>NW_022111369.1:44684961-44701167 GCF_000313985.2 Echinops telfairi
TTATATATCTAATTATCTTTATAAATAAATATATTATATTATCAGGAATTTGGTTTTATCTCTCTAGAGAACCCTGTCTAACACATTTTGATGTGTTATGATGATGAACAGGTTTCAGCAGAGCTTGCAGACTAAGATGGACTAGGAAGAAAGATCTGGCGATCTGGTGGAAAAGCAGCCAAGAAAAATGGTATGGATCACAACAGCCCAATCTGCAACTGATGCTAGTGACCTGTTTTTCACATGATGAAAGGTGCCCGGCCAGGAAGTGTTTGCCTTAGTTGTGCACAGGCCATGTCAATGGCAGATAACAACAGCAACTCCAACAACCAAACTCACTGCAAGTGAGCCAATGCTGACTCTTAGCCACCCTCTAAGTTAGGGTAGAACTGCCCCTGTGAATTTTTGGCACTTTACCTCTTTATGGGAGTAGAAAGTCTCATCTTTCTCCCCTGGAATGGCTGGTGGTTTCCAACTGCTGACCCTGCGGCCTAATGTAAAAACACTACACCAGCAACAAGGGATATAAATCCAATATTTGTAGCTCTTGGGAGGCTTGGTGGCACAGTAGGTAACACATTAGGCTGCTTACCAAAGTGAGCCGTTCTATACCAGCCACTGTGCAGAAGAAAGAGGAGGCTTTCTGTCTCCATAAGGACTTAGAATCTCACAAGCCCAAAGGGGCAGTTCTACTTGGTCCTGTAGGGCTGCTACAAGTCAAAAACAATGGAACTGGGTAGGCACTGGCAACAAAGAGCAGTTTGAATGTGATGAAGATTTGGATGATGTTGACAGGAGCACCGTCTAGGACTGAGTGTCCTCACTCTTCACCCTCCCTCATCCCCACCTGCAATCTCCTTGGTTGACAGAGCCATTCCAATACCCTGTCCCCAAGGTAGGGCCCTACAGAGAAAACTGTGGGGGACAGGGTCAGCACCCTCTGCCAAACCTGTTCTCTCCTTCTTAATTTTTCCCTTTCCTTACTTCCCACCCCACCCCCACCCCATTTCCTGCTCTGCTTCCTTTTTTTCTCTTAGTTTTTTCTCTATTATTTGCTTTTCTCTTCCCCCTTCCTAGTTTTATTATTTTATTTCCTTTTTCTCTCCTCTTGTTTTTCTGTTTCTTCTCCATTGTTTTTTTCTTTTGGTTACCGTGTTAGGCAAGCCTCTCCAGAGAAGAAAAACCAGTGATGCTTATAGGAGATTTATATTAAGAAAGGGCTCACACAGTTGTAGAAATGGAGAAGTCCAGTCCAGCCCAAGTCTGTGGGTCAGGTGTAAACTGAAGACTTACCCTGACTCCTGAAGCTACAGGGGCTAAGGAACAGGAAGCAAGAAAATAAAGCAGAAAGACCACACAGGCTGAGGGATGCCGAGCTGAATGAATCAGTCCAGTTGAATAAATCCAAGGACAGCAGTCAATGGCTCTTTGATTGGCAGGCCACATAACAGGAAGTTGGTGAACCAGATGCAGGATCTAGATCCAGCAATAGAAGTGAGGTACCTTCTGCATGCTATCAATCTTCTACTAAGAGTAGGCCACACCCCGAGTAAAACCTCCAATTGTATTGAATAAAACCTCCTTCAACTGTGACCAGATTAACAGTTTGGCTGCTTCACAGAAGATCCCCCTGTAGAGTTGACCACATTATGGTAGATTCTATCATGGGAGAATTCTGGCCCACCCAAGTTGACATAAAGCCTAACTATCACACCCCACGCCTTGTCAAGGGAGCAATTGTACACATCTCCTTAAACCACGTTTAGTCTGTAGTTAAAGGCATTAATAAAGTCACACTTAGACCTAACATGATAAAACTAATACACGTACAACCAAAAATGCACCAACATAATTTACATATTATATTTTATAGATTAATAAAAAATATCTGATGAATGCATACAAGTAGGAATTACTTTTAACTATTACAGTCCTTGTTTCTGCAGCTGGTCATGTGGCTATAGCTGATATTTAGAACTACCTTCTTCCACTACCCATTCCATATTCCCTTTGCCCTCAGCAAGGACCTTGATTGGTCATGGTTCTTTCTCTGGTGGGGTGACCCAAACTTTATTCCCAAAGGGTCTGGGCCATTAATAATAAATAGAATTATGTTACTATAGTTTAGCATTGACTACTTTAATCATAGAATATCTGGAGAATTCCAGACATGTTCTTCTTTTTAAAAAAATCATTTTATTGGCGGTCGTACAGCTCTTATCACAATCCATACATACATCCATTGTGTCAAGCACATTTATACATTTGTTGCCATCATCATTCTCAAAACATTTTCATTCTACTTGAGCCCTTAGTATCAGCTTCTCATTTCCCCCCTCCCTTCCCGCTCCCCCCCTCCCCCTCCCCCTCCTCCTTCAAGAACCCTTGAAGATTTATCTTTTTTTTTAATGACTTACACTGACAGATGTCGCCCTTCACTCACTTTTCTGGTGTCCACCCCCCTGGGAGGGGGTTATAGGTAGATCATTGTTATCGGTTCCCCCAATCTCCCCCAACATTTCCCTTACCCTCACGGTATGGCTACACTCAATATTGGTCCTGAGGGGTTTGTCTGTCCTGGATTCCCTGTGTTTCCAGCTCTTATCTGTTCCCTGTGTACATGCTCTAGTCTAGCCAGATTTGTGAGGTAGAATTGAGGTCATGATGGGGGGGGGGGAGGCGGTAAGCATTAAAGAACTAGAGGAAAGTTGTATGTTTCATCGGTGCTATACTGCACCCTGACTGGATTGTCTCTTCCTTGTGACCCTTCTGTAAGGGATGTCCAATTACCTACAAATGGACTTTGGGTCTCCACTCTGCACTTTCCCTCGTTCACATAAATATGAATTTTTTGTTCTGGGTCTCCTGATGCCTGATACCTGATCCCATCGACACCTCGTGGTCACACAGGCTGGTGTGCTTCTTCCATGTGGGCTTTATTGCCTCTCAGGTAGATGGCCGCTTGTTTCTCTTCAAGCCTTTAAGACCCCAGATGCTATACCTTTTGATAGCTGGGCACCATCAGCTTTCTCTACCACATTTGCCTATGTACCCATGTTGTCTTCAACAATCGTGTCGGGAAGGTGAGCATCACAGAATGCCAGGTTAATAGAACAAAGTGTTCTTGCATTGAGGGAGTACTTTAGTAGAGGCCCAATGTCCAACTGCTACCTTAACATTCTTATTTACCTCCATTATGCAACACTAATCCAATTTTGCCTTGGTAGCAGTATCAATCAAATCATTCAATACAACACCATCTTTCTTTACCTGTTGATCCAGTGGCATAAGAAGTCCACAGTGACGAGGAGGCAGTCTTAACTTACAGTTCAATAGAATCAGTGCTGTGTTTCCATGCAGGACTATTCCTCTCTTTGAAATTAAGATCTTGACTGTAGCATAGGGTTTCAGGGACAGGAAGCAAAAATGTTGAGAGTGGATCATTAGGATTAATAGTGGTGTCATTCTAATTTCCACCCCTTGGTTCCTAGACCCATGAATTCTAGATACTAGAGAAGTAGCACCATATATTGGACATTGGCTTAGAGAATATACAGCCTCCTGGAGAGGCTGCAAGGTCACAACCATGCAAGGTGTTGCCACCTATTTTGTGCCATAATTGTGTCTTTGGAAGTTCATTCCATCTTTCTATTAACCTTGATGCTTCAGAATGATGGGGTATGTGGTGTGGTAGTTACATAATCTGGTGTCAACTTGTGGAGGGGTGGAATCTAGCCTGACAATCAGGTTGCAGCTTGATGACCTCATTTGGAGGTACTTAAGAGAAAAATAGCTCAATGGAGGTAGGACACAGGGAGTGGCTGGGCAAAGACATTCCTGTGTAGAAGACCCATGGAGCTACGCTCCAGCCTTGGAGCTGAAAGAGCCATGTGGAGACTCCTGCCAGCCCTGAGGTGCTTCCACTGCCACTGGATCCACAAGACTTTCCACTCACTGGCCTGTGATCTTCCTGCATTTGGTGTCATTACATCTGTTGCATGAGTCTGAAGAGGAATTTATAGATTGGTATGGCTAATATCACACTTATGGATTTGATCTGGACTGGGCTGTTTTATCAATATTCAATTGCTCTTGTATATAAAGCCCTTTCTTATACCCATATGAGTGTCTATGAATTTGTTTCTCTAGTCTACCTGGCCTAACATACATGGTAACATCAGTGGATTTCATGATTATGGTCCGATTGCTGCACTTCATTTGCTGTGAGGTGTGTCCCTTGATTTGAGGCAATGTTGTTCATGATACCATTTCGGCAGATGAGACTTTTTGTAAGTCCACAAATGGCAGAAGCATTACATGCAGGAAAGGCAAATCCATATCAAGATTAAGTGTCTATTCCATTGAGAACAAAATACAGACCTTTCCCTGATGGAAGTGGTCCTATGTAATCCAGTTGTTGGTTGATCTCCCCAAGGAATAGTCTCATATCTTGGACTCAGTTTTGGTCTCTGCAGCGGCAGTAGCCATTGCAGTCTTGGTGAGTGGAAACTGAGCACATGCATAACCTCTAACCCTGCCACACTGGCCACATGCACCCATTGGGCAAGGAGAGGAGTGGCTGGGAAAAGAGAATCACTGTTTTCCACCCAACACATCATCCTGCCCATTTAACTGTAAAAATCCCTTCTGCAGTGGTAACACTTTGGTAGCATTCACATGACACACAAATATCTTCACTTTTCGGGGACCCATTCAGAGAAATCTAGCCATATGCCTCTTATCTGCAGCTCCTTGTTACCAATTGTCCAAACATGCTCCTTCTAAGTCCCTGAACATTTTGCTAAACCACTGGCCCATGAATCTATATTCAAGCTTCACATTCAACCATTTCTCCTTCCAAACAAGTTGAATGACCTCAAAGTGTACAGCTCAAAGTTCTGCCAATAGGGAAGATTTCCATTCACCACTGTTGTTCAGGGAGGTCACAGAAAGGGGCTGCAGCGCTGTTGCTGTCCACTTTTGAATGGTCCCTGCATATCACGCAGAACCATTAGTAAACCAAGCACAAGTTTTCTCTTACTCATTTACTGGATCATAAAGAACTCCCCCCTGAGACCATAGGAACAGACTAAGAGAAAGATGGTGCTGTGATAGAACTGGAGACCACAGGCATTTGAGCCACTTTCTCATGGAGCTTATTTGTACCTACAGGTCCTGCTCTAGCCTGATTTCATATATACATCCAACTTCATGACTTTGTAGGTCAGGCAACACCCAGTTCGTAATGGGCAGCTCAGGCCACATGGTGAAGTTAAGTGGCTCATGGTGAGGTGTTCAATAGCCAGCCAAAATCGGATTTTCAAAGGAGGAATAGTCTTCAGAGCATGGCAGAGCTTTGCTCCAAAATCCCAAGGGTCTGTGCTGTGATTCACCAAAGACTTTAACTGCCAAAGACTTTAAACTGCATATCTCCCAGCTATGGATGCCTTAAGCACCATTGGGTCAGCTAGATCATATGGCCCAAGTGGAAGAGCTGCTTGCAGGGCAGTCTAAACCTGTTGAAGAGCCTTCTCTTGTTCTGGGCCCCACTCAAAACTGACAGCTGTTGAAGTCACTTGACAAATAGACTAGAGTAGCACACCCAAATAAGGTATTTGTTACCTCCAAAATTCAAAGAGGCCCACTAGGCATTGTGCCTTCTTTTTAGTTGTGGGAGGGGCCAGATGCAATAACTTAACCTTCACTTTAGTAGCAATATCTCAACATGTCTGTGATAGTTATGTAATCTGATGTCAACTTGAGA
Organism: Echinops telfairi; assembly: GCF_000313985.2. Taxonomy (NCBI): domain Eukaryota; kingdom Metazoa; phylum Chordata; class Mammalia; order Afrosoricida; family Tenrecidae; genus Echinops; species Echinops telfairi. Next base: position 44,690,726 of record NW_022111369.1, read on the forward strand.
CTCAAGAGTGAAGGGGTAGAGTTTAGCCTGTCAATCAGGTTGCAACTTACTCACCTCATTTGGAGGTGCTAAGGAGAAAATAGCTCACTGAAAGCCAGACCCAGACACTCTGCTTCGTCATCCTATTGACGAGCCTCATGGAGACATGCTGATGGAGCCCAGAACCCTGGAGTTGGAGGAGCCACATGGAGACCCACACTAGTGCTGAGATGCTTCTACCACCACTGGACCCACAAGACTTTCCACCCAGTGGCCTGTGATCATACTGCATTCTGTGTCATTGCATGTGTTGTGTAAATCTGAAGAGGAATTTACAGACCGGTATTGAACATATTGGCTAATATTGAACTTATGGACTTGATCTGGGCTGGGCTGGGATGTTTTCATAATATACAATTGATCTTTGATATAAAGTTCTTTCTTATACATACGCGAATCTCTCTGGCTTTGTTTCTCTAGTTTACCCAGACTTAACACAATGTCTCACACTTCTAGGCCCCTAGAAATTTTACTGACGTGGAAGGTACTTGAATTTTTGTCAGGTTAATATCCTGCCTTCTAACACACAGATGTCTTACCAATAAGTCTAAAGCAATTGAATTATCTTCCTTACTGAGTCTAATAAGTATAATGCTGTCTATGTAGTGGACCTGTGGTGTTTTGTGGAAGGGAAAGATGATCCAGGTCCCTGCAGACTGAAGTATGAGTTGGGCTAGAGAATTAATGCAACCCTGAGGGAGAGTTGTGAAAGTATATTGTTGCGCTTGTCAGGTAAAGACAAACTACTTCAGGCTGTCCTTTGGGATGAGAATTGAGAAAATGGCATCAGGCAGATCAATAGTTCCATACCAGGTATCAGGAAAAACATTAATTTGCTCAAACAACAAAACTTCATCTGGAACCATTGGAGTCAGCACTTGATTTAGTTTATGATAATCTACTGTCATTCTCCAAGATCCATCAGATTTTTGCACTGGCCAAATAAGAGAGTTTAATGAGGATGTAATGAGAATCTCCACCACCCCTGCATTCTTCAAATCCTTGATGATGGCACTAATCCTGCAATCCCCTCAGGAATACAGTATTGCTTTTGACTCATTATTTACTCAAGCAGAGTCAGTCTATCTAATAATGCATTATAAAACTGGGGAAATTATTGCAGTGTGGTTGCCCACTGTGATACAAACTTGAGCTCACACTCCATGAATAACTTGACCACCATACACTTGCACTCTGTGGGGCCTTCAAAATGTTTTGTCTCCTGCAATTAGTGTCAGTGCAGAGCCATTGTTCAGTAATCCCCCCTAAATCTGATTATGTCCTTCTTCTCAATGAATAGTCACACCTGTGAAAAGCCACAAATCCATTTGGTCAAGACTAAGACAATGACTAACAGAATAGTGGTGGTATAATGAGGTATAGTGGTATAGTGGGGTTCTTCTTCAAAGGAATCCAGCCTCTTCATTCAAGGAGTGGTGGATCTTTAAATTGGCTTAAATCTGGAAATTGATTGAGGGATTGTGACTATCAATTCTGGCAATTTGAGTGACATTGCCATGCACCTGATCTGGAATTATCCTGCTTATATAGATCAAGTAACTCTTTAGTAGGTTTCCTATCTATTTCATTCTTAGGGACACCTTACCTAAGTAGCCAACACCATAGGTCCACATGAGCCAGGGCTATTCTGATGACTACTTTGACTCTGCTGTCCATTACAAGAACCACGCCCACCTTGTGCTGCCACTTGGCCCCTATTCCCCTAGGTCCCAATTAGCCCCATATCAGGCAAGTGTCTTAATTCAATTAGGGTAGTTTCCACCCTGAAGCCTGGCTGAGATAAAATAGCAATCACAAGAGTCTTCAGAAATGCTGAGGCTCCCCTGACAAATTTTTTTATTGCTATTACGTAAGAGCTCTGTTCTTAGGGCACTCCCTTTGTGGGTCTATGGGTTTATCCTAAAATTCATTCTAATATGCAAATTTTCCTAAGCTTTTAGATACCTTCTATAGTATACTAAGGTAGGTCTGGTACTTCAGCTTGACTTAATGTAGGCCATTTCATAACCTAGGCTTCAGTAAAACAACCAAATAAAGCATAAGATCCTCTCCTGTTAAAATAATGAATGAAGAATCTGTGCATAGTAGGGCCATATCAATAAAACTCAGATTTATCTATGCTTATATTCCTTGCACTATTATCCCACTAGTAACCATTCCCATACATAGTCCATATGCATCTGTCTGTACATATTAGAAGACACTGGCAGACTGCGCTTGTTGCCGCTGCCGCTGCCACCATCATGCCAACCCCTTGGGTCTCCACGAGGCCGGGCAATGTCCCAGAATGGGAGACAAGTCGATTTGGGAACAGATTGGATCCAGCTTTATGCAGCATTACTACCAGTTATTTGATAAGGACAGAACCCAACTGGGCGCAATTTATATTGATGCGTTGTGCCTTATGTGGGAAGGACGGCAGTTCCAGGGGAAAGCTGACATTGTGGAGAAGTTGTCTAGCCTTCCTTTCCAGAAAATCCAGCACAGCATCATGTCGCAGGACCATCAGCCCATGCCAGATGGCTGCATCCTCAGCATGGTTGTGGGCCAGCCAAAGGCCGATGAAGACCCCATCCTGGGCTTTCACCAGATGTTCCTACTAAAGAACATCAATGTGCCTGGGTGTGCACCAACGACATGTTCAGGCTGGCTCTGCGCAACTTCCGCTGACCTCATCCCAGCCAGGCACTCACGCTGTTCCTCCCCCCTCCTCCTCCCGATACTATTCACACTCTTCCAGATGTTCCAGACATTATACACTAGCCAGGCCGCAGTGGGAGCCGCGCAGTGCGCTACTGCCATCCAGGTGCTGTGCATGATGTTTGGGATCTGACAGAAGTTTGTGTTGTACCAGCACATGCCTTGGAAAGACGAGTAATGCAAAAAGATGTCCTTTTTTCTTTTTTTTAAAAAATCTACCGACAAGTTGCTCTAGTAACCCAAAGAAGTGAAGGAGAAAGCAGCTGCCTCACCGCCCAGATACTGATTTGTTCAGATGTTTCAATGCCTCCTTATACAATAAAACCACAAAAATTTTCTTAAAAACAAAAAAGAAGACACTAGCAGTTCTTTAGGGGTATAGTGCACCTGGGCCACCATCTTCATGTTTGGGGACTCACTGTGACTTAAGTCTAATTATATGTCTAGAAGCAATAGTGAGTGGTAAAGGTGTTTCCTGAGAACTTACAGCAATATCTTATAAGGCAGTTGTTCTCAACCTTCCTTTAATACAATTCCTCATGTTGTGGTGACCCCCCAACCATAAAATTATTTTCGTTGCTACTTCATAACCATAATTTTGCTACTATTATTAATCGGGCAACCCCTGTGAAAGGGTCGTTTGACCCCCCCCCAAAGGGGTCACGACCTACAGGTTGTGAACCGCTGTTACAAGGCATCTGCCTCAAGGCAGTGCTCCACATGCAGCCTCTGATATCCTATCAATATGAACAGTTGTGTTCATCTCATGTGTGGGTAGGTGGGGGAAGAATGGTTTTACTGACAATGGATTAATCTCTTCAGATGGGAGGGGGTGGCTAAAGTAGCTCAAGGGAATCTAGAGACTCAGTATCTCCATCTTCAGCACATACTTACAATTATTCATTAGGGAAGTAACAAGTTATATATAATTCAGGATCTGAAATGCTTAAGACACAGCTCTCTTCAGGCAGGACAGCCTCTTCTAATCCATGTCTAGAGGTAGGCCTGTTTCTAGTCAGTGGCCTCTCAGCCACATGGCTCTTTGGCCTCTGCCCTACTCAGATAATGTTACAAAGCTCTTTTATGGATGCCACTCTGCCATAAGCCTCAGCCTGAAGTACCTGAAGGTATTCAGCTCTAGTTCTATGGGACAGCAAACCTAGCCCCTCTTTCTGCTGCACAGTGCCTGGTGGATTTGAACTGCTGACCTTGTGATTAGCAGTCCATCACTTAACCACGATGCCACCAGAGTGCCAATTTTATTGTCTATCAGTATAACAAAATTAGGTATGGCCCCTTCCAACTTGATCATAATTAAGGTTACGGCTTAAATGCTATCTCAAGACCTCAACCTTGGATTGATGTACAAAATAATTTTATTCTTTACATACCCAGATTCCAAGTCTGGTCCGCAATATTACAGATGAAGGAACTAGATTTTTAGCAATTTGCACAAGGTGATCCATCATTGGAAAATTAATTCATGGTAACTAAACTCACAAAAGATTATAGATAAACTGGAATGCTTATTTCTTGGTATTGGGGAAGGAATTAATCCCTTAATTATGAGTGCCCCTTTCGATTTCCGTAAATCTGTACCGTTGTGGAAAGCCTCATCTTTCTCCCATGGAGGGTCTGGTTATTTCTAACTGCTGAACCTGGGGTTAGCGTCCCCATGCGTATCCATCCACCTTGCTATCAAAGCTCTTGGTCACAGGTAAAGCAAGCTTTAAATTTTGCACTCCCTAACCTCACTCTATTTTGCTGTCATCCTTCAGTATTGCACATCTCATCTAGTTCCCTAATGGTCTGGCTTCCTTTCTCACTTCACTCGAGCCTTCTCAAGTTGGGGCTGCTAACCACAAGGCCAGCAGTTCGAAACAGCCAGCCGTTCTGCGGTAGAAAGACGAGGTTTTCTACTCCCCTGAAGAGTTACAGTCTGGGAAACTCATAGGGACAGTTTTATCCTGCCCTATAGGGTCACTGTGAGTGGAAACGACTTGATGGCACTGAGTTTCCCCCCTAGCTATACTCAAAAGTGATTCTTTACTATCAGTGCCTGGGCTGTTTCCCATGTCCTCACCTACCTCTGTTCACACTTTCTCACCTGCAGATCATCTCCTAGACTGTCACCCTACTTTCCTCTCTGGCCTTTATAGACTTCACCGCCCAGACAGAAAAGGAAATGTGGAATCTGAGTCAGGCTGGAAAGTTCTCGGGTGCGGGCGACCGGGGTCTATTCTTACTCCAGCGGGGTGGCTGTGAGGACTCTACTTCACGTATTTGCATCATCTTCCCCTCTCCTTTTCTTCAGCCCAATGCAGCCACCACCATCTTACCCTCCTCGTGAGGGCCACAATCCCGTTCCCTTCCCTAGAGAAGCGACTTCTCCCCGAGAATCCTTCCTTACATGAGAACGGAAGTGTGTGCGGTTGCAGCAGTCGCCTCCGTCGGGAAGCGCAACCGGGACGGTACTCCAGGTGAAGGGGGAGGGGCGGTTGGCGCTAAGCCAATCCTAGCTCCTGACAACAGGGTCCAGCCAATCAGAACAAAGAAGACCTGGCGCCCGAGGGGCGGGCCCTGGCGGGCTAAGACCCGCCCTCTTGCAGCTCCCTGGCCAACGCCTTCGCCCGTGGCTGGCTGGCGCGCCGCTGGTTCACAGACTCGGAGGACTGGGCACCTTCCGGCCCGGGAGGCAGTGCCCTCTCCCCTCAGCTGATCTCTCTCCAGACCTAGCCTTCCCAGGTGTTGGTGCCTGCCGTGGGTGCATCCCGACCGGGGCAGGGTCTCTCTCCAGAGACTTTTGTATCTAATGGTTGCGGGCGGAGGGAGGCCGTTGCCTTGACGACGACAGCATGCGGCCCGCGGTCCTCGGAAGTGTGAGCCTGCGGGGGGCCGAAGCCCCTCTGCGTCCCAGCCAGCTTCACCCGGGACCCGCGACGGTGTCCGCCCACGAAACCACCACAGCTCTGGCATAGCGAGTTGGCAGCCAGCATCTTTCAGGCCAGTGAGCGAGATGCACTTCACCTCAGATGTATTTCCAAGTTGAAAACCTTTGGGTCTTTCCAGGAGAAGAATTTTAAAGAAACAGTAAGTAGCATACGTTTGTGTGATTTCACCTTGTAAAACGCTTCCATCATCTCGATGTGTTCTCTATTTAGATTTAAATAAGAAAAGTACCATTTCCCATGCCCCTTGTCAAGTCATGCTTGATGAGTAGACTCCATGCTGTTGCTTGTGTGGCTCATTTCCAAAAATACCGCGTTTCCAATTGGCCAGGCACCTTCTTCGTTGACATTGGCCATCTTGGCTTTCCGGAGTAGAGGGCATGGAAAGTTCGAGTTGATGAGTAACTGCCTCAGGAAGCCAGGGCTTTGTGGACTGTGAGATGTGGGAGGTATTGGTGGCCTGTGGCCCTGGAAATAGGTGTGCGTCATGTGGTGAGTCCTGCTGCGCAGTTGCCAACTGGCTGGGTGCAAGTTTGTCTTATGCTTCTGAACACCTTAGACACGCTCAAGGTTCATTTTGTATTTTCAAATATTGAGGGCACCCCTATAGAATGGTTTTAAACGAACCACATAAAGATCCCATTATTTTTGTCCTTAGGATGATCAGTGCCATGGAATCAGTTGCGACTGCTGATGTTTCTGTTTGCGATCAAGTGCTCACTGAGCCACAAGGACTCCTGATCTAAATTGGATCTTCTCACCACCATAGACTCAGTGCTGACCTGTATCAGTCTGAGGATGTTTACAGGAGTAGAAAGCCCAGGGTTTCTCCCACCGAGAAAGGTGCTGGTGGTTTTGAACTACCGACCATGTGCAACATAGCCCAACACATAACCACTACATCACCAGGGCTCCTTCAGTTAGAACTTGCCCTTGTTGAAACTGACTGTCCTAATGGAAGTGTGTGGGGGAGGAGAGAGGATTTTTTTTTCAAATACAAATTTTTAATTAAAAATATAATGGCAGAAGTTAAAATAGCAAATATATGGAAAGTTAGTGTTGGAGGACACCATTCTGAAAACAAGCCAGATTAGAACCTATTATAAAACTAGTAGTAAAATCTGAAATGGGTTAATTTCTTTTTTCCCCCTACTAAGTCAGTCTTCTAGTTCTCCGTGTGTGTGTGTGTGTGTGTGTGTGTGTATATATGCATAAATAAAAATAGAGTACAAGTGTTGAAATATGTATGGAATACATTAGGTTATCATGGTTTGCTAGAACAAAGAATTTGTTTTGTGTTTGCCAACCATGTGCCAATAGGGAAGCAAATAAAACATAACAATCCGAGTAAACTATTTTCAGATTACCATAAATACCATGTTAATAGGCAAAACATTTCTTCTTTCCTAGTTTTGTGAATGAGTGTTTTTACAATTCAACTATGATTCATCATTTGACTATGTAGTATAAACAGACTGACATTTCCCCACTCAAAACCTTTAAAACCATATGGAATTAATAGCAATTATTTTTTATTCTTTTCTTCCAAAAGTCAATTATGAAATCAGAAATAATGAATGAAGGTGAAGTTTAATGACTTTAATATAGTATGGCAATTAAATCTTATAAATTAAAATCTTTATTTGGACTGAAATAATTATTTTATCAAAACATAGAGCAAAAAGATTGCTTACTCTCCATCAATCATTAGTAAAGCAAGAAAGATTCTATTAGGATTACTTTGTTCAAGAAGTGCCACCTGATGGAATAATTTTAAACAAAATTAAAATGGTCATATTTATTGTGAACAGGATTTTTGTATTTAGTAATACTTATATTTAATTTCTTTTAAAAATCTCCTTATATACTTATGGTAGTATCACTGTTATATTGTAAGTTGTATAGAAGTTCAATTAGTTATCATCTTAAGAAAAGCAGAACTTATGTAATTAAAGATTCTAAGTGTTAAGTTTGGTAAGTGATAATTTTATGGACAAAAATTTACCTCTATTGAGTAAAAAAATGCATTAAAATTTTCAACTTTCATTTACATCTGGTATTAAAATATAAATTTAATTTCATTAAGGTAATATTCAGCTGGACCTTTTTTTACCTTTTAGTGAACAGGGATTTTGCTTTACTGATGTTAACTGTAATGATTTTATGTTGATAATTTAATAATTGAGTGTTGCTTTATCTTAATTAAAATGATATTTTATTAATATAACCTTTAATAATGTAAATGCAAAGTTAAGTATTTCAATTACATTTGCCTTGTTTTTTTCTTTTTAAAATCATTTTATTAGGGCCTTGTACAGCTCTTATCACAATCCATACATACATTGTGTCTAGCACATTTGTACATTTGTTGCCATCATCATTCTCAAAACATTTGCTTTCTACTTGAGCCCTTGGTATCAGCTCCTCATTTTTCCCCTCCCTCCCCACCTCCCTCCCTCATGAACCCTTGATAATTTATAAATTATTATTATTTTTTCATATCTTACACTAACCGATGTCTCCCTTCACCCACTTTTTTTTTCTTTAAAAAAAAATCATTTTATTAGGGGCTCGTACAACACTTATCACAATCCATACATACATCAATTGTGTAAAGCACACTTGTACATTCATTGCCCTCATCGTTCTCAAAACATTCGCTCTCCACTTAAGCCCCTGGCATCAGCTACTCATATTTTCCCCTCTCTCCCCACTCTCCCCTCCCTCATGAACCCTTGATAACTTAAAATCATTATTTTGTCACATCTTGCACCGTCCGACGTCTCCCCTCACCCACTCCTCTGCTGTCCGTCCTGAAGGGAGGAGGTTATATGTAGATCCTTGCAATCGGTTCCCCCTTTCCACTCCACCCTCCTTGCCTTGTTTTTTTTGTTAAATATGCATAAATATTTTAAAAGCATGGGTTTGAAAAGAGAATAAGGAATTGTAAGTCACTAGTAAATAGTGATTGTTCTTAAAATGGAAAAAAAAGCAAGAGATAATCAATTTGCTGGAAGAATAGAGGAAATTAATATACGCAACCTTGTTAACCTTATGTTTTAGTTTCCACAGTAAGAAAAATTTCAACTGGTTTTGATTTAAAATGGAAAAATATGAGAACCTAGGATTGGTTGGAGAAGGGAGCTATGGAATGGTAATGAAGTGTAGGAATAAAGATACTGGAAGAATCGTGGCCATCAAAAAGTTCTTAGAAAGTGATGATGACAAAATGGTTAAAAAAATTGCTTTGCGAGAAATCAAGTTATTAAAGGTAAGTAAATGCATATATTGAGTTGAAAAAATTAGTAGTTTCTTGATCAAGATTGTAAGTTTTAGAAAAAAATAAATATTTTTCTTTTGTTTTATTTTCATAGCAAGATATAGATTTATTTTTCAGCAATAAGGAGATATAAAATGTTCATGTATGTATGTTCATTTCTTGAGACTAAACATGACCTTAAAAGTTACTATGTGTCAAAAAAAAAAAAAAAGTTACTACGTGTCTATGTTGGCAGTCACAAAAAGACCAACCCCATGTTTAGTGATTGCCTAGTAGGACTCGTAAAATTCAATACATGCTTGTACTTATGGCTATTTATTATATTGGAATATGTAAAGAAAAATCTGCAAAGGGAGAAGGCACATGTAGCTCCTTCCAGAGGAAACTCCATAAGCTTTTAAGAGTCTTGTCTTTGTGGAGTCACACCGGATGGATTTAATTCCCCTCGATACTAAGTGAGATGTGTGTACCAAGGAAACTCATGGGCATTAAGGTGTTCAGGATTGTTATCATCAGTTGGTCACATCGGCACCTCTGTCTGCTGTTTTGTGCTATCAGGTTGATTCTGACTGAGAGATCCTATGCACAACAAAACACAGCCCAGTCCTCTGCCATCCTGTTCATTGTTCTTACATTTGAGCCATTCTTGCAGCCACTGTGTCAATCCCTCCTGTTGAGGGCCTTCCTCTTTCTCTGCTGCTCTCCACTTGTCCTTTTCCAGGAACGGAGCTCTCCTGACAATATGTCCACATGCTTCTGAGGTCTTCCTTCTTCATTGCCCAGCTTTAACAAATCCTTTGGCTTAGGTCATGCACATCTTAGTCCTCAAAATGACACCTGCACATTTAAGCACTTTAAAGAAGTCTTATGCAACAGATTTGCCGACTGCAATATGTCTTTTGATTTTCTGTCTGCTGCTTCTGTGAGCATTGATGGAGGATCCAAGCAAAATGAGGTCCTAGGAAACTTCAGTCTTTTCATTTATCGTGTTGCTGTCTGTTGGTCCAATTGTGAGGATTTTGGTTTTCTTAACACTGAGTTGCATCCTAAATATTACAGCCTTTGATTTTCATCAATAAGTACTTCAAGCCCTCCTCATTTCTCAGCAAGCAAAGTTGTCATTTGCATGTTGATGGTTGTTTATAAACCTTCCTCTAATCCTGATACCAGGTTCTTCTTCATAAAGTCCAGTTTCTTTGCTTATTTGTCCAACATACAGATTGAATCGATACGTTGAAAGGATACAGCCCTGACATGCAATCCTGGTTTTAAATCACCCAACATCCCTTGTTCTATTGTCATTCTAATACAAGTTCTTTATGAGTACAATTAAGTGTTCCCAACTGCCCATCCTTTGTTCCCTTTTTATTTATTTATTTTTTGAAATTCCCATTCTTAATGCTATCCATAGTTTGTTATTATCCACACAATTGAATGTCTTTGCATAGTCAATA
>NW_022111369.1:44702489-44706922 GCF_000313985.2 Echinops telfairi
GTTTGATCAATTTCAGACTGGAGAAGTTGGTAGAATTCTTAAATTTCTCCATCATCGATTTTAGTGGTTGATGCTTAAAACTGTATTAGCTGAACTTTCTTGTAGGTATATATTATCCTATTACAGATAGCATTGTACTTTAAGATAGATCTTAAAATATTCTCTTTGATGATTAATGTGACACCATTCCTCTTGAATTTGTCTCACCTTCAATCTAGAATATATCTAAAATCCAGACTGCTAGAAGGAAAACAAGTGTTCAGCATTAATCATATTGTTTGCACAAAGAGCCGCTCTTTTCAGTTCTGGGAATGACAAGAATGCCCCCAAAATCTAGGTTTCACTTTGCTATCAGGGTGTTCTTAATATTCTAGACTCAAGCCTACTATGCCAACTCCTCTCTCTCTCATCAGTTTCACCAGAAGTTCTATCAGTGCTACTTATCGTTATCTAGAACTAATATTTGGCTCTATGGTTCTTCTCTATTGTATATTTGTTCTCTACTTTCTTAATTGTGTTAGTTTTTTTTCCAGCTTACTTTGGATAGACTTATTTTGCCATTCTTTTCCCTAATTTGTTGGTGTGGTACTAATTTTAATAATTTACAATTTCTCCTCCCTCCTATATGTGCATTTAAGGCTATATATATTTCCTTCTAAAAACAGCTTGCTGTCATATACCAGAAATTTTGATTGTTGGTTTAAAATATTTTCACATTTCCATAATATTTTTTTAACTCCTAGGTTATTTTAAAATATCTTTCTTAATTTCCAAAGACATGAAGTTGTCTAGATGTTCCTCCCTTGTTTATTTATTTTAATGAGTGTATATTATGTAAAATTTTATTTATTTAAATTTTCTTGAAACTTATTTTTTTGGTTTAGTGGATAGTCAATTAAAAAAAAAGTTCCTGAATGATTGAAAAGTTTCTATGGATATTCACTCAGTCAGGATTGTTAATTGTGTTGTAAAAATCCTGTAAATCCGTCTTTGTTTTCTTTAATCTGTAAATTCTTACTGATTTTTTTTAATGATTATTCTATCCAATACAACAAGAAATATGTGGAAATCTTCCACTGTGATTATGGTTTTGTTTACTTTCATCTTAGTGCACTGAATGTTTAATTGTATATATACTCATTCACTGCCATTGAGTTGATGCTAACCAATGGCGATCCTTCAGGACAGGGTAAAGCTGCCTTGCGGGTTTCGGAGACTGTAACTGTTTGTGGAAGTAGAAAGGCCCATATTTCTCACTAGAAGCAGCTGGTAGTTTTGAACTACCTACCTTGTGGTTAGCAGCCCAATTCAGAACTGCTACACCACCAGGGCTCCTTTAACTTTTTATATAGCAAGGCCATCTTATTAATATATCATATTTAGCATGATCACAGTTTCCTATATAATCAAACTTTTTATCATCTTACAATAACCCTTTTTATTATAGAATTATTTAGTCTTAACATCTTTTTTGGTCTGAAACAGATAAGGCTGAATCAGTTTTAATTTTAATAGTTACATGATATATATTTTCTAATTATTTTATTTTCAAGTTTTCTGACTTCTTATTTAGAAGTGTCTTTTGTAAGAATCATAGTGTTGATTTTGTTTTTATGTTTGACAATCTTTGCCTTTCAGTTGGAATATTTAGTTCACTTTAATGTAATTTCTTATGTATTTGTATTTAAATCTTCTATCTTAATATAGATACTGTATTAAAAAAAAGGAGCTGATCCCAAGGGCTCAATAGAAAGTAAATGTCTAGAAAAGAATGATGGAATAAATGTATGAATATGTCAGATATAATTGGTATATAGATTGTAACAAGAGTTTTAAGAGGCCCCCAATAAAATGATTATAAATTTAAAAAAAACAACTATATATATATACTGTATATACTCAAGTATAAGCTGACCTGAGTATCAGCCTAGGTACCTAATTTTACCACAAAAACTGCATAAAAATGTGCTGAAAACTCAGCTTATACACTAGTATATACGGTGAGGAGCCCTGGTGGTGTAGTGGTTATGTGTTGGGCTGTGATATGCATAGGTCAGCAGTTTGAAACCACCAGCAGCTCAGTGGGAGAAAGACTGGTCTTTCTACTCCTGTTACAGTTACAGTCTTGGAAACCCACAGAGGGTAACTATGAGTCAGCACTGACTTAATGACAGTGAATTTGGTTTGAGTTTATCTTAATATATGCTGTTTGTTTTACTGGTTTTGTATTTTTCTCCTACTCACTTTGAATTGGTTATATTTTTTGTTCATTTATTTCTCAATAATATTTTAGAAATTATGCACTGTATAAATAAGCATTGTAAATCTTTTTAGTGATTTTCCTAGGAATATGTTAATATCTAATATTATTCAATGCTTGTATCCTTCTCTAAAATAATTGAAAGACTTTTAATACTTTAACTGTTATCTCTTTATCTGCTAAAATGGTCATGTATTAACCATATATAGACATATATATAAATTTGTATGTGCAGGTATAATTTACATTTTTATTTTCTACCTTCTTTGTTCTCCACTCATTTCTGCAGCTCAGGCCATTTGTTTGGCATCTATTTAGTTATTTTTGAAGCATATCATCCAGAATTTCCTTTTATGATGTTCTACCATAGATACAACTTTTAGTTTGTGTGAAGGTATCAGTATTTTTCTGTCACTCCTGATTTTTTTTTTTCTCAGAATAATAAGGGCCTCTTGAGTAGTCAACTCTTTGTTCAATTGTTGCTTTCCTTTAAATTATGTCAAGTTTTGTCTCATGTTTGGGAGCTTTGTAGTTAGGTGCCTATATGTTTTTTGGGTTTTTTTAGGTGCCTATATGTTTATAATTATTACATCATCTTGCTGGATGTAGCTTTCCAACAATAATATATATTGTCTTTCTTTGTATATTGTAACTCTTTTTCCATTGATAGTCTATTTTTTTCAGATAATAAAATAGCTACTCCACCTCTGTTTTGGTATTCCTTTGCATGGACTATCTTTTTCCATCTTATGATCAACCTCTTTGTATCTCTCAATCTAAAGTGAATCTCTTTTCATCAGGATAAAGTTGAATTTTATTATCACAAAATATATTTTTATATATTGTGTGCCAATTAACCTAAAATTATATTTACTTATACATTTATTTGTGGAAAAGTAGTTATATGTTGTGCTGCTAACTACAAGGTTAGCAGTTCAAAACCACCAGCCAGCAATTTGAGAAAAACATGAGGCTTTCTGTTTCCATAAAGAATTACAGTCTTGAAAAATGAGGAGCTGATGCCAGGGGCTTACGTGGAGAACAATGTTTTGAGAATGATGAGGGCAAAGAATGTACAAATGTGCTTTATACAATTGATGTATGTATGGATTGTGATAAGAGTTGTATGAGCCCCCAATAAAATGATTAAAAAATAAACAAAGCTGTTACAGTATTTCCAATAACAAAAAAAGAATTACAGTCTTGGTAAATCACAGGGACAGTTTTATGCTCTCCTGTGGTATTGCTATGAGTCAGAAATAACATGATGGCAGTGAGTAAATTTTATATATATCAAAACTACAATAATACTGCCTTTTTATTACCTGTGTATTTTTCTTTACCAGTGTTCTTTATTTCTTCTTATGACTTTTAAGTTGACATTTAGGGTCTTTTTATTTCAGAATCCTTGGGTAATGTAAATGGTTAATGCACTGGGCTGTTTACTGAAAGGTTGGAAGCTTGAGTTCACCCAGAGGTACCTTGGAAAAATGACCTGCTAATCTATTTCAGAAAAATCAACCATTGAAAACTATATCGAGCACAATCCTACTCTGGACACACATGGGGTCACCCTAAGTCAATTAAAAGTCAATTGACTCTATTCCAACTTGCCTTTTAATTTCATCCTAACGACACTCCCTTTAGTATTTTTTAATTGGGCAGATCTACTGGTAATTAATTCCCTTAGCTTTTGTTTGTATGATAATTACTTAACTTCCCCTTCATCCTTAAAGGATAGTTTTGCCAGATAGAGAATTCTTAGTTAACTGTACTGGTAATTAACTCCCTTAGCTTTTGCTTATCTGAGAATTACTTAACTTCCCCTTCATCCTTAAAGGATAGTTTTGTCAGACAGAGAATTCTGTCTGTTTTTCTTTCTTTTTTTAAAAATTATTTTATTAGGAACTCATACAACTCTTATCACAATCCATACATACATCAATTGTGTAAAGCGCATTTGTACAATCATTGCCCTCATCATTCTCAAAACATTTCCTCTCTACTTAAGCCTCTGGCATTAGGTCCTCATTTTTCCCCTTCCTCCCGCTCACCCCTCCCTTCCCTCTCCCCCCTTCCTCATGAGCTCTTGATAATTTATAAATTGTTATTTTGTCATATGTTGCCCTGTCCGACGTCTCCCTTCACTCACTTTTCGGTTGTCCGTCCCCCA
>NW_022111369.1:44707471-44708756 GCF_000313985.2 Echinops telfairi
CTGAATAAGAGTTGACATATTTGAACTGTGGTGCTGGAGAAAAATATTGAAGTACTAGACTGCTGAAAGAACAAACCTATCTTAGAAGAAATACGGCCAGAGTGCTTCTTACAGGCAAGGAGGGCAACACTTCATCTACATCGTTTGGACATATTGTCAGAAGAGATCAATCCCCAGAGGACACATCATTTTTGTTAGAGGGGCAGGGAAAGAGAAGGCCTTCATGAGATGAACTGAAACAATGGCTGCAACAATGTAGAGGAACAGTTATGAAGATGGCTGCAATGTTTTGTCCTGTTGTGCACAAGGGTGCTATGGGTCAGAATCGACTCTGGCACCTGACAACAACACGTTCTCTTAATTATCTTTTAGAAGCCGGACATGTGGTTTTGCAGTGTATGCATTTGCTTTTTTCTATACTGAGATCTATTTTAGATTGTCACTAATTGTTTGATTGTACAAAAATAATTTTTCTTTTTCTTTTTTCCATAACAGCAACTGAGGCATGAAAATCTGGTGAATCTATTGGAAGTGTGTAAGAAAAAAAAACGATGGTACCTTGTTTTTGAATTTGTTGACCACACAATTCTTGATGACTTGGAACTCTTTCCAAATGGGCTAGACCATGAAACAGTTAAAAAATATTTGTTTCAGATTATTAATGGAATTGGATTTTGTCACAGTCATAATGTAAGTATTTGGTTCAAACGGTTGTTTTGCCAATCTGACTCTCTAGATATCTGTTAATTAATTTAATGAGACTCTGTTTAAAGTTTTGACAGGAAAATAAAACTATTACTTTAATATTGCCAATCTGAAAATGTCAATGTATATTTATTCTCTCCTCAAAACATTTTCTTTTCCTATTTTTTTAAAACATTTTATTATGAAACTTTGAAGTCATACCAAAAATTAAAAAGAATATACAACGAGCAGCCTTCTGCTCATTACTTAAATTCTATACTTGTTAATGTTTTGTTATTTTTGTTTTGTCAAATTGATTCATCCATTCTTTCATTCATCTATTAATCAAATTTAAATATGCTGTGTGTATTACACACACACACACACATATATATAAATTTTAAAGTAAATTTGATTTTAACCCACTGTGCTTAAGACATTAAGTAGAGACTAATATTTTTCTTGTTTTGTTTTTAGGTAATATTTACTGGATGAAATATACTAATTAAAAAAACCCCTTTTTATTGTGAATTAGGTAGGGGTTCACATTATAAGTCATCATTTTTGTTTTCAAAAATTTAAACAACTTGTTAAGCCTCCC
>NW_022111369.1:44710551-44711576 GCF_000313985.2 Echinops telfairi
AAAAAAAAATCAGTTGTTTTCCTTTTTAAACTTTGTTTTTTTCCTGCTTTTGGTAGGTGTACTGTGGTTTTGTTTGCAAGGGCTACTTGGTTTTGACTATTTCTTTTGAGAAAAGACAATTTTGTTTCTTCTGCCACCAATCCTTTTGCAGTCTTCCATCTTAGGAGAACGATGAAGCTTTCTACTCCCAAGAAGAGTTCCAGTCTCAGAAACAGTTTCTAAGTTCTGTCCTTTGTTCTGAGGACTCTGTGAGTCAGAATTGACTTGATAGGGAGTATGGCTTGTCTGAAAGTTGATCCCTGAGGGTGGGCTCAGCTCTAGGCTTGAAGAATGTCTAAAGGCCACAGCCTCTAGTGTTCCACCAGCCTCTATCAGACCAGTAAGTCTGGTCTTTTTTTCTGATCTTGAATTATATTCTACATTTATTTTCTCCACTGTGCCCAGGACCTTTTATTATGATCCTGATTGATTATAGCTGTTGGTAGTTGTAGCAAGCAAACATGTATTTCTTTGGGTCTCAGGGTATTGAAGGCTACAGTTTGCACGGCTCATAGACCTTGAGACTGACTATTGTCTCAGGGTATTGAAGGCTACAGTTTGCACGGCTCATAGACCTTGAGACTGACTATTTCCTTCATTCTCTTTATCTTTGGATAAGGAGAAACCAATTGCTGCCTCTTAGATGACTAGCTCTTAATACTTCAGTTGCTACTCACCAAAATGGGATGTAGAACATTCTCTTTGTGTACTATAGTATGCCAGTTGACCTATATGTCCTTCAAGACTGTGGTGTCAAATTTTCAAGCCTAGTGACACAGTCTTAGAAAGGAGAAAAGACCTGTGGAACTAGTACAATATACATTTCAGCCTTGGAAATCCTACGAGGCAGTTCTACTCTTTCATATAGCTACGATTTTGAATTGACCCAATAATACACACAAGCCAACACAGTGCAGCAAACTGACAGACAAGAACAGTATTTTAAAGTAGACTGATAATTCTGCTATGGGTAGGAACAATCACAC
>NW_022111369.1:44723945-44725018 GCF_000313985.2 Echinops telfairi
GAATGATATATATATTTACAACAATGATGAAATAAAAAAGAGTAGTTGATGAATGTACAGTATATGTACATCCAAATACCTGAGGATATTTGGTTCATTGATTTGGAGGTTTAGAGTCATGGTTTCATGGTTTAATAACATGTTTAGTGTTTCTGCTCTAACTCCTAGTTTTTTGGGGATAGTGTCTAGGGTTTTAAAAGCATGCAGGCAGCCATCCAAAGCACAGCAGATAGTCTTTATTCACTTGGAGCAACAGGAAGAAGGGAGGAGGATATGGAGTCTGTGGCTAATTGTTTCTATGAAAAACTACCTCCTTTGCTATGAGACCAGGAAATGGTTGGTGCCCAGCTACCATTACTAAATATTTTGACTTAAGATTTCATAGAAGGATCCTGATCAAAAAGGGGGGAAAAATACATAACATAATTTCAAGTTCTCATTGACTCTAGATTTTCTGTAGTCATGATGGTAGTTGAACATCTGAAACTATTGCCCGGAGATGATCTTTAAACCTTAAACCAATTCTCTTAAAACTGAACCATGATTTAACTTAATTAGTTAAAAAGGCCTGTCTTGAGCATTATGGTCTTTTAAGACCTGTCTATAACCCCGGAACCATGGGTCCCATTGCCATCTTCTTGGGATTGCTTATCCTACCTATGTTACATAGATAGACACCAAAAGAAAAAAAAGGGGGGGGGGTAGACCATTTAAATAGTTCCAAGTCCAACTGTTGTGCTGACCCGGAGTAGATGAGTATCCCTTTGTTAAATAGCAAACAGGCCCTGATAGAATCCATCAGTCTATTTCCCTTTTCTTTGAGTGATCCATATCCCAGGACCCACTTACCTAGCAGCACTTAGGGAGAAGGGGGCAAGGGGAGGGGAGCAATGAGCCAATAACAACAGGGACAGGTGAATAGCAAAGGATCTAAAATTGACGATGAGGAGTAGGTAGCATTCCTGGTTGTGTTTGATGAATTGAAATGTATCCGAGAAGAATCACCGAGAGGTGAATGATGGGTAAACATAATGTGGTGTAGGAGGAAAGAAAAAAGAAAAAGAGGAAAGAAC
>NW_022111369.1:44726306-44728064 GCF_000313985.2 Echinops telfairi
AGAAGAGTAAGAATGGTTGCACAACTTAAAGTATGTCAGTAATGGAAGCAAGTAACCGAAACTGTTAAATTGGTTTATGTTTTGCATCTGTCCTCAATGGCAAAATAAATAAAAATTCAGAAAAAGAAAGTGTAAATATTTAGGGATAAAGATAAATATTTAGAGTTAGGGATAAAGGCTTGAAATGTTTTCTTATTTTTAAACTCTTTAAGAAAACATTTAGTGTTACCTAGCACTGCTGATATCAGATCGATATTGCGTAAAAGCTGAGAATACCAGAAACATGTTTGCTTACGTTTCAATGTCTATGCAAAGGCACAGTCATGTATGGATTATAACAGATTATGGATAACATTGTACAGAAAGGAAATTCCAGACACTTGGTTGTGCCCTTGTGGAACTTGCATAAAAGCCCAAGAGGCAATTGTTTAAACAGAACAAGTGGATACTGCATGGCTTATGGTCCTTTCACTATGCTAATTCAGTCTGTAGGCTGAAATAATTTGAAAATGGCACTATATGAGGAAGAACATGGCATCTGGATTGGAGGAAGAATCATTAATAGCTTGTGATATGTAGGTGATACACCTTCTTGCTGAAAGCGAAGAGCACTTGAAACACTGATGAAGATTGAAGACAATAGCTTTCAGTATGGATTATATCTCAACATAAAATAAAAATCTCACAAATGAACCAACAAGCAAGATCACAATAAAAGGAGAAAATATGTAATTTTATTTGGAGTTACATCAATGCTCTTGGAAGCAGCAATCTGGAAACAGCAGTCAGGAAATCAAACAATGGATTATACAATACCTCTTTGAAATATTAAAAAGCAAAGATGTCACTTTGAAGACTAAAGTGCACCCAATCTAGGCCATGGTAATTTTAATTGTCTGATAGGCATGTGAAAGCTGGATAATGAATAAAGAAGACCAAGGCAGAATTGATGCCCTTTAATTGTGGCATTGCTGAAGAATATTAAATATACTATGGACTGTCAGAGAATGAACAACTCTACCTTGGAGGAAATACAGCCAGAATGTTCCTTAGAGGTGAGGATGGTGAAATTTTGTCTTCTGCACTTTGGGCATGTTATCAAGAGGGACTAATCTTGGAGAAGGACATCATGCTTGGTAAAGTAGAGGGTCAGCAAAAAACAGGAAGACAAATTAATAGACTGGCATAGTGGCTGACACATTGATTTCAGACATAGCAATGACGGTGATAATGTACACTACTGAGCAGTGTTTTGTTCTGTTGTACATAGGGTCAGTATGAGTCAGGACTGATGTGATGACACATAACAACCACTACAAGAGCATGCTTTAATGTGAAAAAATCCTCATAGCTATATATTTTTAATATTTAACATTTAAAATCCAATAGCTGTATGACTGGAATGAGAAGAAAAATCCAAAAGAAAATAGAAGAATAGAGAGGAAAATATTAAAATTTAAAGCAGACTGGTAAAATAGCACATTTCTATTTTTCTACATAGTCTTATGGCAGATACAAATGTTTCTTGGTTATGCTTAACCTTAATGATCAATCTCTAAATGGTTATAAATGGAATAATTATAAAACTCTTGTTTAACTTCTCTTTTACAGTAGAATCATACAACTTTGTACGCATTTTAAGTATTGAAAATTTGAAATATGTATAAGAAAGTAGAAAGAATAGTACCGTATATACTCATGCATAAGCTGAGGTGGTTTTTTGTGTTTGTTTTTTAAAAATTATTTTATTGGGGGCTC
>NW_022111369.1:44728452-44732897 GCF_000313985.2 Echinops telfairi
CTCTGGTCTAGCCAGATTTGCAAGGCAGAATTGGGATCATGATAGTAGGGGGAGGGAAGCATTTAAGAACTAGAGGAAAAATTTTATTTCTTGAGTTTATAAGTAGAGCTTAATATATAGGATTCCAAGAATGAGGATTAAAGCTAAACATGTAATTAGCTTAAATTCAAACTTTGCTTTTTAAAAATCATTTTATTGGGGCTTGTACAACTCTTATCACAATCCATACATTCATCCATTGTGTCAAGTACTGTACATTTGTACATTCGTTGCCATCATCATTCTCAAAACATTTGCTTTCTACTTGAGCCCGGAGTGTCAGCTCCTCATGTTTCCCCTCTCTCCCCACCACCCCCTCCCTCATGAATCTTTGATAACTTATAAATTATTATTTTTTCATGTCTTACACTGTCTGATGTCTCCCTTCACCCACTTTTCTGTTGCCCATCCCCCAGGGAGGGCGTTATATGTAGATCATTGTCATCGGTTCCCCTTTCTCCCTGACCTTCCCCTTCCCCTGCTGGTATCTCTACTCTCATTATTGGTCATGAGAGGTTTATCAGTCCTGGTTTCCCTGTGTTTCCAGCTCTGATTTGTACTAGTGTACATCCTCTGGTCTAGCCAGTTTTGTAAGGTAGAATTAGGATCATGATAGTGGGAGGTGGGGGGTGGGAGGAAACATTAAAGAACTAGAGGAAAGGTGTATGTTTCATTGTTGCTGTACTGCACCCTGATTGGCTCGTCTCCTCCCTGTGACCCTACTGTAAGGGGATGTCCAGTTGCCTACAGATGGGCTTTGGGTCTCCACTCTGCACTTCCTCTCACTCACAGTGATATGATTTTTGTTCTTTGATGCCTGATACCTGATTCCTTTGGCACCTCGTGACCACACAGGCTGGTGTGCTTCTTTCAAGTGGGCTTTGTTGGTTCTGAGCTAGATGGCCACTTGTTTACCTTCAAGCCTTTAAAACCCCAGATGCTATATCTTTTGATAGCCGGGCACCATCAGCTTTCGTCACCACATTTGCTTATGCACCTGCCTTGTCTTCAGCGATTATGTCAGGAATGTGAGCATCATGGAATGCCAGTTTAATAGAACAACGTGTTCTTTCATTGAGAAAGTTCTTGAGTGGACGCCCAATGTCCATCTGCTACCTTAATACTAAACCTCTAAATATATGCACATAGATCTATTTCCCCATCCTCATATATATATTTATATATGTACATGCCTATATTTAAACCTGTATAAATGCCCTTTGCCTCCTAGTTCTCTCATTTTTTCCCCTTTCCTTTCCTCTTGTCCCACTATCATGCTCAGCCTTCATTTGGGTTTCAGTAATTCCTCTCAGTTACATTGCCCTCAATCCCTACCAGGCCTCTTACACCTTCCTTGCCACTGATTTTGGATCACTTATTGTTCCCTAGTCCCTGAGTTTGTGAACACCACTTCCTTTACCCCCACTTCCACTGGAACCATCAGTTTGTTGTTTTCTCCTCCAGATGCTTTATCCAACCTATCTTATATAGATAGACCTGCAGAGATAATAATATGCACAAAAAATAAGACAGGGCAAAACAAAGTGACAAAAGAAAACAAAATAAGGACAACAACAACAAAACAATGACCAAAAAAAGAAAAGTCTGTAAATAGTTCAAGGTCTGTTTGTTGACCTTTAGGAGTGTTTTCCAGTTGAGTCTGATGGGTTGCCACGCCCTGGCCCCAAAGTCTATTTTTGGTATTCCTTGGGGACTTTGTTGTTCTGTTCCCCTTGCTGTTCTGTTGCATGCCCTTAGTGTTTTGCCTTGGTGGGGTCAGATCAGGCGCAATTCCCACACTGGGTCTCCAGTGTTGTCCCCTGTAGGGTCAGTGTAGGGTCAATGAGGGATATCGTGTCTCATAGTGGGACCGGCCATATGGTCCTCTTTGTGTATTGGCTGCTGTGAGCAGGGATGTTTTCCTCAAGGCTTGGTGGGCCAGGATGTGCTCCACTCTCTCTTCCACCCACTTCAATTGCTCTTTTGTGCTCTGATCAGACATGTCCTTCTCCCTGAGCTGTAGCTTCAGTGCTGTCCTCTGAAGTAAATTCTTCTGTGGGTAGGTGCGGCTGTCTGCAGAGTTGGGATTGGGGCTGGCCCCTCAAACTTCTCTACTGGTTCCCTGCTTCAAGTTGGTATGTTGCATTCACATCTTGGAGCACCAGGTGGAAGTCTGGTCCCTCTTTCCCTGTGGAGATATAAATAATACCCTCCCCTTGGGTGGGTTAGTGCCCTGTTCCCCTGCATAAGCTGAGTTTTTCAGCACATTTTTAATGCAGTTTGTGTGGTAAAATTAGGTGCCTCGACTGATATTCGGGTTGGCTTATAATCGAGTATATACGGTAATATAGTGTACTCATATTCTTAGACCTGTTGTCAATCATGTTCCATCTAGTCCTATACCTGCTCCCTTAACTTTTTAGGGAGGAGTGTTTTGAAGCAAACCTAGATATTACATCATTTAAGTTGTAAATAATTCAATTCCTAATATACCTTTAAATATTTTGAATGTATTTTATTGAATTCCTTCTTTTTAAACTGGCATTTACAGATTTCAATTAGTTACAACAAGATGTTGCATTAAAATTTAAAAAATGATCTCTGTAAAGTGCTGGACTGCTAACCTCAAGGTCAATGGTTCAAACCCACCAGACACTCTGAAGGAGAAAGTTGAGGCTGTCTGCTCTCATAAAGATTTACAGCCTTAGAAACTCTACATAGAGTTGCTATGTAGGCATTGGCATTGGTGTCATGGCAGTGTTGTTTTTTTTAATGTAATGCATATAACACAGTAAGAATCACAGAATAAGTCCTTTTCTCATCATTCTGCAAAGACTTTAGATTTTAAAACTTCATAGTTATTCATAATACTATAAAATATCTAATCAGTCTCAACTTCTTTTTATAGTTTGAATTGGGACCCATATGAAGTCTATAATTGCAATTGGTTGATAGGTCTTTGAAGACCCTTTTAATTTATAATCTCCTCTTCATACCTTTCATCTTATCATTTATTTGCTGAAGAAACTAAGGTGTTTGTCCCTTAGAATTTCCTACATAATATAGTTTAATATATTCCTCCATGCGCTACATTTCTTATAAACTTACAGTGCACCTAGAGTTTCATCAAAATCAGGTTTGATGAAAGACTGCTCCATAGGAGGTTTACATATTTCCACCTAGAGGTGCTGAATGTCTGATGGTCTGTTTGTTTCAGATGTTAGTGGCTATTGATAGTCCTTGTCTAGATTTCTGCTTTCTTCTTTTTCGAATAATACTTTGTTGCATTTATTTTTTTCGTTATAAAAGTTACAATTCAATAAAGATAAAGTAGAATTTTATAAAACCTGTAGGCAGTTTTACTTTGATATGAACTCTGTGTTCTTTGATTTTTCAGAAATGCTTGCATATTGACCCAGACAAAAGGCCCTTCTGTGCGGAGCTCCTGAACCATGACTTCTTTCGTGTGGATGGGTTTGCTGAGAGGTATAGTTCTGACCCATGTTTTCCAGGCCATACCAACCTAGGGTTAAAGTAAGGTCACCATAACAGTAACAAACATGATTTCTTTTACTTGGTTTGCAAATGTTTTCCATCCTGCTCCCATTCATCCTTAGCAGTAATACAGATTCTGGGGGTGGTCCCCTACATTCACTTCATTAGTGCTCCTGGTTTTCACGAAGCATTCACTTCAGGCTTTACTTCTGTCTCCCTGTGGTGACAGCTACTACTCAGGTCACTGATTTCTGCGTTGCCATCAGCTGTATGACGCCATCATCCTGGGTGCTGATGCTTTTGCAAAGGTGCCATCTTCTGTGCTGACAACTCATACTATGTTAAGTCCTATGATCCAGCTGACACAGCTGATATGCTGGGGACCTTGATGTGCCAAAGCAGTGGGTGCCTGAGATGCTGGCACTGTCTCTTCTGCTGCTCCAGCTGCTGGCAGCAGTACATCTGGCAGCTTGCATTTCAGTGTCTGGAGGTTTCTTATTTTGCATCTTCCCAAAGCTGCTCCCTTTCCTATGTGTAAAACTAGGGCCAGAAACTGGAATAGACTAGGTGAAAGATTTTGTGTTATATTCAGACTATCTCCTGTTTAATTTTAGGTAATTTTCTCTAGATCAGACTTGTTTGTTGTGAATCACTTCTTGGAAGTTGATTTTTTGCCCAGAACGCTGCTTAAAACCTTAGGAAAACAAGGTCTTGAAGGGCAGCTATGAATTGGAATTTAGTTCAGTGTTTTTCAAATGGAAGTAACTCTTTTAAAGGAAAAGAAATTCTTGAGTACTCTTTATTTGAGGTACTTAGGAGGCATAGTTTAACAACATATTTTATCCTTTAAAAATGTTTTTCACTTGTAATTTATTGCCCCAAAAGACACACCTTAAAACCAATGACATACC
>NW_022111369.1:44733217-44735781 GCF_000313985.2 Echinops telfairi
AATAATTTATGAATTATGAAGGGTTCATGCGGGGGGGAGTGCGGAGGGAGAGGAGAAAATGAGGAGCTGATATTAGGAGCTCAAGTAGAAAGCAATTGTTTTGAGAATGATGATGGCAACGAATGTACAAATATGCTTGACACAATGGATATATATATGAATTGTGATAAGAATTGTACAAACTCCCAATAAAATGATTAAAAAACCCCAAAAAACAATGAAATAAAATAAAATAAAAACACAAACACAAACACAAAAATAAGATAATTTTATAGGAAGGTCAGATTTATGCAATGGAAGGTCAGATATGTTCAAATACTTGAGAGAAAATAACATCATCATATCCAATTCATGGAAGTGGACTTCCTATCTGCTACAGTAGTTCTAAAGGGCTCCTAACTGAAAGGTTGATGGTTTGAATCCATCTGCCATTCCAACAGAGCAAGATTAAACAGTCTGCTTTTGTCAGGGTCTTTCGGATCATTATGAATCAGAACCAACTTGCCCACAGTGGGTACAGTAGCACTATGGTTGGTGTCATTTAAAGCTATCTCAAGTGTTGTTTTTCTCTTTTATCAATGAATCTAGGGCAGGCAACTGACAGTAGTAGATGCTCAGCAAATATTTATCCTGCTCTTTCCTCTCAGGCAAATAACCTTGCTGTATGAACTATATTTACCTTATATGATATTTGGAAATAAAATTAGTCCTGATTGATGAATTGAAAAAAATACCAATCTTATCTGAAAATTTCTAGTGCCAATACTATTATATTTCAATGCCTTTTTAAAAAATGCCTTTTTAAATACATCAAATTAATTTAATGTGATGAATCTCTGCCTGTCTATGTAGCACAGTTGTTTCTAAACATGTGGACAATGTTTACTTGAGGGATTGTGTTACTTAAGATACTTTAGGAAGTTGACATCAAGATGCATTTAGAATGCAAGAGGAGATTTATTTAGAGGAATATGAGTGATAAAGAAAGAGGGAGCAGGAGCAGGAGTAATGCACTTACAACATTGGGAAAAGATAGGAGAAGACGCAGGTTGTTTAGGGAAGGGTGTAGCCAAGCCTATGGACAGTTCCAGTGCAAAGATTGCCCATTATAAAAGTTCCATAATGGACAAGAATGGCCTGCGCTCAGATGCTGGCTTGGTATAACTGGGGGAGTGTATGGTCTTGGTATAGTCACTGCTATGGACCCTGAAAGTGCGGTAGTTGTAAGCTGTTAACTAGCTGCATTTTTTGTAGCAAGTTCTCTATTGAATGGAGATAGTGCCATGGGTTCCCTCTGCCTTCTTTTCTGTACCCTTTCCTTCTTTACAGCATCTCTTGGAGGACTGATACTCTCATTCTAATTCCTCTGGAGAAGAAGAGTGATCTGATAAAGCTAGTTCATAATAAGGTATCATGTACTTTGGGGGAGCATTTGCTTTTTTTAAAAAGGTGCCTATAAGGAGAATATAATTGACACACACACGAAATTAGATTTCTATGGGAAAATTATGAGTACTTTTAGCAAACTGGGAGGGGAGAAAATTATGGATTAACAGAATGAATACAGAATGTCTTTTACATCACACCACCTAGGTTACCCCTTCTATGTGAAAGGCTTACTCTGAGAATCATGATAGAATGGGAAGAGAAAACAATTGCTAATTGGCCGTCATTACAGTCTTATACATCATCCTGTTCACACTGTCATAGAGAGCATCCCACCAAAACCCACCGTGGATGAACTATAGAAGCAAGGGGGAAGCCTGCTTAGTAGAACTAATAAAATTTATTAAGTTGAGAGAAATATCAGTGAATATTATCTGGAAGTTTCTAATATTAATATGGCTTTATTTCATCTACCACTTTAATGTCAAAATAATGCAGGTATAAGTAATCACTACACACATACACACACACACACACACACAAGAGGGAGTACCCCCCAAAAAACCCAGAATTTTAATTTCAAAGCTATTTATTTAATTTCTTTTTTTTTTGGCAAAACAACCATATCACCATTAAAGCACTCTCCATGACACTTAATAATTTGTCAATTCTGCAATTCCATACTTGGAAATATTTTTCAAACTCATCTGTTGGGATAGCTCCCTCATTTTTTTCTTCACCTCTTCAACATCATCGATCGCTGCCCTTTCATGTCCTTCCACATTCGTAGAAACAAAAAGAAGTTGCATGGAGTGAGGAGGTCACGTGATTCAGGTGTGTGGGATAAGAGAGGCATGCTATTTTTTTTGCCCAAAACTGGCACTCTTAGATGGCTGCATGAGCAGGTGCATTTGTCATGGTTGCAAAACCAGTCCCCTGTTGCCACAAATCAGACCTTTTTTTGTTGCACACTGCTATGCAATCTTTTCAGGACCTCTAAATAGAAAGTTTGATTAACAGTCTAACCTGGTGGAACGAACTCCAAATGCACTATCCTCTTCACATAAAAAAAAAAAAAAAGAGCATTATCTTGATCTTTGATTTCACTTGACAAACTTTTCTTGGGCAAGGTGACAATGGTACACTCCACTGGCTTGATTAATGTCTGCTTTTGGGGT
>NW_022111369.1:44736102-44749670 GCF_000313985.2 Echinops telfairi
GGAGGACTTTGTGGATTGGTATTGGACATATGGGTTGATGTTGGACTTGTGGGCTTGGGCAGCACTGGGTTGGGATATTTTCTTGATGCGCACTTAACCTTTATATAAAACTCTTATAAATGAGTTTCTGTGGATTTGTTTCTCTAAAGTACCCCGACTAACACAGGGGTGAAGTGACGATGGCCTCTTCCACTGGCTTGATTGATGCTTGGTTTTGGGTTGTTAGAATAGCACCATGTCTCATGACCAGTAATGACCTCGGGGGAAAAAACGTCTGGGTCACTTGGGACTGTTCTTTCAAAGCACGGCATGTTTCCAGTTGAAGTTCTTTTTGCTAGTCAGTCAGAACCGAAGGCACAAATGTTACAACGACCCTTTGCATTCCCAAATCTGTTGTTAAAATTTGCCAAACCGAACTCCAAAATGGTCAGATAACTGCCCCATCTCTTCAATGGTTCATCGTCGGTCTTTGAGCATAGGTGCAGAAATTTTGTCAACATTTTTTTGTTGTTTGGGAAGTTGACAGATGTCCAGAATGAGGGTTGTCATCAATCAACATTTCACCTTTTTTGAAATGATAAAACCACTCGTACACTTGAGTTTTTCCCGGAGTGCTGTCCTTGTAAGCTGTGCTCAACCTCGCAACAGATTCTGCAGCATATTTCCCGAGCAGGAAACAAAATTTCACAGCTGCACATTGTTCTCTTAAATTGGCACCACAAAAAAACGAGGTTTGAGAGAAATTGCTTTTATGAAAAAATTCACTGTGACCAGAGAGAACCTTCGCTGGGTACACCACTGGGTGCACTAACTCAGAGTGAATTGCTGGATGCTTGCCTAGTAGGAAAAATGCATACTAAGAAATCTCAGCCCAGCGGAAATTTTTACCATTTTTTTTTTTTGGTGGGGGGTACCCCTTGGTGTATAGCACCACTATCCTTAAGCAAGAGGAGACTTGGTGGGGTCGTGGGTCAGTTACATGATAGGCTACTCACAGCTAGCTCAGTAGTTCAAACCCACCCTAAACATTTACACCCTCAGAAACCCACACAGGTGGGCAGTTCTACTGTGTCCTATTGGGTCGCTATGTGTTGCAGTCAACTTGATGGCAATGAATTTGTTTTTTTGTAGTGGTTCTTAACTGTGGGGAGACTGATGGCTATGATGAACCGCTCTTACATACATGGCTTGAGTGAGTTTAGAGACAGCAGTGAGAAGAAAAATTAGAGAAAGCTTTAAATTCTACCTTTGCTTCTCCCTTGCATTGCTTTGGGACAACCTTGCCTGCCCCTTCACTACATACATAGTAAGCACCAACTCTGGAACTTGGTTTATGCAGATTCTTATCAAAGAAGCACAAAAAACGAAACTGGGTGAGGCAGTAAAATCAGGTGCCCATGGGCATTGCCCTCTTCCTTCCCTCTTTTTACAACCTAAAGAGACCAACAATGCTTTCCTATTAAGGAAAGAAGAACCCCCACAAAAAAGCTCTCAGGGACCCCTCTGAGAACTGGCCAGGGTTTTGCTCATTTTAAATTATCTAGTGTAGTTGAACAAACTCAGTTTTTACTTTGTTTTTTTCCAATAGTTTTAGTGATATAAAATTCTCAAACTCAGTTAAAAAAAATAAACATCTTGAATATAATTTTTTTCTAGAGTTATCTGTCTCATACAATTTAAATATATTAACAAATATGTTTTTAATGTAGGTTTTCTCAGGAACTACAATTAAAAGTACAGAAAGATGGGAGAAATATTTCTTTATCTAAAAAATCCCAAAATAGGAAGAAGGAAAAGGAAAAAGATGATTCCTTAGGTGAAGAAAGAAAAACACTTACGGTGCAGGTAAACATCTCTGTCTTAAACATTGTATTCTAAGTTAACTTACCTAATTGTCCTTTTAGGAACCCTAGTGGCGAGGTGGGTTAAACGTTGGGATTACTAACGATAAGATCAGCTGTTCAATTTCACTAGCTGTTCCCCAGGCGAAAGTGAGTTTTTCTATTCCCATAAAAAATTACAGGCCTGGAATCCCACATGGGTAGTTCTAGTCTGTCCTACAGGCTCACAATAAGTAGGAAGAGACTAAAAAGGGCTTGAATTTGAGAATTATCCTTTAAGGAGCCTTGGTGACACAGTTTGTTAAGCATGGGCTACTAACCATAAGGTTGACAATTCAAACCCACCAGGCGCAACTTGGGAGAAAAATGAAACTGTCTGCTCCCATGCGATGTACAGTCTCAGAAACCCTAAGGAGCAGTTCTACTCTGTCTCATAGGGTGGTTCTCAGTCAAAATTGATTTGATGGGTTTGGGTTTGAATTACCCTTTTTTTTTTTAATTTACCCTTTCTTGGGTAAGTTTTTTTGAGTGATGAGCAAGCTGTTGATCTTTAACTTTGTTATGAAAAAGTATCTTTACTAGCAATTTCATATTTTAAAGCCTAACATGAAATGTATTAAGTGCTTACTGTACAATAATATTTTTCAGGAAATCACATTCATCTAGGGATAGCTATATATATGGTCATATTTGCACACATGTACATGGACACAAAAATATGCACATGCTTTCTTCCTTGAAAACATGAGAGAAAAATATTATTTCATGATTTTAAATAGAATATTTTAAAATTAAGAATTCGATAAAATTAGAATTAGAAACAAATTTAATTTGTTTTAAATTTAGTTTTCCTGCTAAGTTATCTAAGATCTGTTTGTGATAAGGCCTATCAAATCTACTACACACCTATGCCTATTTTCTTTATTCCCCGCCTAAATATGTAAGAACAAAAGCGTACATCTGTGTTTTTTTTTCAAGTAGTCATTCTTGGTTACTCTATTATGTTTCCCTGCCCCCTCAGGTGGGAATGTATACAAGGATAAAAATTAAGTATGTTACTAGGTTTCCAGTCATTCAAACATGTATGAGTTTATTCCAAACAAGATGTGTTTAAATATATCTCTGTGATTAGTAGATGGATGCAGATTCAGTTCTCTCTGTAAGATACTTCTCATAGTCTCATTAGGATGCCTTCAACAAAAGGTCCAATTCAAACAGTAGCTTCTGAGATCTGCTGGCCTACTTAAATTCAAGGCAGAGATCTTGGCTCCAAAGGTTATGACAGCTGTTTTGGAGATTCCCAAGGAGTAATTGTGACAGGCCTTTCTGAAGGACACAAGGCAAACGTGAGGGTGTATTCCATTTAAATGGAATACTGCATTGGTGAGAAAAGTGCCAGGAAATTGCATTGAGGAACTTTTCCCATGATGAATGATGGGAAACATTCCTCAAGGGTAGCAAGGGTGTCCAAGGAAAACCTCATTGGGAAACCTTACTCCAATAATCCTACAGCCCTGATCTTGCCCCTTCAGACTTTTTTTTCTGGTTCCTAGAACTCAAATGACATTGAAAAGGAATGTGTTTTGAGCTCCTTGAGGATGCCACAACCACTCCTTGAAAAATGGAGTAAATGAAAGACCACAGAATTTGGTGGGAAAGGGTTAGAGAGATGGAAACACACTTGTCAGAAGTGTATAGACCAGAGATTCTCAACCTTCCTCATGCCGCGACCCTTTCATACAGTCCTGCATGTTGTGTTGACAACCCCCCCAACCATACAATTATTTTTGTTGCTACTCATAACTGTAATTTTGCTACTGTTATGAATCGGGAAGCCCCTGCGAAGGGGTCATTCAACCCCACCAAGTGGTCATGACCCACAGCTTGAGAACTGCTGGTATAGACTTAGGTGGAGGATATATTGGAAAACAATAGTTTTGCACTTAATTATTTTTGTTTACTAAAAGTTTCTTTGATTTTGTAGCAATACTTTTTGACATGTGTATGTGTGTATAGTGCTAGAGTAGATATAAATTGTACCGCCATTCTTTTTGCATTTTCATAGTAAATGTCTGCACAAGAATCACAGGATTAATTTTAATTCATTGAGAGACTCATGAAAACAGGGTACAAAAGGTGTTTTCTATGGAACTCTGCTCTAGTTGACCAGGACTTTGTAAGAAGAGGTGATTTTTTTTCATTCTTAGATACTTAACCTTATTAATATTTTTGTTAATCATCAGGATACCAATACTGATCCCAAAATTAAGGATTCTAAAGTATTTAAAATAAAAGGGTCAAAAATTGATGGAGAAAAAGTTGAAAAAGGCATTCGAGGGTCAAATGTCAGCTGTCTCCATGAGAGTGGGACAAGCCACATCAAAGTAGTGCCTTCAACAAGCCTCGGAGACTGCAGCAGTGGCAGTGTGGATCACCCAAGGAACCCAGGCACGGCCATCCCTCCACTTACGCACAATCTTTCTACCATGGCTTCTGATATTAACTCTGGAATGGGAACTGTCCCAGGAGTACAGAATTATAGGTATGAATTAGCAAAGTAAGACAAAACTAAACAAAAACGCATCTGTTTAAAATGTATCTGCAGATTGCTAGTGTGTGTCAGTTCAGCCACATTACCTTACACTCAGGCTTCATTCAGGTCAGATTGCTCTTTGAAGAGATTTTTTTGGCCTACATGATGCTAGAGACTTTGTTTAGGAAGAGGGGTTCATGTTGTTAGGGTGCCATCAGGTCTGTTCCGGCTCAGAAGGACCCTATGTACAGCAGAATGAAACACTGTCCACGCCGGTGCCGTCTGCACAGATGTTGTTATGTTGAAACCCGTGTTGCAGTCACTGTCTCAATCCTTCTTGTTGAGGTTTTCCCCCTTTTTGGCTGGCCCTCACTTTACAAAGTATGATATTTCCAGGTGGTGCAAATAGTTAATGCACTTGACTGCTAGCCAAAAGGTTTGAATCCACGAAGAGGTACTTATAAAGAAAAGCCCAAAAATATTTTGACAAAAAATAAAAATCAGCCTTTGAAAACCCTATGGAGTGCTCTTCTACTCTGATGTACATGGGGTCACCATGAGCTGGAATTGACTCTAGGAACTGATTTGGTTTGGTAACAGTTGAGGGCAGAAGGGGAGGCATGAAGATAATGGTACAGGGCAGAATGTGTCACCAGATCTCTGTGCATTATATGCTTGAGAATAGGTAGTACATTCTAGTCAAATTTTAAGGTACTTGATAATGTGTCTTTTGATTTTGTGCTGGAAAAAATAATAATTGTTGATTTTAACATAATTTTTTAACAGAGTGGATGAGAAAACCAAGAAATACTACATTCCATTTGTTAAACCAAGTAAACATTCTCCATCAGGCGTTTTTAACATTAACATGGCCACATCAGTAAGTGATTTTTTGTGTGTGTGTGGGGAGTGAATATTTGTGTTTTATAACCCTGGTTTGTTTTGGAAGATTACTTGATCAACAGGTTTTTCAAAGTAGCTGGCTCAATACCATTTTGCTGGAATTGATGTCAGCTGTTTTCAGGCATTGCATAATCAAGGCTGGGTGGTCATTCTAGATCCTATTTCTGTTCATCCTTCCTTAGAAGAGACAAGCCAGAAAAGAGGCAAAGATTCAGTGAGGAAACGACCCACCTGAGTCTTTTAGAGGTGAATAAATACAGTGTCAAAAACATCTTTTATGTGTTTTACTCATCACTTTTCGGGTGACAAATATACAAATCTGATAGCTTGAATGAGCTATTTTATTTTGAAAAACCAATTTTCAGCTAATTATTTTGTAGCTGATTTTGAGCCAAAAACCCAAGCATTTGTTCTGTTAAAAGAGCAAACAGAAACATCTAAAAGAAACTCAAATACCAGCTATAAGACTCTTCAGTAGACTATCTGGGAGGTAGAAAGGCACAATGCAAGGCCTTTTCAATGGCTAAGTGTCCTTTGTTAGGTACTCCCATATTCTGAGAGATAACAGAAATAAGCTGTATTGGCAGAGAGAGTGAAATCTCTCTCAAAAAACAAGGATAATAATACTGATTTGCCTGTCATTTGGGCATTGGAGGACAATTTGTAAAGTTTTCAAGTTTCAATTTTAGTTAAATAAGTGGAGTTCAATATAAAATTATTACTTTGAGGGATTTTGCTTCATAATATAATTGCAGATTGTCAAAAACCAGACAGCAGTACCTGCTGGTGGTATATTCTTACCACTCACTGTCTAGGGATGTGAACATTTAAGCAGAACGTGAGAGCTTGGGCAGGAAAGTACTGTGTAAATACTTGAAAGACAATGTCAAATTTTAGTACTTCCACCAATCAACAGAAAAATGAGGAGTTTATTATTATTATTTACTTGGTTTTATTTTTAGAAGTTTATTATTGAGGGTAACAGGCTCTAGGTAAATTGTGAGTGATTCTCAGTTCTGGAGTCATAAATATCTGCCATTGATGGAATGGGACAAACCTGATTTCTACCTATCCTATGCCCTTGATTTCTTGGTCTAATTCTATGTCTTAGTCTCATTTACTATATATGCAGACTGAGTTTGGTGGAATAATTCCAGCAAGGCTAGGTTGACCTTAAACTGCCTCCAAGGGTGGAGGAAGAAAAATGTAGAGGGAAAAGATGCTGAAGATCAGCAGAATATGTTACAGAGTCTTCTTTCATGTGCTATAAATGCATTTATCAGGGAGTTATATGGAAACATTTTTTTTTAATTCAGGTAGGATAGACCTAAAGTCGTATTTTGCCTCTTACAGACGTGTTTTAATTTTATTCAGCTTTATTCTGAACTTAACATATAAATAATTGATGGTCTGTCCCACAGTCAGCCTTTGGTCTGATTTTAGCTGCTGATAATGAGCTTCTCGGTTGTGTCTTCCCATAGATATAGTCAGTTTGATTTCTGTGGATTCTATCTTGGGAAGGCCATATGTATCGTCTCCTTTTTCATGGTTGAAAAAAGCTATTTGCTATGAACACGTCATTGATTTGGCAAAATTCATGTGATCTTCAGCTTCATTTCTATCAACAAGACCCTATTTCCCAACTACTATTTCTCCCTCTTTGTTTACAACTTTTGCATTTCAATCTCCAGTTATGATAATACACCTTGATTGCATGTTTAATCAATTTCAGACTGAAGACATTGAAGACAAGGTGACCCTAATTGTATATGTTGAAATAGTAATTACTGATGATTATTTTTTTCTCGATGGTTGTAGGAGTAAAACAAGTTTTTGGCTGAAATATGACCCCCAAAAACTTGTTTTAAAAGTCTCCTTAAAGCTTCAGCAACAACCAAGAAAGTCCATGAGTTAGTTGGTCTTGGGGCAGCTCACCAAGCAAGTGCCTTCTTATCTTTCAGTCAGTATAACTGTAATGAATATGTGTCTGCCTCCCAGAAGAGTCTAGACTTAGTCTGCAATTACAGTTTAACTCTTGTGATTCTGTTAGAGGAGATAGTGTAATTCGATTGTCAGTATTTTAAATTTATTTATTTAATTAAAATGTTATAGAAAAATAATTTTTTCCCTTTAAACTATTCTTATTAGAGGGGGGTGGGAATAAAATAAAATACATGTGAATTATATGAAAGTAGAAATAAGAGTATAATGAATCTGCCTTATTCTACTATCCAGGTTTAACAATTATTAATTTATGGTCAGTTAGTTTAATCTATACTCACATTTGCTAAGGTATCTACTCCACCCAGATGTTTTTTGTTTTGTTTTTTAACATTTTATTAGGGGCTCATACAACTGTTATCCCAATCCATACACACATCAATTGTGTAAAGCGCATTTGTATATCTCTCTCCATTTAAACCCCCGACATTAGGTCCTCATTTTTCCCCTCCCTCCCCACTCCCCCCTCCCGCATGAGCCCTTGATAGTTTATAAATGGGTATTTTATCATATCTTGCCCTGTCCGACGTCTCCCTTCACCCACTTTTCGGTTGTCTGTCCCCCAGGGAGGAGGTCACACACAGTTCCATGTAATCGGTTCCCTCTTTCCTACCCATTCTCCCTTTACCCTCCCTGTTTTGCCACTCACACCACTGGTCCTATAGGGCTCATCCGTCCTGGATTCCCTGTATTTTCAGTTCCTATCTGTACCAGTGTACCTCCTCTGGTCTAGCCAGTCTTGCAAGATCGAATTCGAGTCATGGTAGTGGGAGCGGGGAGGAAACCTTTAGGAACTAGAGGAAGGTTGTATTTCTCATCATTGTTACATCGCACCCTGACTGGCTCATCTCCTCCCCGAGACTCCTCTGCAAGGGGATCCACCCAGATGTTTTAAACCAAAACATGGACATCATTTCAGATATAAAGAACATACTTTCTATTCACTATTCTATTATTACCAATTCTTTTTAAAAAAGGATTTATTGGTATATATTATTACCAATTCTCAATTGTTGAGGGCTTGAAGAGATTTAGAAGGCTTTTTGCTCTCCCTTGTGGATTTTTTGTTTTGCTTTGCTTGGTTGTACATATAGGGCAATTAGGTTGGAGTCTCATTGACTTAGAAGGGTTTGGGGAGGTAAAGAATTGTGGGAGTCAGTCAGAGACAGGAGTAAAATGAAGCAGTGAACTAGAATGGTTTTTGAGAAGGAGCTAAGTTTGATGTCCAAGAAGACAGTATCATCTGACTCAGAGGGACCTAACAAAGACACACATAACAAAAAGAGTAATGAAGTTATAATGTAAATGTCAAAAACAAGATAGGAGGAGATGTAATATATAAGTCAAGATGAGCTGTTCAAAACTAAGGTAGATAACAGCAACTATATGTTAAAATTGGTTAAGTGTTGTAAGGCCTGATCTTGCTGCTACTTATCTTTGACCTTTTACTGCTTAAGAATGAAGGTTGGCAGTGGGAACTGGGGAATATGCATAGTAACCAAGTTATCTACTTGTTGGTAATTCTCATCAATTTAATGAGGATGAGGTTTTAAACAAGTGGATGAAATAGTTTTGTGTTCTCTTCAACAAGTGGTGCTGGAAAAAATGGATATCTACCTGCAGAAAAAAGAAGCAAGACCCTTACCTCACTCCATGCACAATAATAAACTCAAGGTGGATCACAGACCTTGAGGTAAAACCCCAAACTATTAGGACCATCAATGAGGGAATTGGGACAAACCTGAGACCTTTGGTGAAGGGAAAACATAGGCTATCAGCAATAGGGAAGGACACAAATACAGATTAGGCACAAATTAACAAGTGGGATACACTGAAGATAAAACACCTGTGTACATTGAAAGAATTCATCAAGAGAGTAATAAGAGAGAGAGCCCACAGACTGGAAAAACATCTTTAGTAATGACACATCAGACAAAGGTCTTATTACTAAATTCTACAGTGCTCTGCTACCTTACAAAAAGAAAAAAACAAATTGCCCACTGAGGAGGTGGGCAAAGGACTTGCAAAGAAGTTTCACAAGGGCAGAAATCTGAATAGCCAATAACCATATGAGAAAATGTTCCTGATGATTAGCTATAAAACAAATTAAAACAACTATGCGATACCATCTAACACCCTCAAAATTAGCCCAATTCAAAAGATCAGAAATTAACAAGTGTTGGAGGGGCTGAGGCGAGATAGGAACTCTCATCCACTGCTGGTGGACCTATAGGTATATACAGCCATTATGGAAATCAATTTGGTGATATCTAAAACAGATGGAAATTGAGCTACCATATGACCCAGCAATTCCCCTACTGGGCATACACCCAGAAGAGGCAAGAAACAAACAATGGCCAGACATCTGTGCTCCAGTGTTCATCATGGCACAATTCACAATTGCAAGGAGTTGGAAACAACCCAAATTTCCATCAACAGATGAATGGATCAAAAAATGGTGGTATATACATGCAATAGAGTACTATGCATCCCTTAAAAAGCAGTGATGAATGCATGAAGCACATCACCACATGGGAAGAACTGGAGGAAATTATGCTAAGCAAAGTAAGCCAAGCACAAAAGGATAAGTACAACAGGAGTCCACTAAAGTAAGCTTAAAAATGTAAAAGGAGCACAGAGGTAAAGCTACTATATACATACATTCCAGGGGCCACACCCAATTCAGGGACACATATGGCAGCCAACTAAAAAGGAGAGGAAAAGAAAAAAGGGAAAAAAAGACATGGGTAGCGGGGGGAACATGGCACTAACCCACCCAAGGGGAGGGTGTTGTTTATATCTCCATAAGAGAGGGTCAGAGGAACCAGACTTCAACCTGGTGCACCAAGATGTGAATGCAACATACCAGCATGAAGCAAGGAACCAATAGAGATGTCTGCGGGGCTGGCCCTAATCCCAACTACGTGGACAACCCCCTTCCAGAAGAATGCACTACAGAGGACAGCATGGAAGCTACAGCTCAGGGTGAGGGGTATGTCTGATCTGAGCACACAGGAGCAAATGAAGAGTGAAGGAAAGAGAGTGGAACACATTCTGACCCACCAACCCCCAGGACTATATTCCAGCTCCGAGCACCAAATGCACAGAGAAGACCATAGGGCCGACCCCATCACAAGATAAGAAGTCACTCACTGACCCATATTGCTACAAGGGACACACTGGAGACACAGTGCAGTAATTGTGCCCGATCTGACCCCACCACACTGGGGTGAAACACTAAGGGCGTGTAACAGAGCAGCAAGCGGAGCAAAGCAATGAAGTCCCCAGTGAGTACCAAAAATAGACTTTGGGGCCAGGGCATGGCACCCCATCAGACTCTACCAGAAAACATGACTAAATGTCAACAAACACACCTGGAACTATTTATAGGGTTTTTTTGTCATTGGTTTCTTTTGTAGTTGTTGTTTGGTTCTTTGGGTTTTTTTTGTTTTGTTGTGCTCTGCCTTGTTTTTGAGCTTATTATTGTCTCTGCATGTCTATCTAGATAAGATTATTTGAGGGGGTAGGGACATGGGAGAGGGGAGGCGGGGAAAGGAAGTGGGTGTTACCAAATCCAGGGACAAGGAAACAACAAGTGATATGAAATTGATGGTGAGGAGGGTGTAGGATGCCTGGTAGGGCTTAATCAAAAGCAGTGTAACGGAGAGGAATTACTGAAACCCGAATGAAGGCTGAGCATGATAGTGGGACAAGAGGAAAACAAAAGGAAATAGAGGAAAGAACTAGGAGGCAAAGGGCATTTATTATTATATTTTTTAACATTTTATTAGGGGCTCATACAACTGTTATCCCAATCCATACACACATCAATTGTGTAAAGCGCATTTGTACATCGTTTCTCAAAACATTTTCTCTCCATTTAAACCCCTGACATTAGGTCCTCATTTTTCCCCTCCCTCCCTGCTCCCCCCTCCCGCATGAGCCCTTGATAGTTTATAAATGGGTATTTTGTCATATCTTGGGCAAAGGGCATTTATAAAGGTCTAAATATAGGCATGTATATATGTCAATATATTTTTATATAATGATAGAGTAGTTGATCTGTTTACATATATTTACATGTTAAGCATCAAGATAGCAGATGGACATTTGGCCTCTACTCAAGTACTCCCTCAATGCAAGAACACTTTGTTCTAATAACCTGGCATTTTATGATGCTCACCTTCCCGACATGATTGCTGAAGACAAGTGGGTGCATAGCTATCAAAAGATACAGTGTCAGGGGTCTTAAAGGCTTGAAGACAAACAAGTGGCTATCTAGCTGAGAAGCAACAAAGCTAAAGTGACCAGATTTTAACATTGGTAAAGCGGGACACCATTGATAAAACTCATATCCTGGCGAAATATCCACACGGCAGCCGAAAACTGTATACCCTAGCTTGTCAT
The DNA here is from genome assembly GCF_000313985.2 of Echinops telfairi. NCBI lineage: Eukaryota > Metazoa > Chordata > Mammalia > Afrosoricida > Tenrecidae > Echinops > Echinops telfairi. Next base: position 44,747,788 of record NW_022111369.1, read on the forward strand.
GCATTCTTTCCAAAAATCGGGACTTTTTTGAAACACTGTGGGACGCAGGACAAATTGTTAAAAATCAGGACTTTCCCGCCAAAAGCAGGACGTCTGATCACCGTAAACAAAGCCCATATGGAAGAGGCATACCAGCCTGTGTGACCATGAGGTGTCAATGGAATGAGGTAGCTGGCATCAAAGACCTAGAATAAAAAATCATATCAATGTGATTGAGGGGGAGTTCCGAGTGGAGACCCAAAGCCCATCTCTAGACAATTGGACATTGCCTTACAGAAGGGTCACAAGGAAGAGATAAGCCAGTCAGGGTGCAGTACATTACTGATGAAACATACAACTTTCCTCTAGTTCTTTAATGCTTCCTTCCCTCCACTATCATGACCCCAATTCTACCTTACAAATCTGGCTAGACTAGAGCATGTACATGGGTACAGATAAGAGCTGGAAACACAGGGAATCCAGGACAGATAAACTCTTCAGGACCAATAATGAGAGTAGCACGAAACCAGGAGGGTGAGGGGAAGGTGGGGGGAGAAAAGGGGAACCGATCACAATGATTACATATAACCCCTCCCTGGGGGGGATAGACAACAGAAAAGTGGGTGAAGGGAGACATCAATCAGTGTAAGACATGAAAAAAAAGTGTAAATTATCAAGGGTTCGTGAGGGAGGGAGGGAGGGTGTGGGGTGTGTGTGTGAAAAATGAAGAGTTGATACCAAGGGCTCAAGTAAAAAGAAAATGTTTTGAAAATGATGATGACAACAAATGTACAAATGTGCTTGATACATGGATGTATGTACATATTATGATAAAAGCTGCATGAGGCCCTAATAAAATGATTTAAAAATACTTTTATGTTTATAATGTTCTCTACATTTTACTTTATTCTAGCCCTTCAGTCTCACAAATTGTAAGACATGAGCATAGTAGTTACATACAGGAAAAGCTAGCTTACCTTGAGGCTAATTAATTTGTGTTAACCATTCTAACATTATTAGGTGACTAGTGAAAAGAGCCTCCTTCAGGCAAATAAGAAACGAAAAGAAAAAGAAGGGATTAAGACAGACGTCCGTTTGCCTGAGCTAAATTATAATCATCTTCCCGAACTAAGAGCCTTGGAAGGCATAGGTAAGTTTATGATGCTTATACTTTTTTCAGCACTTTTTGTTTATATTACGTAAAATTTATACCAAATAAGCTAACAGAACATTAAAAATTAATAGGAAGTTTATATATTTAAGTGTACAAATATGTGTATGCATGTATAAATACATACTGAGAAATGAGGATATAGAATATGACAAACTAACAAAAATGTCTAATTTTTTCTCTGTGATTATGGTTATTTTTTATCTAGCTCGAAATTCCAGGCTATCAAGGAAAGAGAACAAAATTCTTTCAGAATCTCGAATTCCATCACTGGCTGCTATTGACCTCTACACCCCCAGTGCTGCATTGCATCAGGTACAGACAAACTCTTTGCAAGTTGAATAGAACTTAGGTCTCTCTCATAAGCCCAAATTAAACCCAGTGCCATTGAGTTAATTCCAACGTATACTGACCCCATAGGACAGAGTAGAACTGTCCTCCCCACCCCCCACCGTTTATTTATTTATTCTTAAATCATTTTATTAGGGGCTCATACAACTCTTATCACAATCCATACATACATCAATAGTGTAAAGCACATTTGTGCATTCGTTGCCCTCATCATTCTCAAAACATTTCCTCTCCACTTAAGCCCCTGGCATCAGCTCCTCATTTTCACCCTCTCTCTCCCCGCTCCCCACTCCCTCATGAACCCTTGATAATTTATAAATTATTATTTTGTCATATCTTGCCCTGTCCAACGTCTCTCTTCACCCACTTTTCTGTTGTCCGT
>NW_022111369.1:44750262-44751721 GCF_000313985.2 Echinops telfairi
TTATGCACCCATTTGTCTTCAGTGATTGTGTTGGGAAGCTGAGCATCATGGAATGCCAGTTTAATAGAAGAAAGTATTCTTGCATTGAGGGAGTATTTGAGTGGAGGCCCAATGTTCATCTGCTACCTTAGTACTAGACCTCTCAATATATGCACATAGATCTATTTCCTCATTCGCATATATAAATATATTTACATATATACATGCCTTTTTTTAGACCTCTAGAAATGCCCTTTGCTCCTAGCTCTTTCCTCTATTTCCTTTTACTTTCCTCCTGTCCCACTCTCATGCTCAGCCTTCGTTTGGGTTTCAGTAATTCCTCTCGGTTACTTTACCCTTGATCATGCCCTACCAGGCCTCCTACACCCTCCTCACCACCGATTTGGAACATTTGTTGTTCCCTTGTCCTTGGGTTCGTTAACACCTCTTCCTTTCCCTCCACTTCACCCTCTCCCGTGTCCCCCCGGAACTGTCGGTTCCATTGTTTTCTCCTCCAGATTGTTCATCAAGCCTATCTTATTTAGATAATAACATGCACAAAAACAAGACAGAGCAAAACCAAGCAACAACAGAAAACAAAACAACAACAAAAAGCCAATGACAAAAACAAAACAAAAAGCACAACAACAAAAAAGAAAAGCTTGTAGTTAGTTCAAGGACTGTTTGTTTGCCTTTAAGAGTGTTTTCTGGTTGAGTCTGATGGGGTGCCAAGCCCTGGCCCCCAAATCTATTTTTGGTATGCCCTCGAGACTTAGTTGCTCTGTACCCCTTGCTGTTCTGTTGCACGCCCTTAGTGTTTTGCCTCGGTGTGGTGGGATCAGATCAGGCGGAATTTCCACTGTGTCTCCAGTGTTGTCCCCTGTAGGGCAATGGGTCACTGAGGGATGTCATGTCTCATAGTGGGGCCAACCATATGGTCTCTGAGAACTCTCCTTTTGGATTTCTGAGCTATAAATCTATACAGGAGCAGGGAGCCTCATCTTTCTCCCACTGAGTGGCTGATGGTTTCAAATTGCCGACTTTGCAGTTAGCAGCCAAATTTGTAATTCACTATGCCACCAGGGATCCTTGGACATCTTTCTTATACTTTGTATTAAATTATTCTAGGGAGAGTTTGCTTTTAAGGGCTGGGTGGATTTATTGGTGGGATCCATAAAATTTTACTTTATTCATTGCATTTAGAATCTTTATTACTTATATATCCATTTATATAAATATTTCCCAACTTGCAGAAGTCATTTTTGAAGGTTTAAAAGTGAGTGTGTGTACATGCATATATACATGTGTGTAATTCTGTTAAGACCTGAATGTTACTATATGTTTTGTGGTAGCTTGTTGTATTAGTCTGGGTACTTTGGAGAAACAAATCCACAGCAACTCATGTATAAGAGAGAGTTTTATGTGAAGAAAATGTGCATCACGAAAACATCCCAACCCAATGCTGCCCAAGCCCACAAGT
>NW_022111369.1:44752660-44785812 GCF_000313985.2 Echinops telfairi
CAAGCTGTAATCTTATGGAAGCCACCCGCCTCATCTCTTCTGCAGAATAGCTGGTGGGTTTGGATAACCGATCTTTCAGTTAGCTTAGTGGGTGCTTAATTCACCACACTACCAGAGCATGCCAACAAACAAGGGGATTATAATTGTTGAAGATAGTAAAATAGCCCAGGGATTCGGAGGAAAGGGCTTATTAACTGTTACTATTTTATTTCATAGTGACCCTGTACTACAGATTAGAACTGCCACTGTCAGTTTCTAAGACTAACTCTTTATGGGAGTAGAAAACCTGTTCTTTTTCCCACAAAGTGGCTGGTAGTTCTGAACTGCTGATTTAGAAGTTAGGAGCCCAGCACGAAACCACTACACTACCAGGGTTCCTATGAGTCAGACTCGACTCAGTGGCAGTGAGACTTGATTGCTTTACCTTATCCCTTTGCCAACAATTTCTGTAGCAATATTTCATCAAAACTGGACAAACTCTTGTGTGATGATTAATCCACACATTCTACAATTAGGAACTACTATTACTCACTACTATCGAGTAGATGCCTACTCCTGGTGATACTATAGGACAGGGTAGAACTGCCCCCTGTGAGTTTCTGAGACTGTAAAAGAGTTACACTTTACAGGAGCAGGAAGTCTCATCTTTCTCCTGCAGAGTGGCTGTAGTTTTCACATCGTTTACCTTGTGGTTAGCAGCCCAGTACATAACCACTGCACCAACAAGGCTCTTGTCATTTAGGAACTAAAGTCTTAATATACTGCTTGTCTACTCCAAAATTTTAATTGGTTACAGCGGTGCTATGATTCCCTCCTTTGTATTTGTATTTTATTATTTATCATCCTTGGATCACATAGGCTAGTGCTTCTTCCAGGTGGGCTTAGTTGACTCCTCTCTTAGATGGTTGCTTGTTTGAAGACAAACCTTTAAGACCCCCCAGTCCCTTTTTGATAGCTGGGCACCATCTGATTTCTCCAACACGGTTTGCTGTAGCACCATATCTCAGCGTATCTTAAACTGAAAGAACTCAAGAAAAAAATTCAAGCCTTGAATTGCAATATTGAAAGAACTAAGGGGGGAAAATATTGAATGATACAGGAAGCATCAAAAGAAGATGGAAAGAATATAGAGTTACTATACCAAAAACAACTAATTGGCATTCAGTTATTTCAAGAAGTAGCATGAGCAAGAATCAATGACACTGAAAGCATTAGCCAAAAATAAGGCTCCAGGAATTAATAGAATAATAATTGCAATGTTTTAACCAGCTGATGAAGCACTGGAAGCACTCACTTGTCTATACAAAGCCACTTGGAAAACAGCTAGTTGACCAACCGACTGAAAGGGATCCCTATTTTCTTTTCCATTTCAAAGAAAGGTGACCAAACAGAGGTGCTCAAATTATAGAATAATATCATTGATATCACAAGCAAGTACAATTTTGCCAAAGATCAACAATGGTTGCAGCAGTACATTGAAAGGTTGCTACCAGAGGTTGAGGGAGGATTCAGAAGAGATATGGAACAATGGGCATCATTTCTGATGTCAGGTGGATATTGACTAAAAGCAGAGAATACCATAAAGATGGTTACTTGTGCTCTATTGACTATGCAAAGGCATTTGATATGCAGATTGTAACAAACTCTGAACAGCGTTGAGAAGAATGGGAAATCCAGAACACATCATTGTGCTCATGAGGACCTTGTGCAGGGATCAAGAGGCAGTTATACAAACAGAACCAGGGAATACTGCATAGTTTTTAAAAATCAGGAAAGGTGTGCATCAGGGTTGTATTCTCTTACTATACTTATTCAGTCAATCCGTATGCTGAGCAACTCATCAGAGAAGTTGAATTATATGAATGAGAAGCAACATCAGGATTGGAGGAAGGCTTGATAACAACAATGATATACAGATGACAATCTGGCTTGCTGAGAGTGAGGAGGACTTGAAGCACTTGCTGATGAAGATCAAGGTCCTCTTGGAAACTTTCTTTAGTACTTCTTACATAGTAGGTTTGATAGTGATAACTTCTCTTTGCTATTTTTAATTTGAGAATGGTTTTATTTTGCCAGACTTTGAGTTAGTTGTTTGTTTCCAGCACTATAATCTCTGATTTCTGTGGAAAAATTATTAGGCATTTGAATAGTTAGTCCTTGTTTCATTTTTGTCTAGCTACATTCAAAGTTTAGTCTTTTAGTGTTGTTATTAGTTTGAGTATGATGTGTCTAGCTAAAATTTTCTTTGAATTTGTGTTGGGTTTGTTGAGATTCTTGAATCTGTAATTTATGTCTTTTATCAAACTTGGGAACATTTGGTCATTGTTTCTTCAAATACTTGTTCACTGCAGTACCTTTTTGATCTTCTTCTGAAAATTCAATGATAGACATCTTAGCATGTTAAGCACTTTCCTAAAGGCTTCTAAGGTTCTGTTAACTTTTTGCTAAATGTTTTCCTCTATTCCTCAGATTAGGCAATTTGTATTGATGTATTATTTTCAAGTTTTCTTTATTATGTCAATTCTGTCATTAAGCCCATCTAATTTTCTGAATTTCAGATACTACATATTTTTAGTTCTTAATTTATTATTTTTAAATTTTGTTTTTTTAATTTTATATAACTTAATATGACTGCTTTAAAAATCTTCGTATGGTGGTTCTAATGTCAGATCCATAATAGGATTGATATTTGTGATTATCTTTTCCTGTTGGAATTGGTCACACTTTCCTAGATTTTTTTTTTTAATCCAGTACTTTTGGATATTCTCGACATTGTGAACGTTTCATTGTATAACCTCTGGGCTCTCAATCCTTTGAGGAATGTTGATATTTGTGTTTTAGAAGGCAGCCACCCAAGTTGTTTATACACTCTAAGTTCTGTCTTACTGTCTTTGTGAGGTGGTTTATTCATTTTTATTTTAATAAATCATTTTATTGGGGACTCTTACAGCTCTTATAACAATCCATACATCAGTTGTATCAAGCACATTTGTACATATGTTGCCATCATCATTTCCAAAACATTTTCTTTCTACTTGAGCCCTTGGTATCAGCTCCTCTTTTTTCCCCTTTCTCCCCTAACCTCCCACCCTTGTGAACTTATTTTCATTTTCATATTTTACACTGTCTATTGTCTCCCTTCACCCACATTCCTGTTGTTTGTCCCCCTGGGTGGGGTGTTGGTGTTGTACAGCGGTCATTGCAGTCAGATCTCCCTTTCTCCTCCTCCCCCCACCCCCACCTTCCCCCTCCCGTCATGGTATTGCTACTCTCATTATTGGCCCTGAAGGGTTATCTGTTCTGGATTCCAAGTGTCAAGAGCTCTTATCTGTACCAGTATACATGCTTTCGTCTAGGCAGATTTGTAAGGTAGAACTGAGGTTATGATAGTGGGGGAGGAAGCATTAAAGAACTAGGGGAAAGTTATGTGTTTCATTGGTGCTGTCCTGCACCCTGGCTGGCTCATCCCTTCCTTGTGACCCTTCTGTGAGGGTCTAGAGATGGGCTTTGGGTCTCCATTCTGACCCTCCTTATTTGCATCAAAATGATTGTTTGTTTTGGGTCTTCTGATGCCTGATACCTGATCCCATTGACACTTTGTGATCACATGGGTTGGCATGCTTCTTCCATGTGAACTTTGTTGCTTAACTTCAAGCTTTTTAAGACCCCAGGTGCTTTATCTGTCATAGACAGGGACCATCAGCTTTCTTCACCACAGTAGTTTATGCACCTATTTTGTCTTCGGTGCTCGTGTTGGGAAGGTGAGCATCACAGAATACTGGGTTATTAGAACAAAGTGTACTTGCGTTGGACTTGAGTAGAGACCCAGTGTTCGTCTGCTACCTTAATACTTAACCTAAAATATATGTACATGGAACTATATCCTTATTGTTCTATATTAATATATTTACATATGTACATGCTTGTATTTGGACCTCTATAAATGCCTTTTGTTTCCTAGTTCTTTCATCTGTTTCCTTTTACTTTCCTCCTGTCCCACTATCATGTTCGACCTTCATTCGGCTCTTTCTACTTTCTCTCAGCTACATTGCACCTGATCGAACCCCATCATGCATTCTGTGCCCTCCTCAGCACTGATTTTAAATCTCTTACTGTTTTCTTATCCCTGGGTTTGTTGATTCCTCTCTCCTTCCCCTCCCCCACTCCTCATCCCATTGTTTTCTCCTCGGAATTGTTTATCCTGTCTATCTTATATAGATAGACATGAGCAAAACAAAACAAAAACAAAAACTGGCCTATGAATGTCTTCAGATTGGGTTTGATGCAGTGCCAAGCCCTGCCCCTGGAGTCTGAAGTCTATTTTCAGAGTTCCCCTTGCTGCTCTGTTGCACACCCTTCATGTTATACGTGTGTGTGTCAGACTGGGCACAATTCCCTCACTGTGTCTGTGGTTCTGTCCCCTCCCCGCCCCCCATAGTAGTTGTGGATCAGTAAGGGGACGTTGTGTCTCGTGGTAAGGCCGACCCTACCGTCCTCTCTGTGCATTAGCTGCTCCAGTGAGAATGTCCTCCTCGAAGCTTGGTGGGCCAGGATGCTGTACCCTGCCTGGGTCTCTCTTTCCCTATTAGTTTGCTCCCTGTGTAGTCTGGATAGACCTGCCATTCTCCCCGGGCTGTAGCTTCAGTGCTGTCCTGAGAGGTGGTTTAAATCTCAGTTCTCCAAGTGTTTACCATGTTAGCTTTGATCTATCTAAGGCATCCATAATTCAGGGATTAGATTAAGACTTCTGTGAATTCACAGACAGAATTAAAAGATTCCCGTTTGCTGTTACCTCTTTCTACCAGGATTTTCCCCATACTTTTTACTCTACAGCAGTGGTTCTCAGCCTTCCTAATGCTGCCAACCTTTCATACAGTTCCTCATGCTGTGGTGACCCCCCCAACCATAACATTATTTTCATTGCTACTTCATAACTGTAATTTTGCTACTGTTATGAATTGGGCAACCCCTGTGAAAGGGTTGTTTGATTCCCCCAAAGGGCCCGCAACCCACAGGTTGAGAACCGCTGCTCTATAGGAACCCCCATTTTGGTTCCTATGGCTAGAAAAGGGTGTTCATCTCATAGTTTTAACCACTTATACTTTCTTGCCATTCTGTAACTAGAGTCTGTCCTTAAGGCAATGCCTTAGGAATAAAGAGCAAACAAAACCTTCTATTATAAAGGGAGAATGTTTTGGTTTTGTTAAGTGGGAAAGATTATGACTTATAGTAGGCTTATGCTCCTATTGCAGATCTGAAATACCATTTAACGTGTGTGTAAAATAATAAGGCACAGAATAATGTCTCCTTATTTTATCCCCTTCTGTATAAGTAACTTGAACTATAAATAGTTCATTCCAAATAGCTGATGTGTGTACTAGTACAATTGAGATATCTAGGGAGCGTGAACTTATGATACTTGGTTTAAATTCATAGGCAGCAGGGTCTCCCCCGTCAGATGCTTCAGAGGCTGACTTCCCTCGAGTGGAACACCAGCACTGAGGATTATTTTGATTCGGAATTGGGTAGGTCTGATTTTTCATTCTGAAAATCTGTGCAACCTTTCAGGGGAAATATTTTATAGCTTGCTGAAAACCACATTCTTTATCTGACGCCTTCTCTGGTGATTGATTCCATTAAAACCCCTGATAGAGTTATACCATTTAAAAAACAAAAGTAGCATTTGTCTCTGGATGAAATCCTTTTTCATAGTGTTTATATAATTTCCTCTTAAGCTATTCTATATTTTATTGACTACAGTTGTGTTAGTCTGGATAGACTAAAGAAACAAATCCATAGAGACTCATATGTGTATAAGAGAGAGTTATAGAAAGAGTAATTGTACATTAGAAAGCATCCCAACCCAGTCCAGTCCAAGCCCCTAAGTCTGATATTAGCCCATATGTCTGATACCAATTTATGAAGTCCTCTTCAGACTCAAGAAACACATGCAATGACACCAAATGCAGGAATGTCACAGGCCAGTGGGTAGAAAGTCTTTGGATCCAGTGGTGGTGTCAGCATCTCAGCACTGGTAGGGGTCTCCTCGTGGCTCCTTTAGGTCCAGGGTTCTGGCTGCATCAGGGTTGGTCCCTGTGGCTTCTCCTCAGGGATGTCTCGCAGGAAGTGAGTGAAGTGTCTCCCACCTCCAAGGAGGAAATACCAGAGTTTGTCCCAGAATCCTCAGGGGAAGGGCATGCCCACAGAGGCCTCATTGGCTGTGTTCTGATTGACAGACTAGACACCACCCCTTCACTCTTAATCTTCAAATTGACAAGCAATTAAATAACTACCACAACAGTAATGTGAATTTAGATTAGCAAGGTGTTCCAGAAAAATATGTATTTATTTCCCTCATCAGTCATTTACCCTATGGTATTATAAACTGAGACAGAGTAAATGATTGCTTGGCAGTCTTTTTCCCAGTAAAAAAGTAGCAGCACTATCTCAAATGATTGTCTTCCTTTTAAATATAGCTTTTTAATATTCAAAAAGATAAAAACCTTTTGAGTGATGATTTGCCATTCGACATCAGGTTAGTCACTCATTGTTTAATTTTGCAATAATTCTAAGTGAAACTTGATGTTAATAAAGTCCCACATTCACATAACTATATTATCAGAATTAATCTGTTAACTTCCATGAAGCACTTTGTATGTCAATGATATTAAAAGCAAATTTACTATGAAGTTTACATTTCAACTTAGACTAATCCCTCACTTGTACTGGTTCCTCCCAAGGACCTGGGAAAGTTTTATGAAATACAGTCATATGACCAGATGCTTGTAAAATCTTCCAAATTTCTAAAAGTAAAATATTTAACATCAGTTTTATTGGCATATAATTTGCAAATGATATAATTTAATCAGTGTATCATATTCAGAAGAGTTGTGCAGTCATCATCACAATCAATTTCACAACATTTTCGTCTTGTACTCGTTGTTGTTGGCTCCCCATTTCCCTGCAGCTTCTCTTGCCATGCTCCTAGGTAATTACCAATTGAGTTACTGTCTATAGATTTACCTATCTTGGATCACATATAAAATATAAACAGGAAGCAAACAAACAAAAAAAACAACTGTGACAAAACAAAACAGAACAACCTCAACTGGAAGGAATTAGAAAATATTAGAAATGGAAACAACTCTAAAATGAGTCAAAAAGGAACAAATGATAAGGTGTTACATTTTAGCTAACTACATTTCTCATAATCGACTCTAGCAAGGCATTTCACATCTCAGGACTATGCTCAGAGCGGATTCATTGAAGGCTTAATCCCTGTGGGACCCTGCAAATGGCATAGTGTTTACACATTGGGCTGCAATCCATAAGAGCAGCAGTTCGAGGCCACTAGCCACTCCACAGGAGAAAAAATGGGGCTTTCTACTCCCATAAACAGTTAACAGTTTTGGAAACCCACGGGGCAGTTCTACTCTGCCCTATAGAGTCGGCAGTAAGTCGGCAGCAACACATTGGCAGGGAGTCTTGTCATCCATAGTCTTCTGCAAACTGGGAGGGAGTTCACGAGTTAAGCTCCAGTACTAGTCCTTCCTTCAGGTTTGGGTTTTATTATTTACAATACTTGGATCACACAGGCTGTTGTGTTTCATCCTGTGAACTTAGTTGATACCTCACTTAAATGGCTGCTTGTTTGAAGACAAGTCTTTAAGACCCCAGACACTATTCTTTCTGATAGCTCAGCACTGCACCGTCTGATTTCGTCATTACACTTTGTGTTAGCACCCATATCTTCAGCCATCTCTTCATGAGGGAGATTATGGAGTAGGGTCGTGTCATAAGAACTAATTGTTCTTGGATTGAGGCTAGAATTAAGTGCAAACTCTTTGGAGTCTTTTACTGTGAGCCATGTGAGTTCATTTGTACAAATTAATTAATATATGAGCTAATTCTTATAAACTGTATAAAGGCCCTACAAAATTCAGAATCTGTTTTGTCAAAATTAGTCATTATTGAAATGATGATAGTGTGTTTACCTTCCTTATTTTTATTAGTAATTATCCTAAAGGTTATTATTAAAATCTTGGTGTTGATACATGATTTCAGGTTTTCTTAGAATACATATTAATGTGTACAACATGATAAAGCAAGGGATATTCAATTCCATTTCTAGATGCTGCTCTAGCGCTTGCGATGGCGTCCTCTTATGCTGACATTGTACGAGGAGAGATTTGTGGTTTTGATTGTTCTCACTTGAACTGCCTGTATTTCCTGAGAAAGACCTTGCCGAAGAAGGAAAGACAAGACTTCCTTTCCAAATGTTTTGAAAGGAGAAGACAAATACCCTCAGCTGCTAACCCATCGCCTTTCAGGTCACCTGGCGTTACTTCAAGATGTGTCCAATGAAAGGAGAGTGAGATGGTTCTTGTTAACACGAATGCATATTTGCTGTTATTAGATTGTGTATTTAAGGTTACCAAGATTAAAAGTGAGTCAAAAGAGAGAAGCATATTATAAAAGGTCATGTTTTTAATGCATTGAACTTGGTGTGTTACTTATATAAATGTGTGCATTTATTTAGGAGTGGTTGGTGGGGGTAGGTAGTAAAAGTAGGACCAATAAGAGAGAATGTTTTCTTTACCCTAACTTATCTATAAAAACCCTCCGTAACATCTCGTTTGTTTCTAGCATTAACAATATGTGATTGCTTTCCATGGATCGACTTATATACTCAGTGTCTGTGGTTGCTGTTGATATTTGATCAGTGTACTGTGGGAATCTGTGCTTGCTGCCGCTCTTCTTCTAAAAACTACACGTAGGTGTCTCTGACAAGAAAACTTTTCATTCTGATGACCGATGCCACTCGGGCCTGGGAGAGGCCTCTGTATTGTAAAGTTCTGGTGCTGATGTTTCTTTGTAAAGGGAAATGATTAGAACAAGTCTGAGGAAGATGATTTTGTAGGTGTGTGTGGTTGTTGAGTACTGCATTTCTCATTGACAAAATTACACCCAAGGAGCCTTCAAAAAGTTTGTGGGAAAATGGAATTAAAAGAGAATAGATGTTTTCTATGAAGTTTTTGAAGCCCCCTAGGTTGTGTCTGTGTATAAATTCGGAGGTGGGAAGCAGGGTTACCTGTGGATCAGGATGGAATTGTGCTTCTCTGAAGAAGCTTTTGGGACAGCAATCCATTGCTCTGGATAACCATCCCTGTCCACAGCAGGAGAGCCTTGTCTCATTGTTTCCTCAACAACTGGGGCCTTCCCAAAATGTTTTCGACACATTACAAAATCGCTTAGCCACAATCCTCACATTGTTTCTAATGCACTGGGCAGCAATTTAATAGGTGAGAAGGTTAAAAATATTTGGGTCCAGGCTCTTTATTTCTAGAGGGATTCTAGTTGCCCTCTGCTTTGATCACATTAGGGAGTGGTTGTTAAGGGGACAAGAATTTGTGGGGTCTTTTGCCTTAACCAATTAGCAGTGTCTTGTTTTTCTAAAGGTCAGTATCTAGGACTTAGCACAAACGTGTAACTAATCCTTTTTCTATATTACTCGAGAGTACTTAATTAATATTGAATTCTAACCTTAGACACATGGGCCTTAAGAGACTGGGTACATTCAGGAGGAAACAAAACAGGGTAGTTCTAGTGTTGTGTGTGTGTTGTATGTGACTTGCACAGCCCATAGGGCAGAGTAGAACTGCCCCATAGGGTTCCTAGGTGGAAATTGTTATGAGAGCAGATTGCCAAAACTTTTCTTCTGAGGAGCCAGTGCATGGGTTTGAACCACTAACCTTTCAGTTAGCAGCTGCTCACTTAACATCTGCCCCACCAGAGCGCCTTGTACAACTCTACCAGTGGTTAACTTAAAATTTGGTCTTGATTTTAAAGCTCTATTTTTCACCTCTGACTAGGGTTTTGACTACATTGATATGGCTAACATGTTGAGAAAATTAGCATATAGGTATTGATAGATTTTGCATGAAAATATTATTGTTATTGAGTTTGACTTTGAGAAATATTGCTAATAGATCAGTGTGAAGATACCAGCTCAGTGTCTGAGACTTAGAACCAGTTTCCCTCTCATTTCCTACACATACTTTTGGTATATTTTTCTTATTCAAATACTTTGTGAACTTTAGAATTAAGGATTAAAACTAATTGACTACTATTCCAAATTGAGACTTGAGGAACAGATCTTATTAGAACCTTGGCAGTTTTAATAGGAAAAGAGGATTTTCAAAATTGTGATTATAGATGCTTAACCAAAATAATACTTTTTTAAAAATCAAAGTTTTAGTCTCTCTTTACAACAGTTTGATTTAGTCACCCACTAATAGGATGTATACTGATGGTGGAAATTGGGTTTGCTGTGTGTATGTGTGCTTGTTTTAAAATTAATAAATATATTTTACTGAGCTTCATAGATGGTTTTTATTTGGATTTGTTATATTAAGAGACTATCCATAATGTATGTACTACCGTATGATATGTATCCAATAAATATGAAACAAACTATACATTCTTTCTTTGGAAACTTTGGATATAAATGTGGTGACTGAAGCCGGTCGTTGTGGAGCACACTGGCTCATGGTGGTCTCGTGTGTCAGGGTAGAACTGTGCTTCCTTGGGGCTTTTCAAGGAAAAAGTAGATCGCCACGTCTTTCTGTCCAGGTGCTTGTGGGTAGACTTGCTCCCGAAACTGAACACCCAGGTGGTACAAATAATTAGCATACCGGACTGATAGCCCCAAAATTAGGGGTTTGAGTCCATTCAGAGAAAGGTCATCGGGTACCTCAAGAAAGGGTTCGGTGATCTACTTTCAAAAATGCCAACCATTGAAAACTCCTAGGATGCCCAGGTCTGCGCTGACACATACATGGGTTCACCATTGACTCAAATGAGCAGCTATGGGCGGTTGGTGGCAAGGTAGTTTTCTTTTATAGCTAGTGATACAACCAGCATGCTTGGTCATCAAATGTCTTGCAATGGTTACTTGGTAAAAATTGGGACTGATTCATGCTTAAAATTTAGTTCTCCCGATTCAGAATCACGTGTTTGTTGAATATCTGACCTCACAGTGAAATGGGACTATAGAAGATGTGTTCTCTGATGTGACTCTCACATTACTGGTTCCTTTATTTTAACCGTTGGCCAGTGTAGAAAACTGGATTTGTACTAAGCTGTCAGACGATACTGAAAAATGTGATCGACTCCATTCCTAGGGCCTCCTCTCTATAATAACTCCCTGACAGAGAGTTCGAGAAACAACAAGGCTAGTACCCTAATGCTGGAAGCCATCGTTGTTAGGTGTTGTCGACTCAGTCCCAATGCATAGTGACCCTATGCACAACAGAACAAAACACTGCCTGGTCATGCCCCTTTCCAGGGACAAGCCTCTCCTGACAACATACCCCAAGTGTATGTGTAGATGTCTTGCTTTCTTGTAAGGCTGCCTACTTTTAGTGAGTTGGACCAACTGGATTTTTCTCTATGGTTTTGTGTTAAGCTTACTTCATTAGAAAAGGAGGTCTTAACACTCATCAAGGTGACTGAAAAATCCCTTTTTCACAGTACTTTCTAAAGAATCTTATTTTTTCACTTGGTAGCTCCAAACTTGAAACTGTAGTTAACATACAGCATATCTGTCTCAGCATGCCCTTCTGAAAAGCACCTTACTACAGATCTTGAAGTCATTTGTAAATAACCTGTGATTTCAGAGCTTTGTGTTTACAGATGTGTTTGGATATCTGATATTGAATGTACTATACCCTGAGAAGTGTTAACTAAATAAAAGCCCATCCATAAAATGGCATTTTTCGTTGTTTTGAGAAAAAGTCCTACACCCCAATGATAACTTTATTCACTTTAGACCTTGGACCTTGGCAAACAGGGTAATTTCTTGTTTATGTGAGGACAGTTGTAGTATAGTTTTAGAAAAGATATTGTGTATCAACATGAAATAATATAATAATGAACAAGTGAAATGAAAACAACCTCTCAGTTCTGCATGTCTTCTTGTCTCTACACCAGGGTAGGGTCCTCGCTCAATCAGGTTTTGACGTCAGTTTCCCTCCATGCAGCCAGCTCCAATGCCCTAAGACCTGGAAAGCTTTCCCCCTCAATCTTGGAATTTTAAACGATCCCTCCACCCTGTGACAACACTGTTTCAACGGGTTGTCTTTCCTCAGTCTGCCTTTAGCTCTCTTCTGCGGATCATCACTGCTTTTGTTTATACATATATACACCTGTCTGTCTCCCCATTGATTTTTTATTTTTATGTAGGAAAGCAAGTTTGGGAACAGTGTTAAATTGTTCCCAAACTCTCCAGGAGAGAGCGAGTCAGATTCTGAATGCACACAGGCAAGAACAGTACCCAGTGTCCTTGGCCTGACTAAGTTTGAAGTCTCACTAAAGCCTGGTGGCTGCTCTTATGTTACCTGTCTGCCTCACACTGTCTAGTAGAGAGGTATTTCTGTGACAAAACTACCAATAAGCATATGAGGTAGAAATGTTACCCTTTAATATTAAAGGATTAGCAAGTTTGCGGAATGTATTCACTACTACTTAATCAATGATAGAACCACGAGAGTTGGATGGAATAAATATATGGTCCAGACTGCTTCAATCTGGAATCCATATGGTTTGCTTAGACAGTATAGACTTTGGGAGCTTAAACTCCTGGAGCGGCATTCTTTATCATGCATTTACAGAAGATGAAGCAAGTGGTCCCCAGACATCACACACAGCTTTACTTTACTCTTGTGAGCTGCCACCAAGTCAGCCTTAGACTCATGGCAACTCTGTGCAATGGAGAAAACACTGTCTAGCCCTGTGCCAGTCCCATGATGAGCAGTGCCTCCACCCGTTGCCCTCCATAAAGTTTTCACTGAGTTTTGGAAGGATCTTACCTGGCCTTTTAAATTCCTAGCCCATTTTAGTCCAGAGGCTCTGCTGACGTCCATTCAGCATTGTAGCAGTCCTCAGTCCTCCGTGAACACAGCAGTGGTAGCTGCTTATGAAGTTCCCTGGCCAGAAATTGAACCCGGGTCTCCAGACAGAAGAGGAGAAGTCTACAACTGAAATGCTTCCTTCCACTTCACTCTAGTTGTACATTTGAATACGATTCCCACTTCCTCCCTCCCCCCGCCGCCCCCGCTGCCCCTCCAAATCAATCGCCACAGTCATGGGACTGACTCGCTGGGGCTTATTTTAAATTCCTTCACTCAGTGCTGTGCATCAATTCTGACGCATAGTGAGCCTAGAGGAGAGAACAGCAGTGCCTCTGGATTCCTGAGGCTGTGAATCTTTATGGCACTAGAAAGCTTCATCTCCCTTGAAGCAGCTGGTGTGTTCGAACTGCTGGCCTTCAGGTAAATAATCCAACCTATAAACAGTTCATCACCAGGGCTCCTTTAAATTCCCTAGCCTGAATTATTAATAATGGCAAAAAGAAGCAGAATTATGTTTGATTGGCTTAGGCCGGTGGCAGTCTATCAGTGGAGCCACTTGATTTCTACAGAGGAGATACAGAATGGATATTGGAGAATAATTTCAGTTGACCCTTGAACATCACAGGTTTGAACTGCAGAGGTCCACTCATACTGGGGTTCCAAGAACTCTGTGATGCTAATCTTCTCCATGTGAGCAGTTCATCTCTCTAATAAATTGCATATCTCGGTGAAAAGTAATCTCAGAAAATACCTCTCGTGTATTCTCCATCATGTTCAGTGCAATACTGGGACCCCTGGGACCCATACAACATGCCATTAGTGGTGCTGGAGGCTCTCTCAAGAAGCGGAGAAGAGTCATGACACTTTAAGAAGGTGAGTTGTTTGATAGCCATTATAGCTTGACGTCTGTGGTGGCTGGTTCAGTTAAAGGTGAATGAATCCAGCACAAAGAGCACTGTAACAACTCCAGGAAGCAGTCACTGCAGCAACGAAGACTGCACTTTTAGCGAAATACCTTTCCATCTCATTGAAAATGCAGCTTTTATGTGGGTACCGTACGCAATACATATCACATACAATATGTGTGTTAATCGACTATGTTATCACTAAGGCTTCTGGTCAGTGGTTAAATTTTTAAAAAGCAAACCAGACTCACTGCCATTGAGTGGATGCTGACTCATAGTGACTCTAGCACAAGGTGGAGCTGCCCCTTGAGTTTCTGAGATTGTAACTGTATACTGCAGTAGAAGGCCCTGTCTTTCTTTTGAGAAGCAGCTGTGGTTTCGAATTGCTGACTCTGAGGATCGCAGTCCAACACATAACCACTGTGCTACCCGAGTTAAGTTTTCAGTGAGTCAAAAAATTATACACAGATTTTTGACTGTGCAGGGCTAGGGGCAGGGCAGTGTGGGCATTCTTAACACTTGAGTTGTTCGAGCGTCAATTGTACAATGCTCATTTAGGTTTGGTAAGATGAACATTTAGGTTTGGTAAGAGGTATGAAGTTGATTCAGGCTCAGGTCTCCAGCATTTTAATCAACCCTCCAAAATTTCCTTTAAAAAATGCTGTACAGTGTACATTCCCAGCAACAATGTATGAGATTTATTTCCCAACACCTCCACTCCATTAGATATTATTAATTCCACTTTGATCCATCAGATTGTGAAAATGATTTTTTTCCAATTTACATGTCCCTGATTAATACTGGGGTTGCATGTCATGATGGCACATATTTTTCACCCAAAATTATGTTATGAGATAATACAGATATATCATTCCATAGTTCAATCATATCAAGCAGTATTGTACAACTGCTACTACAACCAATGTTCAAAACATTCTCTTCCTTCTTGAACTCCTTGATATCAGTTCCCCTTTCCCCACTGTACCCCCCAGGAACCTTTATTCTACTTGCTGCCTCTATAGATTCATCAATCCTGGGCATATGAAACCAGGAGTGATAAGCCTGTAGATTTTTCAACGTACTTTTCATATGTTTGCCAGCCATTTAAATTTCTTCTGTGAATAAAGGTTCTCTCTAGTTACTTGTCATTGCATTGGATCTGACTCATGGTAACCTTGTGTATAACAGATCAAAACTTGCTCAGTCCTGCAACACTTTCCGGATCAGTGGTGCATCAAAGTCCATTGTTGTCCTGCAACATTTTCCCGATCAGTGGTGCATCAAAGTGCATTGTTGCCGCTGTTGTTTAGTGCCCTCTTACCTAGGGGGTTCATCTACTAGTACTTTATTGGACAGCGACCTGTTGTTTGCCATAACGTTTTCATTGGCTAATTTTTTGAAGCAGATCATCAGACCTTTGTTCCTAAGCTATCTTAGTTAGGAGGATTTGTGGAAACCTATCTACCATAGGTGACACTGGTATTTGAAATCCTAGTGGCAAAGCTTCTAGTATCATAGCAATATGCAAGCTACCATAGTATGAAAAACTCACAAGTGCTGGCAAAGAATAGTGAAAGTCTTTACAAAAAAAAACCTCTCTCTCTGCCATTGAGTCAATACTGACTCATCGTGATCCTATAGGGCAGGCTAGAACTGCCCTGTGAGTGTCCGAGACTAATTCTTTACAGGTGTAGAAAGCCTCATCTTTTTCTTGTGGAGCAGCTGGTGATTTCGAACAGCTGACCTTGCAGTTAGTAGCCCAATGAGGACCACTACACCACCAGGGCTCTTAGCTTGAGTGTGTTAGCTTGGGTTCTCCATAGAAACCCAATGTATGTGTTGCATTTATAAAGAGATTTATACCCAAAAAATGACTTACATAGTTGTAAAAATCGGTAAGCCCAGTCCAATCCAGTTCAAGTCAGACTTCTCCTGACTCATGAAAGCTGATGAACAGGAAACAGGATGATGGAGCAGAGACATCGGGGTATGGGCTGGTGGATGCCGAGGTCTGCAGTTGGCCAAATGAATCCATCACGGGTAGCCCACTGATCAGCCTGTGATGCCACAGAAGATTGAGGAACCACACAGGTGATTCAGCTCCAGACGGCTAAGAGGCCAAAGAGGATTCTACTCGGCTCTGTCTATCTTCTACAAAAGGCTTGTGACACTAAGGAGGTGCCGTCAAGTGGCAACCAAGTGGATAGGTTGGGTTTTGCTTCTACTCTTGCTTAAGAGTGTCTGATTAGCACCATCCCTAGCGATCACACTGAGTATTAGGTGTTGTCAGAAATAACCTAGATTATAGGAAGAAGAGTGTGACATCAGGATTGGAGATTTATTAACAAACTGTGATATGTAGATGACACAACCTTACTTGCTGAAAGCAAGGAGCACTTGAAGCACATGCTGATGAAAATCAGACTGTAGCCTTCAATATGGATTAAAACTCAATGTGAAGAAATCAAATTCCTCACAACTGGACCAATATACACCATAATAAATGGGGGAAATGAGGGAGTCGAGGATTTTGTTTTGCTCAGAACCACAATCAGTGCTCATTGAAGCAGCAATCAAGAAATCAAACCAGTTATTGCATTGGGCCAATCTGCTGGACAAGTCCTCATTAAAGTGTCGAGGAGTGAGGAGGTCCCTTTTTGGATTAAGGTGCACCTGCCCCAAACCCTGGTCTTTTCAGTCGCGTCCTATGCATATGAAAGCTGAACAGTGAATAAGGAAAACTGAAGAAGAAGTCATGCATTTACACTGCGTTGCTGGTGAAGAATATTGAAAGTACTAGAGACTGCCAGAGAGAACAACTCTTTTTTGGAAGAAGTAGTCAGTACAGATGATAGTGACAGTGCAAAATCCATTTGAGAGTCCCCACGGGATTCAACCTCCATGGAATTCCTAGGCTGAGTGCATCAGAAAGTGAATTAATGCAGACATAGGTTAAATTTTAACATCTACTTCTTTGTTTTCCCTTTGACCCATTTTTAACTTGTTCTAGTTTTTATTATTTTCCTCTTTCTTTTGGATTGGGGTTTTCCCTGTGTTTTATTTTGATATTGCTGGAGCTTGCTATGATTTGGCATGAAATCTAGGATATATCAGTGATGACAAGGGTGAGAATAGGAGTGGGAGGTGAGATCAGGAGGCCATTATAAGGACCGCCACCTCTGTGTCAGGAGGTCTCGGCTCTTCTCCTTGGCCGTGACAGAGATTCTGGTGTCATCACGGGCTGCCGCCCCACCTGGTGATGTCCAGTTTTGCATCTTTGACCTAGGATGGTAGGAGGAAAGCAAAGGCAGGTGAGTTCCCATCTGGGGCCATATGGTGTTGGTTGAATGTTACTAGCTCTCCCCAGAGGACCTAGAGGCTGCCGCATTGGTGCCAACTAGTACATGGGACAAAGTTGTGGCAAAGACGACTTTCCCATCAGAGTTTGCGTCATCGCAAACTCCATGGGATCTTGTCCTGCGCTGGGGCTGACGAGCTCCAGACTGGAATGCAAGGTGCTCTTGGAAAACGACAAAGCCCTGTGGTTAGGCTTTTCATTGGCCAAGTCACCCTGTCCATCCGCTCCCAGTTTGAAATCAAGGAACATGTGACTTCGACCTTACACAGGGCCAAACTCAAGTTCCCGGGCTCCAGACGATCCACATCCCCAAGAAGTGGTGCTTTGCCAAGTTTAATGCTGATGTGTTTGAAGACATGGTAGTTGAGAAGTGCCTGATCCCAGAGGGTTGTGCAGTCAAACAGATTCCAAGTGGCTGGCCCTGCATCCATGAAGGCTTTGGTGGCCCCTTGCCTTGCCTGACCCATGCCCACCAATAAATTGAGCTTTCTGACAAGACAAAAAGAAAAAAAGGCTTCAGATGAAATAGTGTATGACCTCCCTTCTATACAAGTCATTCCATTGACCAATTTATACTTACCATACATTTCCAATATCAAAATGGAGAGTGCTTCTCTTTGAGAGATGTATGATGGTTAATTTATGTGTCAGCTTGATAGGCTCTGATTCCTAGTGCTTTGCTATTCCAAAATAAAATGTAATGGATCGTAACGCTATTCTCTGTCATGTGATCTAATATAATCAATCCCTAAATTGAAATGGACAGCTCTTTAGGGTGTGGTCTGCCTCAAGACTGCAAAGAGATGTCGTGTCCCAATGCAGGCATTCTCTCCTCCGCACTGTGCCCATCAGGTGACCCACCGGTCTTGTTCCCAGCCTCTCACCTGACCTACATATTTTGAACTTGCCAGCTCCCGAAATTACACGAGCCAAATAATTCTCGGGGTGTGTGTGTCCACAGGCAAATGTAAGAGCATCGCTACTAGGGTTCAGGCTCCTACACGCACAGGTTTATTCCAAACGAGTCATCAGTGGATGACTGCAGCCAAGTTTCCCCAGGAATGCACTCGTTTCAGTCTGAATAGGGTATCTCTAAAACACAAGTGGGGGTGGGGGTGGGGGGATACCTAAAGAGCACTGCTCGAGGTCAGATAGCTCACAGTGCTAATCTTGCCATCAGCTTTTTAAGCAAAAGTGAAGGTAATGAAGAAAATTTTATGGAATGAACCACAACATGGGATTCACCAATCGAATGCAGAGATCAAGGTCCAGTTAAATTCAAGAAAGAGTTGTTTTCTCAGAAGAATATGGCTACTGTTTTATCATGGGATTTCAAAGGCGCAAACCTGATAGATTTTCTCAAAGGATACAGGGTGCTTATGAGGACTTATGAAGTGTTAAGAAAATTCATTGATGTAGATTCAGTGACACACACAAGGTCGGAAATCAGTGGTGGTTTGAATCTACGTAGCACTTCCGTGGGAGGAAGCCCTGGCCATCATCTGCTTCCATGAGATCACCGCATTTGGAAACCCTAGAATGTGGTTCTACACCAAGGGGCAGTGGAGACATGGACATTCTAGGGATGATTGTCTGGGGAAGAAAAATATTAGACCATCACTCTGTTTCCTTGCTATATTAAAAGATAAAAGAACCCTTTAAAAATCATTTTATTGAGGGTTCATACAACTCATCACAATCCATACATATGCATCCATTGTGTCAAGCACATTTGTACATTTTTTTGCCATCAATTTCAAAACATTTTCTTTCTACTTCAGCCCTTGCTAACAGCTCCTCATCTCCCCCCTTCCTCCTCCCCACCCTCCCTCTCTCATGAACCCTTGATAATTTATAAATTATTATTTTTCATGTCTTACACTGACCGATATCTCCTTTTACCCACTTTTCTGTTGTCTGTCCCCCTGGGAGGAGGTTATATGTAGATCTTTGCGGATGGCGCCATATTAGTGGTGAGTTAATTTAGTGTTTGCCAGTATGGCCCTCAAATGATGTTATAAATATCTAATTAGCCCTTGGCAGAAAAAAAGGCTCCCCACCCTTGCCCAAGATACAAAATAAATGTAATGATGATGGTGATGATGATGATGATGATGACCAGGCTAATTGGTCAGATGAAGATTGGTGGACATCTCCCCAGGACCATGACCCGTGGTCATTCTTCAAGCCTGGAACTGAATTCATCCCCAAGGTTCAACTTTTAGCCAAGCAATCCAAAGGCCTATAATGTGACCAATAACACCGGGAGGTCCATACTCCATGGAATAATCAAGCATAGGAGATCAAAGGGCGGCCTTTGGTCTCAGATAAGCCTCCGATGGCAGGAATGGGTAGGAGAGGGGCAAATGGAACAAGATACAGGAGGGAAGCAGGAAAGTGTGTTGTGACCCTGTGGGGACTACCATATTGAAAAAAAAGTTGGGGATGAGAATAATGTACAGTGATAGTTACATAATCTGGTGCCAACTTGATACTATTAAGAGTGAAGGGTGGAGTTTAACCTGTCAATCAGGTCGCTGCTTGATAACCTCATGTGGAGGTGCTAAGCAGGTAAATAGCTCATTGGAGGTGGGACACACTCACTCTCTGCTTGGTATTCCTGATGACAAGACATATGGGGCTACACTAGAGTCCGGAGCTGGAGGAGCCATGTGGAGACCCCTGCCAGTGCTGAGATGCTTACACTGCTACTGGATCCACAAGACTTTCCACCCACTGGCCTGTGATCTTCCTTCATTTAGTGTCATTGCATGTGTTGTGTGAGTCTCAAGAGGACTTTATAGATTGGTATCAGACATATAGGCTATTATCGGACTTATGGACTTGACCTGGACTGGGCTGGGATGTTTTCTCAATATTCAACTGCTCTTGCTTATACACATATGAGTGTCTCTGGATTTGTTTCTGGATTTGTCTCTGGACTAACATATGTACCCACTGTCACTATGCTGCAAAACAATGAGAAGGTCCCATTTCCTTGAACCTGGCCTCTTTTCTCCCACCAAGTCCAATTCATACAGTATTAGCAGTTCCTGGCAAAGCCAGAATGTCAAGAGGTATCAATTTAACAACTACCCAACCTCCTCCTAAGGGCCAGAGGCTGGAAGTGGCCTCCTTCATCCCCTAACAGGGAGGCTAAGCGGAGCTTGGGGAAGTATAGGCTTCCCAGGATGCAGTGGCTGAGCTGTAGGGGGCGACTGTTCCAGGGAACCAGTTTCTGGGACCCCTAGGGGGCACTGAAAGCTGGCATGTTGCTGAGGTGTCTCGGGCCTTCCTTACCACCTCTGCCATTGAACTTCAGGACTGGCTGCTGTGGGATACAGACAGGAACAGAGACTCTTCTGCTCCCTGCCAAGGGTTGGTCCCCAAAGTTGCCTCCGCCTTTAGATTTGTATTAGTCTGGGTACTTTAGAGAAACAAATCCACAAAAACTCATGTATAAGAGAGTTTTATATAAAGGTTAAGTGCGCACCAAGAAAACATCCCAACCCAGTGCTGCCCAAGCCCACAAGTCCAACATTAACCCATATGCCCAACACCAATCCACAAAGTCCTCCTCCATCTCACAAAGCAGACACAACGACACCAACTGCAGGAGGAAAGCCGAGTCAGTGAATGTGTAAGCATCTTAACTCTGGCAGGGGTCTCCACACAGCTGCTCCAGCACCCAGGGCTGCATCAGGGTAGGTCCATGTGGCTTCTCCTTGGGGATGTCTTGTAGGAAGTCAGTCTTGGAAGCTGAAGCAGGGAACTGCTAAGTCAGCTGCACTCTGGTGCGACCATCACAAAGCAAGAGACCTGAGGACTTGAAAGGCAAGGCTCACTGAGCCATTTATCCCCACTCCACTCCCCACCCCCCGCCCTTCAATTAATCCCACATGCGTTTATTGGCCAGGTTGGCACAATAAACTAACTAACTCAAGATTGGACAAAGTCCCAGGCGTGTGTCTTTCACCCCCATTCTGAGTATAAGGTCATGGAAGCAGCTCTCCAGTCCTTGGCTACCCACAGCCCCCAAATTTCTCTCCAGGAAACTCCCCTTCCTGATCCTCAGCCACATTCACCCGGGGTGGCTTTAAGCCAATGAGTGCATCTTGTCCTAGTCATGAGGGGGCTCCTATTTGGTTAAGTGGATCTTTCTAAGCCATTGAGATACAAAGAGGTGCTTACTGGCTGTGGAGAAGGGACCCTTTGTACCTCCGTGGGGAACACTCTCACCTTCGTGGGTTACCTTTTGTGGGGGATGCTGGCTAGATTCTTGGTAGAAAAGCCTCTTTCTGGACATTTGAAAAATGGAGCCAAAGATGTACTATTCTTTTTTCTTTTATTATTATTTATCATTTTATTGGGGGCTCTTACAGTTCTTAAAGCATTCCATATATCAGTTGTATCAAGCATATTTGTACAAATGTTGCCATCATCATTTTCAAAACATTTACTTTGTATTTGAGCCCTTGGTATTAACTTCTCTTTTTTCTCTCCTTCCACCCCCCCTTCCCACCTTCATGACCCCTTGATAAATTATAAATTATTATTGTTTTCATATCAAGATGTCCCATTCTTGATGAAAACTCAGAATTTTGATCCTGTCCTGACTGGTTTACTTTTGCAAGTTATGCTCCCCTCCCCATTCCCACCGCAGCTACTGGGCCTTAGTCTTCTCATCTATGCATTGGGAGGGCTGGGAGGTCAGAAGGAAGGAGCGAGACTGCAGACAGAGGCCGGGAAGCCAGGCTGGGGGCACCCAGCTCCAATTTGGACTCTGCTCACTTTCTGGGCCTTGTCTCTCAGCCCACACGTGAGCAGACTGCTCAGCCTGGGCTTTCCGGGGAAGGGCAGTACCTGGGAGCCAGCCCTGCTTGGTCCAGTGAGCCTTGCCTCCGGCCTGCTCTGGCCAGCCAGTGCTCCTCAAGCACTTCACAATCGGGGTCACCCCACCGCTGGCCTCAGAGGGCTCAAGTGAAAAACAAGGGTTCATTTCCATACCTCACAGCCTATAAGAGCCTTTATCCATTGGAGAGCCTTACCTTGTACAGAGTTTTGAAGCTGGAATAATTAGGAAACAAAACGAAACACTTTCTGGGCCCCGACCAAGGTTCTCTAGTGGCATAGTGGTTAGGTGTTGAGCTGCCTACTGTCGTGCCAGACGTTAGACACCAGCAGCAGCTCTGCGGGGGAAAGATGAGGCTCTCTATTCCCATAGAGCAGCGGTTCTCCATCTGTGGGTTGCGATTGAGACCCCCTTTGGGGGTCAAACGACCCTTTCACAGGGGTCGCCTGATTCATAGCAGTAGCAAAATGACAGTTATGAAGTAGTAAGGAAAATAGTTATATGGTTGGGGGTGGTGAGGAACGGTATGAAAGGGTGGTGGTGGCATTAGGAAGGGTGAGAACCACTGCCCCAGAGGGTTACCGTCTCAGAAACCCACTGAGACCATCCTACCCTTTCCTACAGGGGGGCCACGAGTCAGAATGGACTTGCTGGCAGTGAGTTGGGTCTGGAACCCTTGGCAAAAAGAAATGCTCCGGAGCCTCTTCCCAGAGCAGGCTCCAAGGGAGGGGACTAAACAACAAGCCCCCGGCTGGTTCTGTAAACGGCCTGCAGCCACCTGAGGTTGGCTGCGTTGTCAGCAAGCAGGTGGACAGGATCCAGATGATTCTTCGTGCCAGGTGAGGCTGAAGCCCTCCATGCGGGGTCCAGTGCCTCCCCGTGGGGCCCTGGTGGAGGTTCGACCTACCTCCACAGGGGGCCGTTCCGGACCGGAGAGGGCATTTAGAACTGTGATGTGCACCTCAAGGACTCAACGGTTCTCAAGTCGACTGGGACACCAAGAGAAACGGAAAGCAGAAATGAGCTCACACACATTCTCAGCAGAGATGCCCACACCTGCTAAGGTGGCAGAATGCCAGCCAAAACACATGTGCCCTCGGGGACCCACAATTGTCCTCAGTGCTCCGAAGAGCAGCAGTCTGAGTCCCTCCACCCAGGCCCTCTGGTTCGAAGCACGCATGGCCTCATGCCAGTGTGGCGGGAATCGCGGTCGTCTGTCCCCAACACGCCACCTTGCCTGACTCTGAGCCGCGGTCCTATACCTCACAGGAGCGTGCCGGGGTTCTCTAGCACTGCCGCAACGGAAACACCACAGGTGGAGGTCAAGAACAGAGACGTGTTCCCTCCAATTCTGGAAGTCAGAAGTCCGAGTTAACCCCTCCCCCGAGACTGGGGTCTGCAAACCATCCTGCATCTGGTCCTTGGCATCTGTCTCCCTCCTAGTGCCTCTTTGACCTTGCCTCTTTGACCTGAGCTCATTAGCATGGCACAAGACCCCTTACTGCAAACAGGACACCAGCCCCTGGGCGGAGTCAGAATGGCAACACCTTCTGAGCAGACACCCATTCAGTGCAAAACAGGAGGGAGGCAGCCCAGCCGTGGAACTGGAGCGCAGCCTCTCCCAGCGGGTCACTGTCAGCATTAGGAGCTCACTGCCATCGAGTGCATGCTGTCTGATTCACGGGGACTTTGATTTTCCTTCCAGAGAACACTGGATTTCCTCTAAGAAGCAGGACTGCTCTTTGGCTTTAGTTTCCTTCCCAGCCTGCCCTATGGCCCCAGCCAGTGACCCAGCCTCCGACCACAACCCAGAACCACCTGCAGGCAGCCCTGAACCCAGCGGTAAATGCCCCCTGCCTGACTCCCCCAGTCAGGGTACTTCCAGGCACTGCGTATGTTTGTGAAA
Organism: Echinops telfairi; assembly: GCF_000313985.2. Taxonomy (NCBI): domain Eukaryota; kingdom Metazoa; phylum Chordata; class Mammalia; order Afrosoricida; family Tenrecidae; genus Echinops; species Echinops telfairi. Next base: position 44,776,593 of record NW_022111369.1, read on the forward strand.
GCTGGCCCTTGAATACGAAGAACAAAGGAGAATCCATGCATTGGAATCACTGCCCTGGTGAAGAAGGGTCAAAGTACCTTGAACTGTCAAACCAACCCACAAATCTGTCTTGGACGGACAGCCAGCGTGCTCCTTGGAGACAAGGAAGGCAAGACTTTGTCTCCCGCACTGTGGACATGGTGTCAGGAAAGACCAGTCCCTCCCTGAAGAGGGACACCATGCTTGCTAACGTGTCTGGGCAGTGGAAAAAGAGGAAGACCTTCCACAAAGTGAGTTGATAGTGGGTTCAAATCTCACAGCGATTGTGAGGCTGGTGTAGGACGTGGAGATGTAGGTACCACTGTTTTCTCCTCCAGATTGTTTATCCAGCCTATCTTATCTAGATAGACCTGCAGAGATAATAATATGCACAAAACCAAGACAGGGTAAAACAAAGCAACAAAAGAAAGCAAAACAACAAACCAATGATGAAAAAAAGAAAAACCTGTAAATAGTTTAAGGTCTGTTTGTTGACCTTTAGGAGTGTTTTCTGGTCGAGTCTGATGGGGTGCCAGCCCTGGCCCCAAAGTCTATTTTTGGTATTCCCTGGGAAGTCAGCCCCAAGGTCTATTTTTGGTATTCCCTGGGGACTTCCTTGCTCTGCTCCCCTTGCTGTTCTGTTGGACACCCTTAGTGTTTTGCCTCGGTGTGATAGGGTCAGATTGGGGGAAATTCCCACACTGTGTCTCCAGTGTTGTCCCCTGTAGGGCTATGGGTCAGTGAGGGATGTCACGTCTCATAGTGGGGCCGGCCCCATGGGCCTCTCTGTGCATTGGCTGCTCTGAACAGGGATATCGTCCTCAAGGCTTGGGTAGGCCAGGATGTGCTCCACTCTCTCTTCCACCCCCTTCGTTTGCTCCCGTGTGCTCTGATCAGACATGTCCCTCTCCCTGAGCTTTAGCTTCAGTGCTGTCCTCTGAAGTCAATTCTTCTGGGGGATAGATTTATGGTTTTTGACTCTTACCCTCTGCCGTCATTAAGTTGATTGTCACTCACAGCAACCATATGGGACAGAGTAGAACTGTCCTTGTGGGTTTCCAAGACTGTAACTTGAGACTGTACCAGATTAGAAAGCCTCATTTTTCTTCCCACTGAGCGGCTGGTGCTTTTGAACTACTGACCTTGAGGTTAGCGGTTCAATGTGTAACCCTTTACTGAAGCATTACACAAACACACACACACACACACACACACACACACACACAAGCAGTAGGCAGTGCTATTCAGGCCACTGGGCACCACCCCTGTCAGGCATCTCCCTTCCTCCACCTCACTGGGGTACCTGTTCGGATCTGGGGTGCTCAGCCAAACCCAGGCCCTCCACCCACTGCTCTGCACCGTGGCTAAGTTTCTCCCAGGCTGGGCTACTTTTAAAAAATTATTGTTATGAAACTACCAGGGGAATAACTTCAGGGGTTTCTTCATGGCCCTCTGACTGGAGGCCCTTGCCTTCCGAGTACATGGTAGAGTGGGTCACTGAAGGGATGTGATGGGTAGGTATCCTCTTGATGGTGGTGAGTTTTGTTAATTCTAAAAGCTATTAAAATTGTAAAAAAGAGAAATACACATATATATTAAAAAGAGCTAAAGTAACATAGATCATTTGTGACTGTAAACCAGGATTCCTGTTCTGCTAGGTGGGCGCTGTGACTGCCAGTTTCGAGCCGTGGCAGGAAGAGACAAGCTCTGCCCTGGAGACATCTGGGAGTCTGCAGCCCCTCCAAGAGGGAGGGTGCCAGATGTCACCTGATCTCCGACTTTCCAAGCAAAACTGACCTTGGAAGAAGCTGCTAATGTGGTAAGCCTTGTCTGGCTACAGCTGAAACCTGAAATCGCCTAAGCTGCTACTTTTCTGTGATTCATTTGTTTCCACTTATTTCACTAAGCACCTGCAATGCAATCAGTTCCACGGTCAAGTTCCAAGTTCAGCTACCCAGGATGGAAGATACCAGGAACTGAGAAACCAGTGTCTATTCTTCCAAATCCTGAGAGAAGTCAGATAAGCACTCCCCCTCCCGCTGTGAAGACTTTGTTAAACTAGCAACAGACACATAATTGTCAACATGCCTTTCTCTAAGGCTCTTTAGAAAAAGTCCCTTCCCTATATCCACCTCTTCTTACCTGACCAGGTCCACTAATGCTTTTTCTCTCCTCCCCAAGATGCTTTGGGGTGATTTTTGAAAACAGTTTTATGGACTTATAATTCACATGTCATACTTTTGAATGGTTCTATCATATTCAAAAGAGTTGTGTAATGACCACAGTCAATGTTAGGACATTTCTACTTCCTTGCCTGCTTCATTTTTGTTAGCTTCTCATATCCCACCAACCTCCCCTGCCAGGCCCCGAGGAAACGATTTTTTTTTTAACCTTAAAAAATTATGTATTTATTTTATTTTATTTGAATTATTTGGTAATAAATCATTTTATTGGGAGCTCTTACAGCTCTTAAAAAATCATTTTACTAGGGCCTCATACCGTTCTTATCACAATCCATACATACACCCATTATGTCAAGCACATTTGTACATTTGCTCAAAACATTTTCTTTCTATTTAAGCCCTTGGTATCAGCTCCTCATTTCCCCTCTCCCCCCTCCACCCTCCTGCCCTCATAATTCCTTGATAATTTATAAATTATTATTCTTTTCATCTACAATTCTGTTATTCACTCCCCTGGAGTGGCCTTATACAGTCATCCTTGCTTTCAGCTCCCACTTCCCTCCCTCTCCCCCCTTCTCATATGACGAGGGGGGCCTAGTGGTTGATGTGATGGACTGCTAGACCTAAGTTTGTTACACATCTGGAATGGAATTTTCTGTAACAATATGCACCACTAGCCACCACCACCACCCATCCCCCACCCCCACCACCTCTTGCTGTAAAAAATCCTTTGAGCTTAACCAGGAGGGATGGTCTCCTAATGTAAGAAATACGGTAAACAAGGCCATTAAGCTAGGCAGCTCAGCATGAAGCATCTCTCTGCTCAGGCCTGTGGGGGAGCCTGGGGACCCACAGGATGGTGGTCTGGTAAATGTTGAATGCCTAATAAACATAAACCTTGGGAACCATGTATAAATTAGTCTCGTTCATCCTTACGAAAATTGTTTTTTTGTCACCTCATTTGCATTTGGGATTTATAGTCTGCTTGATTTTCACTGGATTCTCAAAGCTGTTTTGGAGGTAGTAAACTCCCCCGTCATGGGCTTACTGACCACACTGAAAGCTCCTTGTCTCCACCTGGTCTCCTTCCTTGGTGGCAACGGTGACATGCAGTGCTGGATTCCTGTCACCTGCGGCGAGGCCCAGGCTTCAGGAAAAGTGGAAAAGACAAATTATCCTCTTAAAAAGACAGTGGCCAAACTTTGCCAGTAAACACACACCCAGAGACACACACGGATTCAAGTGTTGCCTCTTGCCCTACTCCATCTCTAGGTTGCTCCCCAAAGTGAACTCAAATGGAGTCCCTGTGAGACTGGGCATAGGCGACCTTTCCCGGTGACAGCCCAGGTTGGTAATCTTCCTTTCGAAGAATCTAAGAAGTTTGTGTAAAACATTCTCAAGTTTTGTCTATAGTGCATAATCTCACCCTCCCTGGAGCTTCTGTTCCTACGGGTTCTCTGCACAACATCCAGCCTGGGAACTGGTTCCTGTTGAAAACCTGGAAGACCCCCAAAGGGGTTGTGACCCACAGGTTGAGAACCGCTATTCTAGACTCTCAGTTTACCCTTGACAGTCAAAGAGATTTAAATCTCTTCCTTCCTGAGGAATATGAGGCCTGTAATCTATTTATTGTGTCAGCAGTGACCATGGTGTGAAGTGTGGAAGTTAGTGCTTAGGTTGTGCTAGGGGAAAAGCGTCTGATGCCACCTCTCCAGCAATGACTGCCCATCAGTGAAGAGCTCAGGCAGGTTAGGGGAGCAGGGCTGGAAAACGGAGCTGCCGGGGACTCTGCTGCTCAGGAACAACCATGGGTGTGAAAAATGTAAGAGAATTTGTTGTGTTCATCTTTTTGACAATGCTCAGTGGATTGAAGAAAAAAATAATGATGTTCATAAGATCGTGAAGAAATAATTCAGAGAGAAGGTTGTTCTTGTTTGTTTCTAAAATAGATCTAGAGATGATTGTCGAGTGTACAGTCAACAGTTTCTACGGGTGTTGTGCCCGTCACTGAAATCCCCTTAATGTGGCAGTTCGTGCCCCACTTTCTACTAAGGACCATTGTCTTGGAAACCTGATCTTTCTTGATTTTGAGTTTTGTTCCACATTTTTCCTCTCTCTGCAGGTCTTTCTAATACGATCCCTTTCATAGCATTTGGTAGTGGTAACCAGGTACTATCTAGTTCCTGTAACGGCTACTGCTGTTCAGGAGCCCCGTTGATCCACTGTAGTCCAGTGTTTCCACTTGTCTTCCGTTTTCTCCTCCCTTCTTTCCTCTGGACGGGGAGAGACTGATTGCACCTTGGCTGGACCTTCAGAAGCTGTTAAGACCCCAGTCTTTCTTTTTTTCCACGTAAAGTCAGAAGTTTGCTGGCTTTGCCACAGGGGTCGTTCCACCCTGTCATAGAGGGTCGCTGTGAGTCAGAAATCTATACAGTAGCAGTGAGTTTGAGGGTTTTTTTAAACCTCAGCCTAAAGGTTTATTTTAACTCCTGTCTCCTGAGCTGATCAATCCTGTCACGCGTCCCCTCTTCTGATCAGCTTTTCCTCATTCTAAGCACTTGACCGAGAAACTCTTGTACCTAATATACTAAACTCCATTCAACAGTTTGTCTCCACTAGATGCCTTATTCTCACACGTCCTGGAGAATGAATCCTTTTTGAGAATCCAAGAAATAAAAACTCTTTTCCAATAGTAACAAAAAATTTAAAAATATATATATATCTAAAGAAACTGTTTATAGTTGGCAGATTTTGGATGGATATGTGGACTCTTGATAGGAGTCTTGTTCATTATAATTTTCAGTGTAATCACATGCTGTTGTAGCAGTTTGTCCCTCTTTGTCATCCTTGCTGTTCCTCTGCTTTAACATCAGTCAACACTTCCTTTGGCTGGAAGAGTCACGCTGTCAATCAGCTATCCTATTTTCATCTCAAACAGATCTCATAGATAGGAGAGAATGTACACAGGCAGTGGGAAGGACAGAGGGGGCTGAAAAAGTTAGTCTGCTGTTAATAAAAAATAATAGAAATATAACACTGGTTAAGATTTAGTTTGTTGGGAATCCAAGATGGAGTTTTCTGTAGCTCCTTCCCCTGCAGTAAAAATTCCTTTTCAGTTTAGTTAGTACAGATGGTCTTCTAACTTAGGGATTTGGTAAACCATTAAGCCAATTAGCCAGGCATGAGGCATGCCCATTTAGATCAACAGTGGAGCATGGTACTCTGAGGGATGGCTTTTGGGAAAATGTTGAACTTATTATAAATGTAGCCTCAGAAAAATGTATGTCTAGATAACTGTAAAGCCTCCTTTTTTGTCACATAATTTGCGGTATATAATATGCTTGATTTTTGTGGCAGTTTGGAGGTATCAAACCCCACTGTCTCCTTCTGTCTTGTATTTGCAGAATTAACTTGGAGTTTCTTAAATCAATCTGATCCCTGCTTTGAATGAGGCAGTGACAGGCAACCCCTGACCCTTGTTCCCAGTAACACTGGCAGTTGCCACAAAACAGAGCCATATCTCTCAGGGTAGCTGGCAGCATCCAATCGATGCTTCTAGAATCCCTTAGACCCATTTTTTTGCTGTCTTATGACTTTAACAGCATTAAAGTCTGATTTCCATTAAGGTATTGTTAGGTAGCCAGAATTAGGGACGGGGGTTGTCCCATGCCTGCAAAGGCCCCTATAAAGGAGGTTGGGAAGAACTCAGGTGACCATTAGATACCTACAAAGACCCAAACTGAGCATGCCCAAATTCAAGCCCCCCAGCCTGAGTGGCCCAAACTAGGCCCAGGTCCACGACATCACCCAGCTGGGCTTACCACAGTCAATGGGATCAACCAATATCTTCAACCAGGCCTGCCCAGCTCAGTCCCTGGGCACATGTGGGTGTGCTGGTCCACAAGATTGCTCATGACCAGGTGTGAGCCCGAGTGGCTTCCGTGTGGCCCGGTACGCTTTCCTGAAATAGTGTGTATTCTTTCAAGACTGTGAAGCCTAAACCTTCTCCTGGGTTACAAAATGGGCTTTGGCGTAAATTCTTTCTCATGCAAAGCTAAGAGCTGAGGTATTACCCACTCAAGAACCCTTACAGTATCACTCCTGTCTTTACTAGCCAATGCACAGGACTAATTAACTGGGCCAGTGGAGGGAGGGAGGAGCACCCATATCTTAGGAAGCCCAGGAACACCTGCGTTTCCTTTTCCTTAAGGGAGTGGAATAGGCTCTAGCCTAATCAATGACAACCTCAAGGACCACCTGCGAGATATTAATCCCTGGCTTAGTGGGGCGTGCGGTGGGCTGTGATCACAAGGTCAGTAGTTTGAATCTTACTCTGGAGAAAGAGGAGGTTTTTCTACTCCCATAAAGAGTTACAGAATTGGAAAACCACAGGGGCAGTTCTACCCAGGCCGTATAGGGTCGTTATGAGTCAGAATCAACTCGATGGCGGTGAGTTTTTAATGAGTGATAGTGTGGGGGCTGGCTAGCTGCACACGGGCCACTGGGCATGGATGGGCAGAGCCAAGCCCTCTGAGCTGGCCCTGAGCAGAGGCAGCGCATGGCAAATTATGCTTATGTAGACTTGAGGATTCAGTAGATGTTTTCTCAGAAAATGAAAAAGTGATTTGTATCACTTTAAGAATCTAGGCTGGCAGAATATATTGCCAGTGTTTTTGTTTTCAACTGAATTTTTCAAGTGAAAATTAGAATTTTGAAAAACTTATTGAGTGGGCTCAAGCCCCCAAAAGGGAGATACCCCCTGTATGTAGCTGCTGAGACCAGAAAACTGACCCGAAGCTGGTCTGAGAGACAGTATTATATTGGGAGGAGCTTACAATGAGACAGAGATCAGGACTGCTTTTTCCAGCTAGAGGGGACAGTTTCTGCTGAGGCTGTCATTCTGGGGCTCCAGCAAGGCGGGCAATTGAACCCCTAAAAACTGTGCTGCTGGCATATCTGAAACTCAGATTAGGGGGTGCAGTCCAGAAGCATTGTTCATGATGCCTCTGGCTGTGCCGGGGCAGAGAGGCCCTGGCTGCCTGTGGGAGAAGAGTGTGCATTTAGGTGCGCAGGAAGACACCTGGGCAACGGCTGCTTAGCGCCAGTGGCATGTTTGGAGAGTCAGCTAGAGTCTCTATGTGGGAAATAACACTGAGGGAAATAGGATGAGGACTGTATTCCCTAACTTAGAACAGAGGGAATCTGGAAAGCTAGTATTCCACAGTAGGAAAGCCTCCACTTTGGTAAGTAAAATCCAAGTACTCTTTACATGTAGTTCCCACAGATTCCCCCTAACAGCTATGCTGCCTTAGTGAGCACATCGTTGATTCCATCTCTCTACAGAGGCAGACATCCTGTTGCGCTCTCTTGCTGGCGTCTCAACCACCAACCGCCTCATACCTTCCCCCAATGCAGGTATTAGGTTTCCTCACCTGTAAGCTCAGGGACCTTAAGGTAGATACCACCGCCCTGTTAGGCATGTAACTACTGAATATGCATGTCTTATGGCTACCTATAAATGTCCCAGGATAGTACAGGTTCGCTCTCACTTCTCCCAGTTCCACATGGAGCTGAGGTGAGCATGTTACCATAAATGTGTCTGATGCCTTTATTTTATTCTCTCTCCTATCTTCCCTAGTCTGTATGACTTTACTGCAATCTTTATATATGATCGCCATACAATTGCACCTACTGGCCCTTGGGTTGTGGAAGACTGGTTTCCTTGACATCTCTACACTTGCATTCCACAGCAGGAGCTTCGTAGGTAAAGATTTTCCTGATGAGATCATTGGGTATATAATTCACCTTGAGTATATTTTTGTGTATGGAGTGAGGTAAGGGTCTTGCTTCATTTTTCTGCAGATATGTATCCATTTTTTCCAGCACCACGAATTGAAGAGGACATCCACTTCCCATTTGATATTTTTGGGCCCCTTATCAAAGATCAGTTGCCTGTATGCTGATGATTCTATTTCTGGGGTTTCAATCCTTTTCTGTTGGTCTGACCACTGTGGCTGTATAGTAGGTGCTAAAGTCGGGTAAAGCAAGCCCTCGACTTTGTCCTCCTTCTTGAGGAGTTCTCTGGTAATTCTGGGTTTCTTCCCTCTCCATATGAGGTTGGTATTCTGTTTTTCCAACTCTTTGAAGAAAGATGCTGGAATTTGGATCAGGATAGCATTGAACTTATATTGCTTTGGGTAGAATTGACATCTTACAATATTGAATCTACTGATCCACAAACATGGGATCTCCTTCCATTTGTTGAGATCACCCTTGGTTTCTTTTAATAGTGTTTTGTAGTTTTCCTTTTACAGATCTTTTGTTTTTTGAGTCAGCTATATCCCTAGATATTTCAATTTGTGTTTGGCGATTGTGAAGGGTACCCCCTTTTTGATCCCCTCATCTGTGTCCTTGTCTGATGTGTACAGTAGTGCAATAGACTTCTGTTTGTTGATCTTGTAACCTGCTATTCTGCCATATTCCTCTATTGCTTCCAGTACTCCTCTCGTGGAACTTTTAGGATTTTCCATATATTAAATCATTTAATCTGCGAATAATGATAGTTTCACTTCTTCCTTCCCCAGGCGAATACCTTTGATGTCCTTTATTTGCCTCATATTGTTAGCTAGGACCTCCAGTACGATGTTAAAGAGGAGTGGGGACAAGGGACATCTTTGTCTAGTCCCCCTTTTCAGAAGAATTGATCTTGTCTTTTCTCCATTGACTACCACATTGGCTGTTGGTTTTTATATACCGCTTGTATTATATTGAGGAATTATTCTTCCATTCCTATCTTCTTGAATGTCTTATACATGAATTGGTGTTAGATGTTGTCAAATGCTTTTCTGCATCTATATCGATATTATCATGTGGTTTTTATACTTTTTCATTTCAATGTGACAAATAATTCTAGTGGTCTTTCGTATGTTGAATCATCCCTGCATCCCTGGTATGAATCCCACTTGGTCATGGTGAATTATTTGTTTTATATACTTTTTTATTCTGTTGGCTAGTATTTT
>NW_022111369.1:44787051-44788902 GCF_000313985.2 Echinops telfairi
TGAATTCCCTGTGTTTCCAGTTTCTATCTGTACCAGTGTACATCCTCTGGTTCAGCCAGATTTGTAAGGTAGAATTGGGATCATGATAGTGGGGGGGAGGAAGCATTCAAGAACTAGAGGAAAATTTTATGTTTCATCATTGCTGCACTGCACCCTGACTGGCTCATCTCCTTCCCCGCAACCCTTCTGTAAGGGGATTTCCAGTTGCCTACAAATGGGCTTTGGGTCCCCAATCTGCATTCCCACTCATTCACAATGATATGCTTTTTTGTTCTTTGATGCCTGATACCAGGTCCCTTCAACACTTCATGACCACACAAGCTGTTGTGTTTCTTCCATGTGGGCATTGTTGCTTCTGAGCTAGATGTCTGCTTGGTTACCTTCAGTCCTTTAAGACCCCAGACACTATATCTTTTGATAGCCGGCCACCATCAGCTTTCTTCAGGATCATTATCTTTAAAGTAAGATTAATTCCACCCTACAACCAGATGTCAGAGAGGGATTACTCACAGAATACACTGATCTACACAGACAAGTCCTCATGCTGACCCTCTGAACCTGTGTGTAGATTCCCCTGCCTCCCAGGGTGACCCTCTGTACCAGTCAGGTCCATGGGCAGGGTGAGGGTGGTGGAATATTGTCTTGTGACCCGTGTGGGCAGACCCTTAGAGAATTTCTCAAGATGATAATTCAAAGGCTACCATGTGATGCTTGGGGGTCTGAGCTTTCTTAGTGAAACCATTTGTAGGGGACAGCTTCTGCTCTGAAGGATTGTGGGGAAGAACAGCCTCTCCTTGGTAGTCGTGAAGGGCACTGGCTCTGCAGTGGGCTGGGTCTTGAAAGCAGATCCCAGAATGCCGAAAGGGAGGCTGGGAGGGAAGAGAGAGAAAGCAGTCAACATTGGCACAATTGCACTGGGATGGAAAGTTGGGGTCCTTGAGCCTGTGCAGGTCTCTTTCAGCCCTCCGGCCTGGGGCATTATGTGTGTGCTCCCCAAAGTCAGCAATACCTGAAGCCTCTGAGCCTGGTCTTGCTAATCCTCCCCACCAAGTTCTACCCAGCTCTCTCACTCACTGCCCTTGGGTACCTGCTGGTTGCCAGCAGCCTCTGTGGACATTGCCTTCCCTGTTACCTCATCTCCAGACCCTCTGTCCTCATGGTCTGACCTTTCCCTGCTCTGGGGCCTCCATGTGGCTTATCAACCTCTGACATCACAAATTGATTTGCTTGTCTCCTCCCCTCTCTCCTAGACGTGAGCTCCAGGAAGACAGACCCTGGACTGTTGCAGCCCTAGTCCCTAAACAGGCCTGCCAATCCCCGAGGGAGGATTCACAGAAGGTTCCCAAGACCTTTTCATGTGCTGGAGTTTATTTGTCTCTTTCTGGGATCGGCAGGCTAGGACAACGTTTAGTGAACCTTGTTAAAACTTTTCCTAGACGTCACGTTGTAATAACTTTTAATGTTGTCAATTTTTTTAAAAAGCATTGTTTAGGGGTGATTAATTTGAAAACTGTACAGCAATTGAAGTTTGAATCTGCCCCCTACCCCCTGCCAAGTCTTGTTCAATGATATTTCCTGTAGCCAACCTCTCCTTCCCCTTCTAGGTCCTCTCTCCTGGAGTTCCCAGGGAGCTTTCTGTCACCTCCCATGCCTTTGACACCGCCCCCCCTCCCCCAAGGAGACCTGAGCCAGTCTCTGTTCTCTCATCTTTCCCCACCCTAAGGAAACATCCCCTTTTACCTGGGTGCAGTGTGCCCTTTGGCTCTCAGTGCTGCTCCTGTGGAGAAAAGGCAGACCCTGAGGAGTTTGGTCCCTATCTGGCAGGTAGAGGATGTCACCCTCATCCCCAGT
>NW_022111369.1:44790105-44797826 GCF_000313985.2 Echinops telfairi
GTCTCAGAAAACCACTGGGGCAGTTCTACTCTGTCCTCTGGGGACACTCGGAGCGGGAGTGGACTCGATGGCAGTGAGTTTGTGTCCTCTGCATGGGCCATTCCTGGAGGGCAGGGACCTGCTGTCAACCCCAGGTCCTCTGCGAACATCAGGTCCTCAGGAGAACATCTGCCCCACCTGGCGCGGACGCAGCAGCCAGGCACGCTCTTCTTTGGGGGCCAGTGGTTTCTGGGAGGGCCGGAAGGTCCTCTCTGCTGAGACTCAGTGGTGTCGGTGTTGGGGGCTAGGGGTCAGGGGCTCAAAGGAGGCCTGGATGTGCATCCTCAGAACCTGTGACGGAAGGCCTGCAGCCTTTTAAAGAAGCGTTTACCTGCTCTGACTACAGTCACTCCTGGCAGCACATTTGATAGAAGCCCGGAATCACTGGCATGTAGGGAATCATAGGGGCCAGGTCCCGCCTTGGTTCTCTGTTCCCGACATAACCAATTTTGATGGCTGCTGTGAATCCTTCAATGATGTTTTCTTTATTGTTTACTGAATGGTACGGATTACTGCGGTAGTTGCATAATCTCCTTTCAACTTGAGCAAAGGGATGGAGTCTAGCCTCTCAATCAGGTCATAGCCAATGATGCCTCTGTGTGAGCATGGCCTTTCCCTGAGGATTCTGGGAACTCCAGAATGTGAGGTGGGACAAGTATTCTCTCTCTGCTTGACAGTCCTGCTGACAAGCCACGTGGAGCTATGCTGATAGCAGCCAGAGCCCTGGAGCTGGAGGAGCCAGGAGGAAACCGTACCAGCACTGAGATGCTTCCACTGCCACTGGATCCAACACTGGCCTGTGATCTTCCTGCATTCGGCATCATTGCATGTGCTAAATGAGTCGGAATTTATGGACTTGTATCAGAAATATGGGCTAATATCGGATTTATGGACTTGATCTGGACTGGGCTGGGAGGTTTTCTCAATATACAATTGCTCCTTGATCTAATGCTCTCTCTTACACACTTATGGGTGTCACTGGATTTGTTTCTCTAGTCAACCTGCACTAACACAATTACTTCCTCACATTCTCTCAGAGCGAAGCATGCGCCTAGGGCACATTAGTGTCAGTCCTTGTCAACTGGCTCCTCCCCTGTTTTCCAGCAGCTCCCCATTGTTTATTGCATGGGGACACTGGGATGCCTTATCCACACGCTGTGCCTGATGGGGGACTCTTCCCCACTTTGCCTACTCACCTGTGTGCTGAACATCCTCATGCAGGTGCCTGCTCTGCATGTGGGCATGTTTCTCTCATTCCTGCAGCACGTATTTGTGAAGCACCTGTGTGCCAGGCTGTGTGCTCCTCCCTGGTCTCAGCAGAGAGCAGGCCAGGCCCCACCCCACCTTCCAAGAGGGTTCTTAGAAGTAGGATCCCAGTCAGAGTGTTTGCAAGCTCTCCTGAGGGAAATGTACAGATTGATTGGCATAAATGTTGTACATGACTCATTTCTGTCACAGGCCCCAGTGAGGGCCACACACTGTGGTGACCAAGGTGTCCACTTTTAGGTGTCCATGGGAGATGGACATGGATGACAGTGGGCTGCAGAGTCAGGATGGAGAGGATGGTGGTGACCATTCAGATGGGGAAGGCGAGGCATCTTTTCCCATCCACGAGCACCCAGGCGACTGGTGTCCAGGACATCCTGAGTGGGGTGTGTAGGGACCACAGGGAGTTGGGTGAGCCAGATCTGGGAGCCCAGAAGAGCAGGGCCAAGTCTGTAGGGATCTGATTTGCCTTTGTGAGTGGGCTGTGGATGGGGAGGAGGAGGAGGCTGTGTGGGCCTGGGAAGGACCTCAGTCGGCTCCTCTCCCTCTGTGGTCACAGGCAGTGTGAAACTCTGCCAATTCTTAGAGACCCTACAGGACAGCATAGAATTCCTTTGTGAGCTTCTGAGACTGTAACTCATTGTGGGAGTAGAAAGGTGGAGCGGCTGCTGGTTTCCATCCACCAAATGGATCACAGCCCAGCTTGTAACCACAGCATCTCCAGAGCGCCCACAGGCCGAGTGATAGATGCTAAGTCCTAGGCTGGGAAATAAATCCCTCGAGACTTGATTCCTTTGCTGGGAAGGATCAACCACAGGCCTCTGAAACCAGCGGTACACTCACACTGGAGGATTTGGGAGGGCAGCCCGGGACTCAGCCCATCCTGGCCACCGAGCAGCCCAGAGGCAGAGGCAGGGCTCAGCGAGCAGGGTTCTGAGCTCAGGACTGTCCCAGGCTGGCTGGTAGGTTGTGGTCCCACAGTCAGGGACTGGACTCGGAAGTGGGTCAGGGAAGTCTCCCCATGTTGTACTCAGCCTGACTGTCATGGCAGGGAGTCTCCAACAGGCTCTACATTACCCTAAGGCAACACTCATCTCGACAGACAGGAGGCTGCCAGGGAGGTGGTGGTCATGAGTTACTCTTGTGTGTGTGTGTGTGTGTGTGTTTATTCTGAATCCCGGTGAATTAAGAAGGAAGAGGAGGAGGAGTGGAGGAACACGCAGGGTCGCCGTCTCCCTCACTCAGAAGCAGGGTGGGTGCTGTGGGACTATAATGGAAGCGGAGAACGGTCAAGGTCACGCATGCTGCCTGCACATGGTTTGTGGTGATAGCAATGCTAAAAAGACCCTGAGAGACCTCACTTTTTTTTCAATTCAGTGGATGGTGTATGTTCCCTAAGGAGTCCTCTAGGGCTACATCATGGCAGGGTACCGCAATATGCTAAGAAAATCTGACAGGGTGGCATTGGGGGATCAGGGTTAATCGTTGTATCACCCACGGACATGGTTGCAAACCTTTATGATGTACATAGTAAACTGGATGATGATAAAGAGGAGGATTTATCAAAAGCCAGGTTCCCCCAAAGGGTGGGGGTGTTTAGGGATCTCCAAACACATCCCTTGAGGCCTGGTGGGCAGAGAAGAAAGGGGGCTCCAAGCCTGGGGTTTATGTATGATTTCCTACAGCGGTGGTTGTGCTGGTGAACCTGGGAGAAGAAGATGGGTGGAAAGCAAGGTGATGGTGTTTGGGCACAACTAACCTGGTCTCCCTGTGACCAGGAAAGTGCCCCCTTTCAGGTGTAAACCCCATGGCGATCCTGTGGCCAGAAGGCATCGGCATCTTTTCCTGTCAATACGAGATGAACTATGCAAGACTGCATTTTCTGATGGAAAACTTGCAGGGGTCAGTGATCGCTGAGGCTTGTTCTTTTATGTTACCATAGTTACGGTAATCATGGAGACAGCAGCGTTGTCAGGTGCCACTTCGTGCTGCACAGGAACAAGAGATTGCTCAGAGCAGGGAGGAAGGCTTCTGACAAAGAGAAAGGAGAGAGAGAGAGAGAGAGAGAGAGAGAGAGAGAGAGAGAGAGGATTGAAATTGTGAGAGAGATTTTCTCTTGGAGCTATTAGATGGCAATTTCCTGTGTTGGTTTGACTAGGCTGTGCTTTGCTGTTCCCTAATGCAGTGTAATGGATGTCTGTGTGATCACCTTCCACAGTGAGAGCCAACGTAATCCATCCATCCACTGAAATGGCAGATGTGGTCTGCCTCAAGATTACAAAGATATTTTTGCAGAGTCTGAACGTGTGCATGCTCTCCCTCCTCTAACTCTGCCCTCTCCCCCTGTCCCTCCTCTTAGCCCTTTCTCCTCTGTACTCTTCCCATCTGACCTATGGGCCTTTGGGTCTTGGAATACAAATCTGCAGGAATTTCCAGCCTGTCACCTGACCTATATATCTGAACTGGCTGTGATCCAATCACTTGAGTGAATCTCTCTCTGTGTTCACGTGAGGTTAATGTAGACATATTGCTACCGAAGGCCACTGCTGACAGTGAAAGCCCAAGCTCCATTTGTAGGGTCCACACATGGATTAAGCTTCTGGTGAATCTCCTCCAATCATAGTTAAGGGATGTGAGTAGACCAGTTAGCAGTCAGAGAGCATTGCAAAGCTGATGATGGCAGATGTGTTAAGCCAAACTGGAATATCTTAACATTTGATCTCCCTTTGACCCATTTTAAAGCTCTTTCAGTAAAAAAAAAAGTGAAGAGGAAATACATGTGGTTAAGGCACTGGTGAATCCCCTCTGACCATGAACCAGGGATGTGAATAGCCTTGCTAATTGCAGACTGCATCAGAAAATGGATTGTTCCACATTTTAATTCCAAAGAAAGGTGACCCAAGAGAATGCTTCCAATTATATAACAATATCATTAATATCACAGGCAAGTAAAATTTCGCTGAAGATCATCCAGCGAAGTTGCACGGTGTAAATGTGCTACCTGCGACCTCTTTAAAGTGCAGAAAAGCCACGAGGTTGTGATGGACTACAAGGAGAACTAAAGTGCACCTGATACAAGCCAGGGCATTTTCAATCTCCTCATATGCATGTGAAAGTTGGACACTGAATAAGGAAAACTAAAGAACAATTGATGCGCTTTTTGAATTAAGGTGCTGGCAACGCGTATTGAAAGTACTACTGACTACCAAAGGAACAGACAGAGATACAGCCAGAAGAGATACAGCCAGAAGAGTCCTTAGGGGCAAAGATGGCGAGACTTCCTCTCATGTATTTCGGACACGTGGTCAGGAGAGACTAGACCCCGGAGAAGAAGGTCATGCTTGAGAAGGGCAGCAAAACAGGGGAAGGTTTTCCACCACAAGGACTGACATGGTAGCTGCCCTCATGGGCTCACCCAAGAACAGGATGGCCTAGGATCGAGCGGGTTTCGTTATGTTGTGCTTGAGGTCGCTGTGCCTCAGCGCCGACGCCATGGGCCCTAACAACAACATGCACAGTCAAGGGGGAGCAATGACACCATCTTGCCCAGAATTATTTTGAAAAAAAAAAAAAAGGCATTTATAGGAATATCCTTGTCTGATGGGTGCAGTGATTAATATATTTTGGCTGTTGTCTGCCTTTGGTTTACCTTAGTTTACCTGAGATTGACATATCACTGGGCAAGATTTCAGAACAGTCAAACGTTGGATGGCAAAAGTGCCAGCGTTTAAGGAAGAGTGCCAGGTTGGTTGTGGGCAGCAGGGGACACCGTGAGGACACTGAGCATGTAGGTAAACATGCCAGAATCAAGGTGGTAAGGTGTAGAAAAGGAGGCGAAAGTCAAAAACAAATCTTTACCTGTCTTCAAATTTGCCCTATGCACAAAATAATACTAGTAATATTTAAAAGACTAGGTTTGCTGATATTGTTAGGTTTCTGCATTGGGACACCGAGTTCTTGCTTCATAACGCTGAAAGAATTCACGTGGCTGAAGCATGTTTCGTTATCCAAGTGACTTTTATGAGGAAAAGGGAAGTTTCAGGTATGATGGTATCAAAAAGTACATGCCCGCCATTTCTGGAAAGTGTAGAAGGCCAAGCGGGGACTGCGTAGGCGTTTGCTACTGAACTTGAAAAGCTACATGGAAAGAACACGGGAACAGGAGCACGAAATCCATGCAGAACCAGGAATTCCCGAGAGGGGGGCAGCAGAGAGGTCTGAGTGGGAGCTCGTGCGCGCCCCGGGCCCCACCCCGACTTTCAAGAGTGCACCCAACAGGAGAAGAGAGAGTAAGAAGTGGGCAGTGGCCTTCCCGAGGCCAGCTTTTATCCCAGTGGCCAGGAGGCATGGTTGAGTAAGGTATTGGCTGACTTTAAGCACACCTGGGTGATGTAATATTGTGGGTGCCTACCGTGTTTCCCCGAAAGTAAGACATCCCCCGAAAATAAGACCTACGTATGGTTTTGCCTTTCACCGAAATATAAGGCATCCCCCGAAAATAAGACCTCCCCAAACATAAGGCCTCCCCGATAATAAGGCCCCCGAAGCTACTGTAACTCTGGACTCTGGACCATAGCAGCAGGCACTGCTGCACAGCTCACTGTTGGCCCCAGCGCAGCCAGAAAGTGGGAGTAAATGTACCATAGATTGTTGTACATGGAAATAATGGTAGTAACAAGAAATTCTTGATACCGTAGGATTCAGTTTGTCTGGTTATGCTGGTTTGTGATGACAACTACTACCATACCATATACAGGTAATACATTTCCTTTTTTTTGTTCAACAATAAATGTGTACCTTATTCTTCATGGAAAAATAAGATATCCCCTGAAAATAAGACCTAGCGCATCTTTGGGAGCAAAAATTAATATAAGATACTGTCTTATTTTCGGGGAAACAGGGTAGTCTGTGTACCAAGGTGGACCTTCCACCTGGGCCTAGGGGACTTGGCTCCCTGCGCAAGACTCAGTTCTGGATTTTTCCCATAGGCCTCTAATGGGTGCCTGATTTCCCTGTAGCCCCTCTATTGTGGCCTGAGGCAGGCATTTGGAAAGACAGCCTCCCCCTTCCCCCCTTTCATCCTGTTTCTGGCTACCTAGCAATATGACAAACACTGGTGGAGTCCCCCAAGACTCTGGCCCTTGGTCATTCTTGAGGGTCATCCCTGAATTCACTGCAGGCTCAACTTTTAGTCAAACAACCAGCAGGCCTATAACGTGAACAATAACACCGGGAGGTCCACACTCCTTCTAATAATCAATCATAGGAGATCCAAGGGCAGTCTTTGGTCTCAGATAAGCCTCCGATGGCAGGAATGGGTAGGAGAGGGGCAAATGGGACAAGACACGGGAGGGAAGCAGGAAAGTGTGTTGTGACCCTGTGGGGGCTGCCACCATCGCATCAGGAAACACAGAGTGTACCACGAATTGCCGAATATAAAACCAACTTGTTGGGAAACCTACACTCCAATCACAATCAAAAGGGTTGTAAAAAAGTTTGCTTTGGAAGCAAATAGCTGTTCTTATAATAAAAACTTGTTCTGAAGTCAATAGAGGAAACTTTTTTTTCAAAGCTGTCACCTTGAGGTGTCACCTTGTGTGCTTAACCCCAGCCTCAAATGCCTGTGAAAGCTGGTCCCTGACTAAGGAAGACCAGCCGGAATGGAAGCCTTTGAAAGAAGGTGTGGTGAAGAATGTGGGGATGCCATGCACACCCGGGGTGTTGTAGAGTAAGCGTTAGACTGCTCAAGGCAAGGCTGACATTTGAAATCCACCAGGGAGAAAGACCGGCTGTCTTTCCAGCCCCGGAACGCTGTAGGGTCCACTATGAGTTGCAGTGGTCTAGATGGCAGGGTTGGTTTTTTTGACCAGGCAAAGTAGCGAATTTGTGTTGGAAGAAGTCAAGTCCGAATGCTCCTTTTGAGGACGATGAGTTGACCCAGCGGCTGCAACAATGGGCTCAAATGGAGGATGGACGGAGGGGAGCCGGCAGGCCGCTGCCTTGTGCGCAGAGCCGCTGTGAGTTGATCCGACTTGCCGACATCTAACAACAACACCGTGAAGCGAGTAAAGGAAGAAAACGGCTCTTTCCCCCTTTAATCCAGCAAGGAGGCACAGCACGAGTCAGTATTTCTCTCTCTCTCTCTCTCTCTCAACCCTCCCGGGAACGCCGGGCTCTCTAACGTCCCTTCCTTCTCCGCTGGGAAGGAGGAGGCTTTGTTTCGGAATCGAACTGCCTTCTAGGGTTCCCAAAGGGGGTGATCTGACGGAAGCAGATGGCCGGGCTTCCTCGCACAGAGGTGCTGTGTAGATTCAAAGCACCAACCTTTAAGTTAGTGACTCGCTTCAGACCTTAGGGGTCCCTGATTTCAGGAGCAACAGGTGAAGCCACTGACCACACCTGCAAAACGCAAGGTC
>NW_022111369.1:44798356-44804021 GCF_000313985.2 Echinops telfairi
AGAGGAAGTATATAGCTTCAGTTAGGATCTTGACAACCAGAGGAAACACAATGAGAAATTTATGACAGTCATTTGCATTAGTGGCTGAAAAAGTTAACATTAAGAGCCCTTTCGGCACTATAGCGAAAGAATAGAGTTATTTGGCCAGATAATCCAATCTAGAGGAGCCTTTCCAAACACCCCCCAAACTCATTGCCATCGAGTTGATGCCAACACATAGTGACGCTCTACAGGACAGGATAGAACTGCTCCTGTAAGTTTCAGAGACTGTAACTCTTTTCCTTTTTAAAAATTACTTTATTGGAAGCTCTTACAGATAATATAACAATCCACACTTCGATTAGATCAAGCATCATTGTCCAATGACTGCCACCATCATTTTCAAAACATTTTCTTTCTTCTTGAACTCTTTGCTATCCGCCAGCGTCCCTTCGAGACTGTCACTCGCTGTGGGAGTTGAAAGCCCCGTATTTCTCACTCAGAGCCATCGGTGGTTTCAATTGACCTTATGTTTAACAACCAAATGCATAACCACTCTGCCAAATAGCTAAGCGCTGCGCTACTAATAGGAAATTTCAGTTCAAGTTCACTCAGAGGCAACACAGAAGTCATGCCTGGCCATCTGCTTCTGGATGGGCGGTCACAGCCCTGCAAACCCCGTGGAGCAGTTCCAGCTATTCGTCTCCATATTGGAACGGGGCCGACAGCAGCGAGCCTCCACCAAGAACCCCATCGATGGTATCTTTTACAATGAAGTACCTAGTCAACCCCCCACAACGTTGTTTCACTTTAGTTTTTATGATTTGTTATAAAGTCCTCTTTATAAATGTACTTTGTTCTGCACATTTTCCAATGAGTAGAAAAGCATGTCGTTCATGTTTCTAGGGCATTCTGTTCTCTATCTTGGAAGAAGTAGGACCAGAGTGCACCTTAGAGGCAAGGATGGTGAGACTTCTCTGATAGCTTTGGACATGTTGTCAGGCAAGAGCAGTCCCCGGAGAAGGACATCATGCTTGGTAACGTCGAGGGGCAGTGGGAGAGAGGAAGTCCTTGACAAGATGGGTTGATGTTGTGGCCGCCACGATGGGTTCGAGGACAGGCAGCATGGCGAGGCTGACGCAGGACCGGCAGGGTTTGGTTCTGTGGTGCACAGGGTTGCTGTGGGTTGGAACTGACTCGATGGCTCCTAACAATCACTAGCATTCCGATTTAGAAAAAGAGATTCTTCTGACATCTCAATATGGATATTAATGATTGGAATAATCTATTTTAAGACTTTATTTGCATGAAGTAATCATAAAAAAAATATTGGGGTTGAAAATAATGTAGTCACTGTCAGTCGGCTGCAAAACAAGGAGAACGATTTAGTCAGTAGAGTTTAGGATACTTAATCCTCCCATCCAGTCGTTTCAGGGTGGCAAGAGATGACGGAAATCTTTGCATTTCTTTGTCTGTGGGACTGGCTTCATTTTGCTTCACTTCAAGGCTTCTTTCAGCTTTCCTCAGAGGATGAACTTCCCCTCCAGTGATTTCTCCTAGGGAAATATCTATGTGGCATTTGGCCACGGAGTGGCCTGTGTGGTCTGTGTAGAAAACGATGGTTGCACTTGGGGAGTAAGGGTCTGTGTAGGAACCTAGTGTGAACTCTGGGCTTTCTCCTGAGGAAAAAATGGAAGGTACACTTGGGGGTCCTTGTGATGGGCTGGATCTTTGTCACCGGATTCCTTGTGGCGGGAGGAGGGGTAAGGGTAAAGATCTGGCAGTTTGTAGGGTCCACATCGTTGTGGGAGCCTCCGGGAGGGGTGGCGATTCCTTCTTGCCCTGTAGGGAGGAAGACACAGGTTCAACATCAGGCCTGATCACAGAAGCAGGAGGAAGGTACTTTAGGAGAGTAGCAGAGGTGAAAAATGAGAAGAGAGTAGTAGAGAAACCTCAAAGCATGTTTAGATGAATTGTCCACCTTTAATATGATACATAGAGACACATTATGACCCAGCAATTCTACTCCAGGCAACTTCATGGGGGGAAATCAGCAACTCTACTCTAGGAAACTTCATGGGGGGGAAATCAGTGCATATTATTGACAGAAGGACACATTCAAGGATGCTTCTAATGGCCTTCCTCATACTAGTCTAAAGCTAGAAAAATGCCAAGTGACCACCAACAGGAGACTAAATAAACAAGCGGTGTATGTTCATACAATGAGATCCCACTCAGTGATTAAAAGGAAGAACTACTAATGTGAAGACGTGGATGGACCCTATGAATACTATGCTGATCCAAAGGTTGGATCAACATATAACCCCCTCCCAGGGGGATGGTCAACAAAAAAGTGGGTGAAGGGTGACAGAGGACAATGTAAGATATGAAAAGAATAATCTATAACTTATCAAGGGTTCGCGAGGGAGGGAGGGTGTGGGAGGGAGGGGGAAAATGAGCTGATACCAAGGGCTCAAGTAGAAAGAAACACATTGAAAAAGATGATTGCAACATATGTACAAATGTGCTTGACACATGGATGAATGTATTGAGATAAGAGATGTAAGAGAACAAAGTATTCTTGCATTGAGGGAGTACTTGAGTAGAGGCCCAATGTCCATCTGCTACCTTAATACTAAACTTATAAATAATAGGCCACTGGACATCCCCTTTCAGAAGGGTCTCAGGGAGGATATGAGCCAGTCAGGATGCGATGTAGCAGTGATGAAACATACAACTTTTCTCTAGTTCCTAAATGCTTCCTCCCCCCATCATGATCCCAAGTCTACCTTACAAATCTGGCTAGACCAGAGGATATACACTGGTACAGATAGGATCTGGAAACACAGGGAATCCAGGATGGATGATCCCTTTAGGGCCAGTGGTGTGAGTAGCCATACTGGGAGGGTGGAGGGAGGGTGGATTAGAAAGGGGGAACCGATTACAAGGATCTACATATAACCTCCTCCCTGGGGGACAGACAACAGAAAACTGGGTGAAGGGAGACGTCGGACAGTGAAAGATATGACAAAATAATAATTTATAAATTATCAAGGGTTCATAAGGGAGGGGGGAGTCGGGAGGGAGGGAAAAACTGAGGAGCTGATGCCAGGGGCTTAGGTGGAGAGCAAATGTTTTGAGAATGATGAGGGCAATGAATGTACAAATGTGCTTTACACAATTGATGCATGTATGGACTGTGATAAGAGTTGTACGAGCCCCTAATAAAATGATTTAAAAAGAGAGAGATGTAAGAGACCCCAATAAAAGTATTTAATTAAAAAAATGTTTTAAAAAAGGTTGGCTGAAAATACATGGATGAATGAATGAAAATTTCCCTGTTAGGAAGTTCCAGAACAAAATAAATCTATATTTTAAAATAAATGCCAGAAAAACATATACCTTGCGATAGGAGTGGGTGTTATAGTGGAAAGAATATTAAGGGTCTATTTCATATCTGGTTGATATTTACACATATATGAAATACACACACATGCACATGCATACACACATATGCAGGGGCACGGACTAACTCTCCAAAACGGCTACACTTCTGCTACACAAGGTTCCCAGTGTGCCCCTCAGCTCATCCAGAGGACACATCCCCAATCATACAGCCAGGCCAAATCCAAACCTGGCACATTATACAGTATGGTGCACACAGCAACAACCCAACAATGCATTTCAGGTACTAACATCGCCAGTGCAAATAGTTTCAGTAACCCATCTCATTCCTAGATGTAGGTGAATTGGTATAAGCAGAGGCCACACAATGACCCCTTGGTGGATCCTTTCTTGTCCAGCTGGCCCCTGCTGTGCACATCAATGCACGTCTCTCAGATTGGCTCGAGATCAAAGTTTTGGTCTCTTGGCTTCTGTGTATAGGATGTCTCTCCCTTTCTTGGCCTTGAGCCCTAACAACATGTTTATGTACGAATGAGTGTAGATGTAAAACGTAGTCTACTTGTATCTTCAAGATGTGTGCGCTTGAGTGTACCTTGCTAAAAAAAAAATTCGGTGGAAAACAAGAACTTTACCAGTGTTACTCGAAGTCACACTCACTGCCACTGAGTCCATTCTAATTCATAGTGACCTGATAGGACAGGGTTGAACTGCCCTTGTGAGTTTCTGAGACTGTAACATTTTAGTGGGGAAGAAAGCCTCATCTTTCTCCTTGGGGGCAGCTGGTGTTTTTGAACTGCTGACTTTGTGGTTGGCAGCCCAATGTGCAACCCACGAAGCTACCAGGGCTCCTTTAACCAATGTTTAAGGAGATAAAAATAACTTCCCCCAAAGGTCATTCATCCAAAAGACCAACCCCACTTGGCCCAGCAGTAAAGACAGTCCTCTAGAGAGGGAGGAAGGGACATTTGCGTGCAGCAGAGGGAAGAGAATTGATGACCAGGATACAATTAGTCTCTGAGAAGAAAATTGGATCAAGCGTAAGGCTCAAGCTATTCCTCTACTGTCTCAGACAATTGAATGATGAAAAAGCAAGCTTCTCCGTGTGAAATATTTTCTTTGCTCATTAAAACAAAACAAACACCCAATTCCCAGGAAACCCATGTGAATTCATGGTGACCCCATGCATCTTAATAGATTTGTTTCCTACTAATAGGCAACAAAGGCCTATTAGTAGGAAAGGCCTGCTGAATATGGGGGACAGAAAAATGAACTCCTCACAGGAAGCTGAGAGTACCAAGGCCCTGGGGAAGAACTCATGCCCCTCTTTTTTTTCTTTCTCTTTTATAGCATTTTACTGTGAACTGGGTGAACGTTAACAGAGTAGATCACAAGCTTTACATTCAACAATTTCTACTCATTCTGATAAAACGAATCTATTGTGATCTCTTCAACTCCCCATTCCTTATTGCACATCCTCCTGTGTTTCCTGCGTCCGTTCCTCCTCCCCTCTTTTGTTCTGGGGTAAATGCTGCCCTCTTGGTTTTAAATGGTTGATTATCCTAACATGGGTGACAAAGGGCCATAGTCTTGGGGTTTCTCTCAGTCTGTCTGAGCTCGATCTCATGATTGTGAGCTTTGTTCCCCCTTTCTGCCCTGCTGTATCCAGGGCCCGCCAGAGCCAGTTGGCAGTGGTCGTCAGATACCCGCTTGTTCTTCTGGCCTCGGGGTTGTGGAGATGGATGTTCGTGCGGTTCATCAGTCAATGGGTCTGCTTTTTTGCATGCTTTGTTATTGTCATCACTCGTCTTTCCTCCGGATGGGAAGAGACCAATAGTTGCCCCTTAGATGTCTGTTCATGAGTACTTAAAACCTCAGCTGCCACTCACCCAAGGCGGATGCAGCCCATTGTCTTGGTGAACTGTGTTCTACCAATTGACCTTGGTGTCCCCCAAGACTATGGTCCTGCTTCCACAGGCCCCCCCAGTACAACTCTTTCTCTCGAGATATTTGGTTATGTTCAATCATATCGATGTGAAAGAGGGAGACTGGAGTGGAGAGCCAAAGCCCATCTGTAGACAATTGGACATCCCCCACAGAAGGGTTACAAGGAATGGATGATTAAACCAGGGTGCAGTATAGCACCAACGAAACACACATCTTTCCTCTAGTTCCTGAATGCTTCCTTCACCCTCCCCACCCCCCACTACTATGAACCAGTTCTACCTTACAAATCCGGTTAGCTCAGAGTACACACGTTGGTACAAATAAGAGTTTTGACACA
>NW_022111369.1:44804646-44808435 GCF_000313985.2 Echinops telfairi
ATGTCTCCCTTCACGCACTTTTCTGTTGTCCATCCCCCAAGTCGGGGTGTTATATACAGATCATGGTGATCGATTCCCCCTTACTCCCCCACCTTCCCCTTACCTTCCTGGTATCGCTACTCTCATTATCGGTCCTGAGGGGTTTATGTGTCCTGGATTTCCTGTGCTTCCAGCTCTTATCTGTACCAGTATATATCCTCTGGTCTAGCCAGATTTGTAAGATAGAATTGGGGTTATGATAGTGGGGAGGAAGCATTAAAGAACTAGAGGAAAGTTGTATGTTTCAAGGGTGCTATACTACACCCTGACTGGCTCGTCTCTTTCTTGTGACCCTTGTGTTGGCCCAAGTGTTCTAACCTGTGGGAGCTTTAGGGATAGATTTGGGAGCCTGTCGTCTCTTCAAATTAGAGTGATGTCAAGGCCATTCATCAGCGTAGGTTTGTGCCAGTCATCGTGTCTAACTCTGACTGAATTATTGCTGCTCACCAATTCTTCTGCTCTTCCTGGTTCTGGTCCCATCGGCTCCCTTGCAAACCTTTGCTGCCCTCCTCCATGCCTTTTCCAAACTCTCAGACCCTTCTGAGTACATGCCTTGGAGCTTCGTATTTCAGAGAGAAATCTGAGGTGATTGATCCTGAAATTCTTGGGTTTCTAGTCTCTCTCTTAAAGGAAAAGTCTACACACCTACCGATTCTCTTATTTTATGCCTGTTTAACCCATTGGAATCTGACTCTGCTGCTACTCCACACACGCTACTTTGGCCAAAGTCATCAATGGCTCTGAGATTTTAAAGGTTGCTTCTAAAAACTCAAAATCATAAAAGAGACCAGACTCCCTGGTCGGTCAGCTAGAGACCGATGAACTCCCCAGGACGAGGGCCCTTCGTTACCCTTCAGGTCGGGAACTGAACTCACCCTTGTGTCAGATCATCGAGCATTTGGACCCAAAGGGTGGCCTTTATGTAGGGACAAAACTCAGAGTGCTAGCATAGGCGGAGACACATGGAGGATGCAGGATAAGGGGTGGGGCATTGTAGATACTGCAGTGGGTGCTGACACCAACGTGGGCATGAACCATCAGATGTAAAACTGACCAGTTACTTGGTACACCTTCACCTAATTCACAATTTAAAAGTTTTTGTTTTAAAGTTGGTTCCACTTGTCTATTGTGCCCTTTCCAGCCCACTCTGCTAGGGTGATCAGATTTAAAGCAGGACACCATTGACCAGGGGGCGGGTGGGGTGGGGGGTTCTTGATGAAAAATTTGGTCTATATGGACTAAATAGACCATTCCCTCATTTGTCGTGCATTCTTTCCAAAAATCGAGACCTTTTTAAAATGCCAAAAATCGGGACTGTCCCGCAAAAAGCGGGACGTCTGGTCATCATAGTCCCTATTCAATTCTAGGTCTCATTCCCCTTGCAATGTGCATCTGCTGTGCTGTTGGAATTCATCTTCGTCCTCTCACCAGTCTTGGTGACTGTTCAGGGGTCATATTCTTGCCTGACCGAAACATCTGCAGGACCAGCTTGTAGACAGCTGTTTCCTCATCCTAGCACAGTGCCAGTGTAGGATCGAATCGACTGAGGGAAATGTGAGTTTCTGTAATTGCAGAAGTTCCTCACACATTCTTCCCTCTGAAGGATAATATGATGATTAGTTAGCAACCATTTTCCTTTATGCAACATTCTGATATATCACCAAAGGCACTGAATGTCAGAGACAAAGGCTCTTTGGCAAGCTTAGGAAGACCAAAGTAGTCAAATATTTAAACGCACACTTCAGACATTTGGAGACGGAGACTAGCGTAGTGTTGAAAAGTATAAGGCCTAGAGCCAGTTTGCCTGCTGCTGCCACTTAGTAACTGTGCTACCTTAGACAGTTATAACTCATTTTGGGAAATGAGTTATAACTCATTCTAGGAAAATGCGTCTAGGAGAAGTTTCATTTTCCCAATTTGTAAAAGAGAGCAAACCCCACGATCTGTGACCTGGCATGGCGAGTACTCCTCAGGGCTCCAACACAGCAACAATGACCAGGAAGGCGCGATGCCCGACGGCGTTTTGCTCTGTTGTACATGGGGTAGGTATGAGCTGGGACCAACTCAACCACACCAGCCAACAGCAAGCATTTTGGTGAGTATGATACAAAATAAGATGTGTAAAGTGCCCAGAACAGTGCTTGGCATGGTATACATTTAGTAAGAGCTATTATTGCTACTAATCTCGAATGTTATAGAATGCTCCATTAGCCTAAACCCCGTTTTAGTTGGCCTCTATGTTAATTGTATATGTAAAATCTGTGCGCTAAGGATAAGAATAAATCGTACCGACATTATTAGAGTAGGACTTCCATGAGGACTGGGACTATTGACGGCCGGTCACTCCCATGTCCTCGGTAGTTAGACTAGTTGTATCATGTTCATCCCAGTTCGTGGTGTTCCTGTGCGTGTCGAAGTAGAATTGTGCGCCACAGAGTTTCAATGGCTGTGATCTGTTGCAAATTGATCTTCGTGATTTCTTCTGAGGCATCTATGGCTAGACTTGAACTCCCAACCCTTCATTGAGTGGCCAAGTAATTACTTTTTGTATGCCTCCCAGAGATTCCTGTCGCCAGAGCAGTCCCTGTCACAGAGCCATGTTTCGTACACATCTGATGTTCTGAGTGAGTTACCCAGGGGTGTGGGATGCTCCTCTGAATGTTCCTCTCTGTATATTTTTATGCAACACAGTGAGATTTTACAATAATAACTTATAGTTGTAAAACACAGTCTAGTAAAACAAATACAAGCCTGAATATTGCTTGGGATTTGGATATCAATTTTAAGTGGTTCTGTTATAGTCTAGACATGAAACTCATGTAACGCCAACAATGAGTTGATTTAAAAGACACCACCAGTAATGATGACAAGGCCTTTCTAAACCATGACCTGTACGTCGTGGTTATTGGGCCGGCACTAGCCGCCTTGTCATGAGCTGCACTGACTTCCGAGAAGTAAGCCTTATACCTGAGCTTGAAGGGCGCATTTCTTCTTGTGGCGTGCACACGGGTTGCTGCAAGATTTGCATGTGCTTTCCCAGGTGAGCCAGAGAGAAAGGTAAATCCTGTGATTAGCTTACTCACAGGAACTGCAGTACTATTCATTTTTGTAGGCTCTCAAGATGACTGGATATTGTGCTCAGAGCTCTGATTTTGCAGGTGAGGAATTTGAAACCCAGAAAATACCACAGAGGACTTTTTTCGTTCCATGCTCAGTCATTTCAACAATGTGACTGACTGTGACCTTGTCTGGTGCTCCCTCAAGTGGGGGGTTGGGGGGAGAGAGAGAGAGAGAGAGAGAGAGAGCGAGCTTTGTGAAGGCAACCCTAAGGTAGCATTGCAATCCCACGCCTGAAGCGGAAGTATGATAACCAGAGCTGGAAGCAGGGAGAGAGAGCAGCAGCCGCTGCCTGGAAGAGTGAATGCAGAGGGAGGTTGGAGGTGCCTGGGGTCCGCCAGAGCCAGGGCCGGAGTGAGGGAGTGCGGCGCGGTGAGCTGGGATAGAATGCAGCCACATTGGAGGGACTTAGAGGCCAGAGGGCAATGGAGAAAATAACCGAGGGAGAATTCACACTTCAATGGGTGTGTCCTCAGATATTCAGAAACTCATTATTAAGAGCCCCGGTGGGGTGGCGCAGCCAGTATAAACAGCGGCTGGCTGCTAACCTAAAGGCTGATGGTTTAAAGACACCCTGCTCTTCTGTGGGAGAAAAGGGGTGGTGATCTGTTTCCTTAAAGTGTACAAAACCAA
>NW_022111369.1:44809018-44810918 GCF_000313985.2 Echinops telfairi
GCTTCGCTTCTGCTGATGAATTCTGGCGTCTGGATCTCTGTATTCTGCTGTGAGCTTTCAGGGAACTTGCTTGGGACTGAATAGGGACTGGCTGCACCCCTGCAGAGCCCTCCTGGGGCGAGTGAAAGAAGGGAGAGCTCAGTTGAACTCCAGGGTGCTTGCTCCTTGAAGATTTGGAATGACTTTTGTGGAGGGGGGAAAGTGAGACCCAGGATCTCTTTTCTCATTTCCTGCCTTCTCTCCCCCCACTTCCCAGCCTCTCCTTTATCCCAGGGCTCACCAATGACTCCCACAGCTCAGGCTACCTGGAGGCTTTGAATGGGGAAAAGGAACGATAAATGGAACAATGGAGAAATAGGATTCCTGAGAGAATCCTCATCTAATCCTAAAGATAATTAATCAAATCAATTGCAATCCTAAAGAAAGAAACGGAAACCTATGCTCATAGCAGAGTTCGAATACCCAGCTGATCAAATGTATTTAATGAGTGTCATTAAGGAGCAGAGCTTAACTGCCTACCATGTGCATATTACTACACTGCTGGGGAGGTGGATATTGTTGTAATTCAATGTAGAAATTTCTCAGTGTGTAACAATTACATTTGTATAGTGTTTTAAATTTGAAGAGTGCTTTTTCTCACATATGATAGCTCCTTGGATCCTCATGGCCCCACCTTAGTGAATATTCTTTTTTTTTTTTAACCTTAGTGAATATTCTTAAGTGGCTGACTTTCATGTCAGTGTAAGACATGAAAAAATAATAACAATTTATAAATTATCAAGGATTCATGAGGGAGGGAGGTTGAGGGAGGTGGGGGAGGGAGGGGAAAAATAAGCTGATACCAAGGGGTCAAGTAGAAGGAAAATGTTTGAGAATGATGAGGACAATAAACATACAAATGTACCTGACACAATGCATGGATGGATGGATTGTGATAAGACCTGTATGAACCCCCAATAAAAAATAAAATTTAAAGTAAATAAATAAAGACAGGGGAAAAACTATTGCCACTAGCACAGATGTGGAGAGTGCCACTTCTAAAGTCGTGGGCTAGACCTGAGAGGACAACCCAGGTCCTCAGGGGATACAACCCAGCCTCTCTCTCTCTCTCCAGCAAGCTGCTGGCGGCTGATGTGAGTATTCCCAGTTTACGGGACCGCATCACCGTGAAGCCGCATTTTGTCATTGCCTCGACTTCTTCATTAGTGGACCCACAGAGAAGAAAAACAAAGCCCTTACCTTCTGCCACAGTGACCACCAGGCAGCAGACCAGGAACCAGGAGAAAAAGCAGAATCTTCCAGCCATGGCTTCTTCCCCAGCAGTCCATGAGCTGCACCCAAAGCCGCTTTTAAGGGGGCTGGTGAGTCACCACCGCCTGATTCAGGTAATTTGCATCTTCGGAGGGACCACAGCAATCAGGGCCTGTGGAGTGAGGGTAAAGAAAGCAGTTGGGAAATACCAGACAGTACTTATCCCCCAGGTGCTTCCTGTGAGGGCAGCCAACCAGCATTCATCTCTCCTTGGAGTCAGATTTCTGATAAGTACGCCCTGGCAATCCTTTTAATCCCTCACATTGTGCCCCCTGCTAAGGCCTTCTCTTGTGTGCGGGAGGCTCACTGTGCTAAGGAAAGAAGCATGGGTGGGCTGTCATCACTAAGTGCTATCGACTTGTCCTGACTCATAGCGACCCCACAGACAGCAGAATGAAGCCCAGACTGGTCCTGCGCCACCCTCACCCTTGTTCTTATGTTTGAGCCCATCGTTGCAGCCACGTGTCCGTCCAGCTTCTCAGTGGGCTTCTTCCCCTCTGCCCTTCTCCTTTCCCACGCATGATGCCCTTCTCCAGGGACTGGTCTCACCGGGTAACACGCGCAAAGTATGTGAGACAAAGTCTCCCCA
>NW_022111369.1:44811360-44830188 GCF_000313985.2 Echinops telfairi
ATCCTTTGTGTAGCAGTTGCTATTGGTATATGCCGTCAGGTTGGCTCTGACTAAAGTCCACCAGAGCCAGTTGGCCTGACTGTGACTACTGTGCCCATCCATTGAGGATCTCCCTCACCAAACATGGGGTTCCCTTCCAGGGACCGATGAATTCATCCCTCCCAGTGAGGTGTCCAAAGGACATGAAAAGAACACAGTTCTGCTTATCATTCAATAAAGTTTTATTGGCTATCTTTTATTGTCTCCCTCACTTTGGACCTTCACTGAAATGTGTCTGCCATGGTGACCCTGCAGGCATTTGAAATACCAGTGGCATCGTTTCCAGCAGGCTAGCAATATGTAGGCCACCATGGGACAATAAACTGGCAGACTGGTAGTGGCTTTGTAGATTCTTTTAAAACAAACAAACAAACAAACAAACAAACAAACAAACAAACAAACAGCAAAGGGTATGTGTTGGGCAGGTGGGAGCATTATCCAGGCCCACGAGGTTTGACAGGTTGTTCACAGGCCTCCTATCAGGGTTTATGACTTCTGTCCTCTGCATTTGTCTAGAGGTCAAAGGCAGCCAAGCCAGAAAGTGTCTTCTCTAATAGCCATGGTGGTCACTGTTGAAACCAACGAGACAACTTCAGAGAGTCACTTAGTGAGTTGTCCTTCGAGAGGACCTGCCGGTTCACCAAGTTGCATGGGAAATGGACACAATGCACCTGCAGGCTGATTCCTGAAGGAAGGGCCTGACCGAGGAATGAGAGGAGACCGTCAGGAGTGATTATGAGCATGGAGCTCAGAGTTAACAAGGCCTGGGCTCTAAGCTCCTTCCTTTTCTTACTGGGTGGCCTCCCTCAGAGGGCTGTTGAGACTCATCACAAGGTACTTCACTTAAAGGTGCAATCTCAGTGACTGCCTGTAAAAGAGGGTGGTTGTCCTTGTTATCAGATGACAAAGTATTTGAGGCTGTGGTATTTGTCTCCTCAACTTGCTCAGCTGGCCTGCCCCTTGTGCTGAACCCTTTCCTGGGTGTTGCAGAAAGAACACTCCGAGCACGGTCCCTGGCTGTGAAGGAGCAGTCTAACGAGGGAGCCAGTGAAAACCGATCATCAGAACGAATAAAGAATTTCTTGACAAAAGGAATTGTGTGTATGTCCCCTTATACAGTATGTTGTAAATCCTAACCTAGATCCAGTGGTCATAAGCCCGTTTGAGAAGGTATTTTCTCTGTTATGTAACCAAGACTGAGACTGGGTAGGGCATTCCTTAAGCCCATCTCTTTGGAGACATCAAGCAAGAGAGCAAGCAGAGAGGGAGGGAGATAGAGGCCAAGCTAAGGAGACAAAGACCTTCCTCAGTCCCCCAACAGAGAGACCTCAAGCCTCCCCTTTGGGTTGGCACCCCAAATTAGGGCCTCTTGCCTCCTAAACTGTAAGAAAACCAATCTCTGTTAAAAATACCTATTTGTGGTATTTCTATTATAATAGCACTAAATAGCTAAGACAATGCAAATATTCAAAACTATGGTGGATTCCATAGGCTTAATGTTAGTCCCAGGAAAATTCTAGAGTGGATGATTCAGCCGCCAGTTTGTCAGCAGCTGGAGAAGGAAGCAGGGGACATCCAGACTCAGCTGACTTCCTTAGCTCCGGGCATTGCCCGCACGTTGAATGACTCCTTGTTGGCCAGGCACTGGACAAGGTATTGGCCTGAAACCTAGTGTTCCTGCCCTCAGGGAGCAAGGGCAACCCAAGCAAACTGGGAAGAAAGGACTGGTGAGGTGCTTCTGAGAATCAGCCAGGGAAAACCCTGCGGGTCGCAATAGTCTCATCCACAATCAGTCACAGGAGTGGCGCCAATGAGCAGGAGGTCACCAGGTATTGGGGGCCACAGTAACAAACAGCAAGGAGGAACAACTACCAGGAAAGGGTTTGGGTCAGACGAAAGACCAGGGCTACAGGTCTGATGGCGACCAGCGGAACTCTTAAAGGGCTGTGTGTTGGTCACCCTCAGGTCTGCAGTTGAATTCACCTCCACGCCTCAATGTTCAGTCAAACAATAGACGGGTCTAGGAGGGGAACAATAGCAACAGCCGCAGCATGTATCTTAGAACAATCAACCATTTTCAATCAAGGGGGCAGCATTTGCCCAAGGTCAAAGTTCAGGAAGGTCGGGAAAGAAGGAGGCTGGGAATCCAGATAGGACAAGGATGACCGATGTCACATTGAGGGGACTACAAGGAATGAGATGAAGCAAAATAGGAATTGTTTAATGTAAATTCACAATAAGAAGTGTTTTTTTTTTTAATGTCCAATATCCAGACAGACATTGGGCCTCCACTCAAGTACTTCCTCAACGTGTGCCCAGCTATCAAAAGATATAGCATCTGGGGTCTTAAGGGCTTGAAGATAAACAAGCAGTCATCTAGCTGAGAAGCAACGAAGCCCATATGGAAGAAATACACCAGCCTGTGTGATCACGAGGTGTCAATGGTATCAGGTATCAGGCATCAAAGACCCAGAAGGAAAAATCATATCAATGTGAATGAGGGGAGTGCGGAGTGGAGACCCAAAGCCCGTCTGTAGACAATTGGACATCCCCTTACAGAAGGGTCACAAGGATGAGATGAGCCAGTCAGGGTGCAGTATAGCGTCGTTGAAACATACAACTCTCTTCTAGTTTTTTAATGTTTCCTCCCCCCCCTGCCACTATCATGACCTCAATTCTACCCTATAAATCTGGCTAGACCAGAGCATGTACACTGGTAAAGATAAGAGCTGGAAACACAGGGAATCCAGGAAAGATAAGCCCCTCAGGACCAATAATGAGAGTAGCAATACCAGGAGGATAAGGGGAAGGTTTTGGGGGAGAAAGGGGGGAGCCGATCACAATGATCTACATATCAATCCTTCTCAGGGGGGACGGACAACAGAAAAGTGGGTGAAGGTAGACAGCGGTCGGTGTAAGACATGAAACCAAATTTTAATACATTCTCAAGGGTTCATGAGGGAGGGAGGGAGGGGAAGGGGAAAATGAGGAGCTGAAATAAAGAGCTCAAGCAGAAAGAAAATGTTTTAAAAATGATGGCAACAAATGTACACATGTGCTTGATACAATGGATGTATGTATGGATTGCGATAAGAACCGTAAGAACCTCCAATAAAGTGATAAAAAAAATAAAAGAACTGGTTAAACAGCATAGCTAGAATTTGAACATAGGCTTCATTGATTTCAAAGTCCATTCCATTGAGGCATGCTGTTCTGGACAAAAAATTTAGATAGAAGATATAATGAAAATTGACTGCTGTATTTTATCATAAACTTGAACATGAAACTAAAAAAAACCAAAAAGGAATATTGAGTGTTAGGATAACAATCCACAAATCATTGCTTTCTCCTTTCCTTGGCCTGAGGAGTGGATCAGCTTTGTTTTGCCTTTCTCATCCCTGCAGTCCGTTGGGATTGGTGGTGGGGGGTGTGTGGGGTGGGGTGACTACTGAGTCATGGCGACCGCATGGACAACCGAATAAAATGCTGTTCGGTCCTGTGTTCTCTTCACGATTGCTGGTGGTTCCAGGCCACTGCGGTTGCTGCTGTGCATTTTGGAGGAGGGGCTCATCTTCTAGCATCATAGCAGACAATATTCCGTTGTCATCCATGGGGTTTCCGTTGGCTACTCTTTGGAAGTGGAACCTACATATTTTTTCCCTCATCTTTTTTCATCTGAGAACTCCACTAAAGTCTGCCCACCATGAATAGCCCTTCTAGTATTTGAAATACTGGTGACATAACCTCCTGCCTCATAGCAAATGCAAGCCACCATAGTATGACAAACTGACAGATGAATGGTGACCTCTTAGAATAGAGGTCTACTCGTCGGTCCAGTCGCTCCGCTCCTCCTCCCAGTGGCCGGAGCAGGCTCCGTTGTGCCGTAGCCCTGGCCAGTGCTGTGATCCGGGCAGAGCTCTCCCCATCCTACCAGGAGGAAGACGAAGGGGATGGCGCTGACTTGCTTGTGCCCCTTTGTTTCTCCAGCTGAATGAGGGGTTGGACCAGGGGGTTGAGAACTCTGAGCAAGCAGAGGAGCGGGCCAAGAAGCCGGTCAAAATCGAGGGTGTCGTGCCAGCCCTAGACAGCGAGTCTGCCGCTAGCAGCATCCGCTTCAGCAAGGCCTGCCTGAAGAACGTCTTCTCCATCCTCCTCATCTTCATCTACCTGCTGCTCGTGGCCGTGGCTGTCTTCCTGGTCTACCAGACCATCACGGACTTCCGTGAGAAACTCAAGCACCCTGTCATGTCCGCGTCTTACAAGGAGGTGGACCGCTATGATGCCCCAGGTATTGCGCTGTGCCCTGGCCAGGCTCAGTCGCTCAGCTGTAAGCACCACTATGAGGTCTTTCCTCCTCTGAGGAGTCCCGGCCAGCCGGGAGACATGAACTGTACCACCCAGAGGATCAACTACACAGACCCTTTCTCCAATCAGACAGTGAAGTCTGCCCTGGCTGTCCGGGGCCCGCGGGAAGTGAAGGAGTGGGAGCTGGTCTTCCTGCAGTTCTGCCTGAACGAGAGCAGCGAGGACTTTAGTGCCATCAACTACCTGCTCTTCTCCTCTTACCACGAGTTCCTGCAGAGCCCAGACAAGGCGGGCTTCATGCAGTCCTGTGAGAGTGCCTATTCCAGCTGCAAGTTCTCTGGGGGCTTCCGCACCTGGGTCAAGATGTCACTGGTGGAGGCCAAGGAGGAGGATGGGCGGGAAGCAGTGGAGTTCTGGCAGGAGACGAGTGTGGTGAACTATATTGACCAGAGGCCAGCTGCTGAAAGAAGCGCTCAGTTGTTAATTGTGGTCTTTGACTGGAAGGATCCTTTCATCCAGAAAGTCCAAGATACATATCATCACTGCTAATCCTTGGAACACCACTGCTTTTCTCTGTGGGGTCTTTTTGGCATTATGCAAAGCAGCAGAATTTGCCACACTGAGTGTGAAATGGATGATCAAAATTCGTAGGAGATACCACAAAAGAAGGGGCCAGACAACAAACCACATAAGCTGAGGCCACCAGTGTTGCTCCCAGAACTGTCCAAGGGAGTGCAAATTTTTGGGACTTCTGCTCTGCTGAATTGAGCCACCAGCACTCACCCCTGCTGCCACTGGAAGCAGTGGGGCCTTGCTGTGAGCTACCAACCACCTGCCACACTGGCACTTCCAACCTGGCCCTGAGGCTGTGCAGAGATTGCTGGAACACAGCAAATGAGTAACCTCTGTTATTTAAGTAGTTAAATTATTAATGAACATTTCTAAAAGGCGATGTATGGATAGGTTTTGTGGAAGGTGGACTAGCTCTTCATATTTTCCGAGTCACTCAGCTGTAGGAGACACCTCACTTCCCGTGTGCTCTGGTGCACAGCAGAGCCTGTTGTGGGTTAACTAATGTCTTCTGTTCTATCTCGGGCGGCCCCCTGAGGTTTTTTATGGGGCCAGGACAGAGTGCTATTCTTTTATCCAAAATGTTTGGACTATCCAGACGTGTGGGCCATGCTTTGTAATGCATATGCTGTAAATGAAGCAAGGCAAAACCCTCATGTCTCCGGTGTCACCTGCCATCTGCATCCCCCAGCCTCGGGCTTGTTTTCTCATGGGCTAAGTCAGACGTGAAAAAAAAAAAAATCTACTTGAAACTAGTAATTTGTGGCTTACCCAATTCTTTGCCTGGTTAGAGCTTTTCTTATGGACAGAGGGATGAAACAGAGTGATCAACACCTTAAAGCACTTAGGATCGATGTACATAGTAGGTGCCTCACTTGAACATCTTGATGATTTTGTGAACAGGTAGGAAGAAGCCAGGCTGGTGCAAAAAGAATCAGGCGCTGACTCAGTAGGCACTGGTGCTCATTCATTTTGTGGCCTCCAGTAACAGCAGGTAGCCTGAGCCTAGACTCCCAAGATACATGAAGGTTCGATTGTAACTGCATATAGAATGGGTTGGGCCTGGTAGTGGGTGGCGGTGATCAAGAGGAATCCATTGGGCCCTAGGGGTGAGCTGTGCATATCCTACACAACCCGTCTGAGAAATGGTGTGTTTGATAGGATGAGTGGTTAAAAAAAAACCGTTTTCCCCCTCACATGGTAGCTACTGGCTGACGTAAGGTTATAAAACTTGTTGAGTTTTAATTTATATGTCCTTTGCATCCAAGGGGACCTGGCATCACCTCTTGAATTCCCTAATCTGCTCTACATGCTCGCAAGAAATAAACTTCAAAAGTGTGTAAGGTTCTTTTTAATCTCATGTCTAACCTAGCTTGAAATTGTGTTCACGTGTGTTAACAATTAAAAGCAAACTATAGACAAATATTCCCTGCTACTTTTCTGCTCCACAGAAGCATGAAATCAAACTTTAGCCAAAGGCTCTTCTTTAGAAAAGCTCCCTGTAGGGCAGATGCAGAGCCAGGGCATAATCTTTATTTTATTGAGATTTAAGAACTTAGATTAACAGTATTGAACAAACATGTGTGTGCATTTTGGGGGGGGGTGTCCCCCCAGTACAGGTGGCCCCGTCTTAAGATGTAGTCTAGTTACAATGAGCCCCCTTACTGGCATGTTTTATTTTGAAGCAGACACAGCTTACTGTCAGCAGTGTGCGCCCATGCTGTAGTGCGTAATGGGGCAATCATCCCTCCCACGTCTACTTGCAGGTGTTCAACTCTATGGTTCACTGTCCACAACGGCTGTAGAGCAGACTATAGAAATGTTTTAAAAATGTGGGTTTTCTTCCCTTCAACTGTAGATATAAATCAGGGACTACTTGTATCTCTAAAGATGACAAACCACTTTAATGTCACTTACATGTTCTAATAAATATGCTCCAACAAACATGCTAAACTTTTTGAATTCTGGCAAGTGGAGTGTCCTTGTAAATGTGCTTTAGGATAACTAGATTTCAACATAAATGGACATTCTTAGTTATTCAAATGGGAAAATAAAACTTAAAAAAAAAAAAAGAAAAGAATACAGGTCTACTTTGGCTGCAAGTCCTTGGGGGAAGCAAAGGTCCTCGATTGCTATGTCCAGTCAAGCTGGTCCTTGTTCCTGGACAGAAACTGTCGAAACTGTGTTGGAGGGGCATTTCCCATCAATAGCCACAGTAATTCAGGAAAATTGCCATGCTAGCCTCCATGAGTCAGGCTCATGTGAGTCAGGTAGCAGCGGAATGGTGGGAAGGGCTCCCTGCCCTCTGACTCAGGCTGAGGAAGAGGCGGCTGGTGCTCTGGAGGCTTAAGGTGGCTCAGTGATCTCAGTCAGATGGGGGAGGTAGAGGGTCCATTGGGCCATCTGGATGTCTTGTGCTATTC
This sequence comes from Echinops telfairi, assembly GCF_000313985.2. Taxonomy (NCBI): domain Eukaryota; kingdom Metazoa; phylum Chordata; class Mammalia; order Afrosoricida; family Tenrecidae; genus Echinops; species Echinops telfairi. The sequence continues at coordinate 44,818,698 of NW_022111369.1, forward strand.
GCATGTCCATTGGCATATCTGAGTCCGTTGGTCCAGCATGATGTCCTTTCTTAGGGATTGGTCTTTGCAAAGTTGATGATATTGATTTGAATCTGCTGTTTGAGGTGGGCAGGATGACTTTCCGGCAAGGCACCTTCTCCTGTGATTGCACATGAACAGAAATCCAGAAACCTAGATGTGTTAGACCATTGACTAGAGAAACACATCAGTGACACTCATACATATGTAAGAAAGAGCTTCATATCAAGAAGTAATTGTATGTCAAGAAAACATCCCAGCCCAGTCCATTGCAAGTCCATAAGTCTGATACTAGCCCTTTACTAGTCCACAAGTCCCTCTTCAGACTCACACAATCACATGCAGTGATGCAGAATGCAGGAAGATCACAGGCTGGTGGGTGCAAAGTCTTGTGGATCCAATGGCAGTGGACGCATTTCCAGGACTCTGGCAGGTCTCAGAGTGGCCGGCATGAAAGTGAAGGCAGAGAGAGAGAGGGAGGTTGCCAGGACCTTCCTTACGAGAAGCTCACACACCCAAGAAGGCACCATCAGGCTGTGACCCGATTGACAGGTGAGGCTCCACCCCTACACTTTTTTATCTTCAAGTTAACATGAAATTGTGTAACAAGCACACTAGATGACATTTCCAGCCCCTCGTCTTGCATATCAGGAAGCTGAGGGCTGTGAGGGCTGGAGAAGGGTCTTCAGGCTACCCGAGTGATTTAATATCAGAGTAGTCCTAACAGCCTGATCACAGTCAGCGTGATGTTCACTCCCCAAGAACCCCCATTATCAACGAGGCACCAAACCCATGGAGTAAATGAGAGTGTTTACTATATGCTGGGCACTGGTAAGACTGGGCAGGGGAACAAAAGTAGAAACCTGGACCAGAGACTGTTTCTCTTGTAAAACTGAATGGATGGGGCCTCAGAGAAATCGCGGTTGTAGAGCCTTCTGTCTTAACGAACACGTTAGGCTATTTTAAATAGAACCAGCACTGTCTTGTCCTTGGGACTCCATACCCCTTACTACCCATTGCCATCTAATGGGAACTGGAGTTCCCAGAAAGGACTACATTTCCCAGGTCCTTTGCACCAAATGCCATCTAGTGGGAACAGAGTCTGTATAGACCTACAGGGCAGGGTAGAACTTCCCGGTGAGTTTCTGAGACGGTAACTCTTTATGGGAATAGAAAGCCCCATTTTTCTCCCTCAGAATGGCTGGTGTTTTGAACTACTGACCTTTGGCATCACAATCCAACGTTTAAACACTATGCCACCAGGGCGCCTTTCCTTACTCTTAGGCCAGTGGTTCTCAACCTTCTTCAGGCTGCCACCCTTTCATACAGTTCCTCATGTGGTGGTGACCCCCCCAACCATAAAATTATTTTTGTTGCTACTTCATAACTGTAATTTTGCTTTTGCTATGAATCGGGCGACCCCCGTGAAAGGGTTGTTCGACCCCCAACGGGGTCATGACCTATAGCTTGAGAACCGCTGTCTTAGGTGCTTCTAATAAAATTTTCCAGCATTGCCTAACCAGAGAAAAGTTTTCTCTTGGTAAAGACAAGAACCTAATTTGAGTAACACAGTTCTAAGCATTAAATCACTTAATTCTCAGGACAAGCCAAGGAGAGAGATACTACTGTCATCTCCATTTTAAAGATGAGAAATGGAGGCAGACAGCAATTAATAAGTGGCAGGGCCATGTTATAAATGCAGGTAATTTTTCTGAAGGAGCCCTGGTGTCACAGCAGTTAAGCACTTGGATGTTCACCCACAGGATGGCAGTTCGAATCCATCCAGCCGCTCTGTGTGAGCAGGACCCAGGACCTGCTTCTGTAAGATTCCAGCCACACAAGCCCTCTGGGGCAGCTGTGCAGTGTCCGATGAGGTCATTATGAGCTGAAGATCAGCTTGACTCAGCAATAGCAGCCACAGGAGCTTCAAACAAAATCCTTGTTCTTAAGCACCGTGCTAGGTAGGGTCTGATACACACCTCACCCATTTATTGCAGTAAAAGCTCTGTGACTGTTTGTATTTTTTTTTTAAAGATCATTTATTTTTGTTGCATTTGAGAACATACAGAGCAGCACAGACAACAATTTCTACATGCACCGTTCAGCGATGCCTGCTTCGAAGAGGACGTTCTCCAGGCTGGGCAAGCGTTCGGACCCCTTTCCTAACTTGTTCCTCTCTCAAACGCAAGCTTGCTGCCCTGGCTTTCACATGGAATCTTAGAAGTTGCTGTTGTCAGCTGGGTCTCATATAGCACCATTTTCCCAGGCAGACATTCTTTATTAGACTCACCTGTTTTGTAAGGCTATTTCATTGCTTGTTGTTGTTGATGTATGCACAGCAAAACAGATACCAATTCAACCGTGTCTGCACCTCTAATTCCATGATGTTGGTCATAGTCTTGGGGTTAGGCAACCATTCACACCCTCCATTTCTGATTGTTCCTTCCTCATTCACATCAACTCACCGCCTCCAATATTAGGGGGCTGGGGGCTGGGGTGGGGATGCCATCATCGTTAAAATCCATTTTCCAAAGAGCTTTCTGAAGTCCTATCATATTTTAAGTTTCTGTTGTCACTTTGAGTCCATGGAGATATTTATTTTAAAAAGCATAATGCTTTATCACTACTTACGCAGAGCGTGTAAGCTCCGTGCAGCTGAGTCAGCTGATGATCGAACACTGCGGAGATGTGGTGCGTGCCATTGGAGGGAGGGCTGGTGTCAGGATTGGTGAGAAGGTTGGAGAGTGGAGGTACATTTGACCTCCACCTCAGAGGAATCAGCCTGGAGATGATGTTGATCTTGATGGTTTTCCCCTCCCTCTCGTGAAGTTGAATGAGGTCTGATGACCCTGCACCATTCTTGTACCATGAAGCCATGACCCTAAACCTCCACACCAAGGCACCAATCACATCAGGTTCTTGGTTGTATGTAAGATTTTTGGTTGTCATGGTTTTAGATATATCTGTCACACAACATTTGCCCATTCCAGGTGGACAACTTATTGACAGTAATCACAGTAGGCGGCAGTGCAACACTGTCATGAAGCAGTGCAAATTTCCCATCCCAATGAAACTCCGCCCCACCGATCTCTGGAAACCACCAATAAACTTGGTCTCTCTACATTTGCCTTTTCTAGCCTGCGTATATAAATGCGGTTCTACATTATTTGCCCTTTTGTGATTGACTTACTTTATTCAGCATAGCGTCTTCAAGCGCCAGCCATCGTGTAGCATGGCTGCAAACTTCATTTGTGCTGCACGGCCATTGTTTGTATGTACTGCATGTTGCTTATCCATTCCTCCACTAGGGCCAGTGGGACTCATCCCCGCCCTGGTGTGAATCCTGTTGAATGAACATTTGAGTACAAATCTCTGAGCCTCTGCTTCCAAGCACTTGGTGTACACACCTAGGAGGGGCATTGTTGAGCCATGGGGCAGTTCTACTTCCCTGTGAAAGGGCGGTATCATTTTGTATTCCTAAGAGCAACATACAAGGATTTCCGGTTTCCTACCTTGGCACCAACTTCTGCAACTTTTTGGTTGTTGTTGTTTTATTTGTTTCCTTTTGTTGTTGTTTTAATCTTAGCTAACCTAGTGGGGATGTGTGAAAATGAAAGGATTTTAAAAATGCATCAATGTACTTCGGGACAAAATACTGGTTTGATAAAAAAAAATTTTTTTTTTGCAAGGCAAAAGAAATAAAAAGAAAGAGATTGAGGGGAGATTACAGATTAAAGAGGTTCAGGATACAGATTAAGGAGCCCTGCTGGTGAAGCGGGTTAAGTATTGGGCTGCTAACGAAGAGGTCAGCGTTGAAGGCCAATGAAGCTGGCTGCTTCATAGGGCTCTACGGGCTTGGAGGCACAGAGGAGCGGTTCTAGGCTGTCCTCAAGGGTCACTGCCGGACTGCTGGAAGGTAGGATCGACTTGATAACAGGGGTTTGTTTGACTTTTTTTTTTTTGGTTGAAGACATACAACAACCAATTGCCTTGTTTGGACTTTATTTGGATCTAGTGTTAAATAAATAAAATGTGCTACACACACACGACCACTGAAAAAAGGAGAACACTGGATAGTTGATGAAATCAGTAATCAGGTGTTATCGTTATTTTTAACTTTTTTTTTTTTTTTGCTTTATTGCTTAGAACAGTTCTAGTTTTACAGAAAGCACAGAGAGTTCTCCAAGTAAATTCTCTCTCTTCCTCTGTGGCATCAGGATTGGAGGAAGGCTAATTAACACCTTATAATGTGCAGATGATACAATCTTGTTTGCTAGAAAGAAAACGTCTTAAAGCACTTGCTAATGAAGGTCAAAGACTACCGCTTTCAATATAGTTTATACCTCAGCATAAAGAAAACAAAAACCTTCACAACTGGGTCAATAATCAACTTCAGGATAAATGGAGAAAATCTTGCAATTGTCAATGATTTCATTTTACTTGTCCGTAATCAATGTCCACGTAAGCAGCAGTCAAGAAATCAAATTAACTGGACAAATGTGTTGCAAAAGACCTCTTTAAAGTGTTAAAAAGCAAAGATGCCGTGGTGAGGACTAACAGGTACAGATCCAACCCACAGTATTTTCAATGGCTGCGTATGTATGTGACAGCTGGACATTGAAGAAGGAAGCCCAAAGAACTGATGCGTTTGAATTATGATGTTGATGAAAAATATCGAATATGCCATAGACTGCCAGAAGGACAAAAAATATTTCTTGGCCGAAGTCAGGCCAGAGTGCTCCTGAGAGGCAAAGATGGCGAGACTTTGTCTCACATACTTTGGCCATGTTGTCAGGAGAGACCGGTCCCGGAAGCAGGACACCATGCTTGGTAAAGCAGAAGGGCAACGCAAGAGACGAAGACCTTCAATGAGGTGGATTGACACAGTGGCTGCTCCAATGGGCTCAAGCACGGGGACAACTGTGAAGATAGCGCAGCGCTGACAAGGCAGTGTGTCATTCTGTTGTACATATGGTTGCCAGGGGTCAGAACTGACCCTGTGGCACCTAACACCATGGGGACAATATTGAAGGATGTTGGAAACATAAAAGGAAAATGGATAGAATACACAGCGTCACTGTGCCAAAGAGAATTCATTGACATTCAACCATTTTAAGTGATCAAGAACCGATGGTACTAAAGGAAGAAGTGCCAGGTGCCCAGAAGGCATTAGCCAAAAACAAGGCTCAAGAGTCAGTGGAATACCAAGTGACCTGTTGCAACAAGCTGATGAAGCACAGGAGCCCTCAATATGGGCCCGGAACGATGCAATCAAGGGCATCGAGGCGTGGATATTTTCATCAGTTCTTTCAGCGAAATCAAGGTTTGGATTTTCTCTTCAATTCTTTCAGCTCTTTTCATTCCCCAGCTCCAGGTCAATGCACACTTCATTATGTTTTATTTTATCTTCTGAGCTGTTCTTTGAAATTTTCTTTTCATACCTTGTACTTCATCCTTTCTCCCTTTTGCTTTATCTACTCTACATTCAAGAGCAAGTTTGAGTCTCTTCTGACATCTACTTTGGCTCCTTTCCCCTCTTTCCTGTCTTTTCAATGACCCGTTGGTTTCATCATGTGTAATGTTCTTGTTCTGGATGTCAGCCCACAACTCATCAGGTCTTCAGTGATTAGAACTTAATGCGTCACATCGAGTCTTGAGAGTCTGTAAATGCAGGTGGGATCTACTCCAGCTGGTGTTTTAGCTCTTCTGAGCGAACTCACTTCAATTTTCTTCAGCTTCGACCTTAACTTGCATATGAGCAATTGGTGAGTTTGTTCTGCAGTCAGCCCCAGGCTGTTTTGGCTGACGATATTGAGCCTCTCTGTGGCCTTTCCCACAGATGGAGTCAGTTTGATATCTCTGTGTTCTCTCTGGAGAGGTTCATGCATATAATCACTGTTTAGGTTGTTAGCAAGTGATTTTTGCAATGAAAAAGTTGTAGGTCTTAAAAAATTCTTTCATACTAATCCTTCCTATTTATTTCTAACTTTCACATTTCAGTCACTAGTAATTATCAGTGCCTCTTGATTGTATATAGATCAATTTTATACTGAAGAAGTTGGGAGAGCTCTTCAATATCTTCATTGTTCACTCGAGTAGCTGTGTCAATTTGAATATTAGTTGTATTAACTGGTCTTCCTTGAAGGCAAATAGGTATTATAATAGATAGCATTGTACTTCTTTTTTTTTTTATTCTTTTTTTAAATTTATTTATTTAATTAATTTATTTTTTTCTCTTTTTTAACATTTTATTAGGGGCTCATACAACTGTTATCTCAATCCATACACACATCAGCATTGTACTTCAAGATAGATCTTGAACTATTCTTTCATTCATTTATTTTATTTATTATTTCCCCAAACCATTTCATTAGGAGCTAATCCAGACAACATACCATTCCATAGTTCAATCATATCAAGCAGTATTGTACAACTGCTAACACAATCAGTGTCAGGACATTTTCTTCCACCTTGAACTCCTGATATCAGGTTCCTCTGGCTCCCTCAGCCCCCAATGCACCTCCAAGGAGCCCTTATTCTAGTTATTGTCTCTATAGATTCACTGAGCTTGGGTTTAGATACCAAATGATACAGAAAAGTCAATAACAGAGAGTCAAGAAGGCTATCGACAATGATTAAATACACAAACCCCAATCTGGTAAACAAACTAAAGCAACAACAACAACAAAATAGTAAAAACCCAGCACAAAGCAGATCAAAAGGGGCATCAAAGGACAAGGTTTTAACTGTTCAAGTCGGATGTATTATTTTAATCTACTATAGTCACCTCTCCAATACTCAAATCTGTCTGATAACCAGGTTATTCCCAGCCCTCAATTATTGTGAGAGGGAAATCCCCAGAGGCTTCTTCCCTGTATAGATCCTAGAAATGTATTTTTGGCTTCCATTGTCATCTGCAGCCTTCTGCACCCCACAATCTCACAATTTAAGCTCGGATACTGTTCCCTCCTTAGGATTTGGATTATGTAATTTACAACCCTTGGATAACAGATGTTGGTGTGCTTCCTCCATGTGGGCTTAATTGATGTCTTACTTATTTGACTGCTTGTTTGAAAAGAAGCCTTTATGATCCCCAGATGTTATCCTTTCTCATAGCTGGGCACCACCTGAAATTTCTTTCTGATGATAAATGTGACCCCATTCCTTTTGAATTTGTCATTCCTGGTATAGTAGATCATGTGATTCAAAATGGCCAATATCAGTCCACTTGAGCTCATTAGTGCCTAGGATATTGATCTTTATGTGCTCCATTTTATTTTTAAGGACTTACAATTTTCCTAGATTCATGCCTTGTATATCCTACATTCTGATTATTAATGGATGCTTATAGCTGTTCCTTCTCATTTTGAGTCAAGGTCTATCAGCGCTTGAAGGTCACCAAAGCTTTGCTTCATCCATGTGACTAAGGGTAACTCGGCTCATCTTCCAGCAGTATATCTGGCATGTCAGCTGAGAGTCATAAGATTTTCAGTGGCAAATCCCTCAGAAGTGGATCATTTGTTCTTTTATTCTTGTTTGTTTTTAGCCTGGAAGCGTCACTGAACCTACTGTCCTCCGTGGGTGGCCTCCATGGGTATTTGAAATATCAGTGGCATGGTTTCCAGTATCACAACATGTAAGTACAGCAAAACATGGACAGGTGGGTCTTTTGTTGTAGTTGTTTTCTTTTAAGAGAAAAGTGTGCTGTTTTAACATCTAAGCATTTTTATTTTGAATGTATTTAGTTTATCTATGGTATATAACCTTTTCATAATATTTCTACGCTGTAGTCACACCCTGCTTCTTTTTTCAATCAATTATTTTGTGTAAATAGTTTTATTGACCTATACCTTAAGAGTTATGCAATCATCATCATCATAATCAATAGAATTACCTTATACCCTAGAGGATGATAGTGAACCATATGTGTGGGTGTTAGAGATACATTTCTAACAGATATAAGAATGGATCTTAGGCTCACACTTAATTCTGGCCGCCAAATAAGAACAATTAGTTCTTATGACATGGCCCTACTTGACAGTTACCCTCATGATGGCTAAAAAAGATGGGTGCTGTAGCAAAGGGTGGTGAAAATCCAGATGGTGCCAGTTATCAGAAAGAATAGTGTCTGGGGTCTTAAAAGGTTTGTCTTCTAATGAGCAGCTGTCCAAGTCAATGAAGGCTTCAACTAAATCCACGTGGAAGAAGCACACTAGCCTGTACAATCCAATGATTGTAAATAATAAAATCCAAATTTGAAGGAGGGAATGAAATCAGAGCTCAAATTATGAACACCTGGTTTGTAGAAGGCCATGATGACAGTGGAAGATCAAAATCATTTGCAAGATCCCTACATGGTTTCTCCTATGTAAATAGCCTTGTAAAGTTGATTATGGCAGAGTTAGGTTAAAATGTAGCATCTTATTAGTTGATATCTGTTTCAGTTTTTAATATTTTCTGCTTTTTTTCTATTGGGGTTGATCTCTGTCCTGTTTTGTCATTGTTGTTGGTTTTTGGTTGTTCGCTTCCTGTTCATGTTTTGTATACATCCTGTATATGAAATCCAGGATAGGTAAAGCTACAGAGATGGTAACTAGATGAATAATTATCTAGGGGTACGGCAGGAGAAGTTGGGGGGAAATGGGAGCTAATAATAATGAATACGAAGAAAATGTTCTGAAATATATCTGAAATTTATTGTATTTATTTAAATATTTTAAAAATACTTTTGCTGGGGGCTCTTACATCTCGTATCACAATCCATACATTTATCCAGTGTGTCAAGCACTTTTGCACATATGCCGCCATAATAATTCTCATAGGATTCTTTTCCCCCTTGAGACCCTGGTATCAGCTCCCCATTTCTTCCCCCTCCCTCCCCTGCCAACCCTCCCTCATAAAACTTTATAAATTATAGATTATTATTTCCATATCTTATATCGTCCTCCATCCTCCATCGCCCTTCACCCACTTTTCCATTATTCATCCCCCTGGAAGGGAGTTCTAGTTTAATCCTTGTGATTGATTCCGCCTTTCTCCCCCTACCATCCCCTAATCCTCCTTGTATCTCTACTCTCATTGTTGGCCCTGAGGGGTTTATATATCCTGGATTCCCTGTGTTGTGGGCTGTATCTGTAGCAGTGTACACGTTCTAATCTGATTTGTAAGGTAGAATTGAAGTCATGATAGTGGGGGGAAGGAAGCACCAAAGGACTAGAGGAAAGTTGTGTGTTCCATCAGTGTTATACTGCACCCTGATTAACTCATCTCTTTCTGTGACCCCTCTGTGAGGGGATGTCCAGTTGTCTACAGATGGGCTTTGGGTCTCCACTCCATTCCTCCCCACCCCGATTCACCTTGGGTATGGTTTTGTTCTGGGTCTTAGATATCTGATACCTGATCCCATTGACACCTCATGATCACAGGCTGGTGTGCTTCTTCCATGAGGGCTTTGTTGCTTCTCAGCTAAATGGCCACTTATTTATCTTCAAGCCTTTAAGACCCCAGACACTATATCTTTTGCTAACCGGGCACCATCAGCTTTCTTCACCACATTTGCTATGCACCCGCTTTGTCTTCAGTGATTGTGTTAGGAAAGTGAGCATCACAGAATGCTGGATTGTTGGAACAAAGTGTTCTTGTGTTAAGGGAGTACTTGAGTTGAGGCCCAATGTCCATTTGCAACCTTAATTCTTAACATATAGATATGAGTACATAGTTCTATTCTCCTCTCATTATATATGTACTAAATATGTACATGCCTGTATTTAGGCCTCTATAAATGTCCTTTTCCTCCTGGGTCTTTCCTCTATTTCCTTTTACTTTCCTCTTGTCCCACCATCATGTTTGACCTTCATTTGGGTTTAGTAATTCCTCGCTGCTACATTGCCCTGATTAAGCCCCACTAGGCATCCTATGACTTTCCTTCCATTGATTTTAGTTCACTTGTCCCTGGGTGGGTCCCCCCCACCCCCCTTTCTTTCTCCCACCTCCCCTTCTCCCGTATCCCCCCTGGAACCATTGGGTCTGTCCTTTTCATCTCCTAATTATTTATCTCACCAATCTTATCTAGATAGACATGCAGATACATTAATACAAAAACCAGGCAAATCCAAACAAAACAACAAAGGAAGTCAAAACCAACAAAACAATAACAACAGCAAAAAAACAAACACAAAATAACAATAACAAAAAGAAAGCTAATCTTATCTAGATAGACATGCAGATACATTAATACAAAAACCAGGCAAATCCAAATAAAACAACAAAGGAAGTCAAAACCAACAAAACAATAACAACAGCAAAAAAACAAACACAAAATAACAATAACAAAAAGAAAGCTACCGACAAAAATGGAAAAGCCTATAAATAGTTCAAGGTCTGTTTGTTGGCCTTTAGGAGTGTTTTCTGGTTGAGTCTGATGGGGTGCCACATTCTGTCTCCCAAGTCTATTTTTGGTATTCCCTCGGGATTTCATCAGCCTGCTCCCCCTGCTGCTCTGCTGCATGCCCTCAGTGCCTCGCCCCAGCGTGATGGGGCCAGACCGTGCACTATTCCCACACTGTGTCTCTAGTGCTGTCCCCCGCAGCGCCATGGTTCAGTGAAGGATGCCATGTCTCGTGGTGGGGCCGGCCCTACTGTCCTCCCCGTGCGCTGTCTGCTCCAAGCAGGGACATTGCCCACGGGGCTTGGTGGGCCAGTATGTCCTCTCCTCCCTCTCCATCTCTTTTTGTTTCTCCTGTGTGGTCTAATCTGATGCACCCCCCTCCCCACGCTGTAGTCCCAGTGCTGTCCTCTGAAGTGCATTCTTCGGAGGGGGGAGGGGTGTCCACATTGTCCACAGAGTTGGGATTGGGGCCAGCCAGTAGACCTCTCTACTGTACCAGGTTTCCTGGTACATGCCCGTATGTTGTATTCACATCTTGGCACATCAGGTGAAGCCTGGTCTCTTTCTCCCTCTCCTGTGGAGATATAAACAATATCCTCCCCTTGGGTGGGCTAGTGCCCTGCTTCCCCCCTACCCACGTCTTTTTGTTTTGTTTTGTTTTTTCCTCTTTTTTGCCCCCTCTTATTTAGTTGGCTGCTGTATTGGTTTTGTCCCCTGCCATAGTTGCTGGACCTCACCCCAGGCATGTATGTATATAGTAGCGTTTCCCCTATGCCCATTTTTTTTTAAACTTACCTTAGTGGACTCATGTACTTGTCCTTTTGTGCTTGACTTACTTCACGTAGCATGATTTCCTCCATTCTTCCCTTACCATGTGCTTCATGCAATCGCTGCTTTTTAGGGACGCATAGTACTCCATTGTATGTATGTACCACCGTTTTTTTGATCCATTCGTCTGTTGATGAAAATTTGTGTTGTTTCCAACACCTTGCAATTATGAAACGTGCTGCGATGAACATTGGAGCACAGATGTCTGGCCATGGTTTGTTTCTTGCCTCTTCTGGGTATATGCCCAGTAGGGGGATT
>NW_022111369.1:44831411-44837830 GCF_000313985.2 Echinops telfairi
GAGGACCAAATATTCTTACTCTCTTCCCCCTTCTCCTGAGACAAAGGTGCAGGAAAAGATTCAGTAATTGAAATCTTCCTTCTGAAGCTATGTTCCCACCATTTGCCTCTCTGCTGCTCCCTGGGCTCCTGCTGTGGCTTTGCTTGGCCAGCCCAGCCTGCATCCCAGTTCTGATGATCACCCGACCCTGAGTTACCACTTGGGAACCATCACGTTCCCACTCTTAGTGGAAACAGGAAAGGGTTGTGACCTATGCTTGTCAATCATAGCAGAGTTTTGCCATGGCCACAGGTTTGATTCGGGCATGGACTTGGACCCCCCAGATGGAGTCATACCCAGTCAAACTAGTCCTGAGACACTTGCACGAGTGATTGAAGAGGAAGCACACGTTTTGCCTTTGCAGCTGAAGTTGTGAGCGGCCATGCCTACAGGAAAAGAGAACCTACTTGACAAAGCGAAGTGGAGAGAGACCTGATGTGCCCCACCCCAATCGTTTCATTGAGGTGACATTCACATATCACCCCTCCACAGGTCAGTCAGATTTTAAAAGAGTTGTATATCCACCACCACAGTCAGGTCCCGCGCATCTTCCCTCCTCCGGTACTCACCATTTGCTCCCCAATTCCCCTCAACCTCCCCCTTCCTGAGTCCCCAATAAATCATTACATCTATTATTGTGTCTATACATCAACCCCTTCTGTGCTTTACATACTGGAAGACATACCAAAGACAAAAAAGAAAAGAAAAGGTGCCCCAGCAATATTAAACTAAGCCAGAGAGAAAATCTCTGTCGAGAAACAAGTGAGAAATAATTTAAACCTAGAGCAAGTCCAGAATGGGTCAAGTGTGAGATCAGATGATCAGGTCTCCACCCACCATAATCAAGTTTACAATAATCTTTGTCTGATAGTAAACGTATCTATGTTCCTCAACTATGGTCAGAAGGGATCTGCCAAAGGCTGAGTCCAAAGCGGTACTCTGCAGATGGACTTTGGGCTCCCGGATTCTGATACCATCATTTTGAGCGACTGCTTGCAGCTCTCCCTGACACCAGTTTACAGTGCATTCATTACATGCGCTTTGCTGAAACTCACTCTGAGATGTTACCAACATAGTCTATTCTAGTAAATTCATAAAAGAACAAAGGCAGTCTATTTTAAGTCCAGTGTTACTTGATAAGAAGAAAGAATAACTATTAGCTTTTATACTTTTGGGATTTGATTACAGACTATAGATGGGGCAGGAAATTGTGCCTGTTCTTGTGATTGAGTAAGATATTAGCAGCTAGTAGGACTGATCTTCCATCATTTTAGGTGTTCTTCCTGAGAGCTAAGCGAAACCAAGTCACTTGGCAAACAAACCTCTTGGCTTGGTGAAAACCATGGCTACTGGAAAGTCTTGCTTATGTATGTGGTAAAGTGACTTCACTTGGAATGCTCAGATCACTCCCCTCCCCGCCCCTCCCGCACCCACCCCGGTTTGTGCTTGGCGGGATCATCAGACAGGTCCGGGCTGTGGTCATGAGTAATATGGGCTTTCCCAGCTGCAGACAGAGGATGAGTTCACACCTTTGATCCTGTAATGTCTGAGTGTCCCAATTGGAGTTCCTGAACGGAATGGCTGAGCGCTGGCCTTCAGGTTTGGGACTGCTCGCCAGCAATTCAGCGTGCAGCTTCGCTGAGTCTCCGGGCTTGTTCTAGTAGATCACAGTAGACACAAACACGGTTCTTTGTACAATGAGAATATTTATCATTATACTCACTGAGAGGACTTGAGACTATGGCACAACTTTCCTTTGTTTAAATTCCTCGGCTGTAAAATAAGAAAAATCACAATAGGTGCAGCCTTAGGAACAAACAGCATAAGAGTGTTGTGAGATTAAATGAACTTAAGCATTTTGAGCAGAGACTGGCACATTGTAAACACTAGCTGTCATTATTACTGAAAAACAATACTTTTCTGCCCTGGACAAACATTTCCTCTTGAAAAGGAGTGGCCAAAACCAAACAAAGAAAGGGCAGCAAGAGGAGGATGTACAGCAACGGTGAAAAGCGCTCTAGGAGCATGGGCCGTTTTCCAGATACCATGGCTTTGAGGTTCACGTAGCTCGCCAGATTTCTGAGGCACCCTAGCAGTTGGAAAGTTGGGTTTGGTTCCCAACAAAGGATGGGGCAGTTATTTTTAGAGTTCTGCTAGGTGAGCAGTCAACAGGCAAACTACCTAAAATCTTGTAACCACATCTCTCCAGACAGTGGTTTCTTGAGCTCTTAACAGTTAAGCTCACTGATTGGAGAGATTAATTTCAAATATCTAGGTGATTCAGGAAGGGGTTGTAACTTGGGGTTTGCTCACAACTTTAGTCAATTTCCCAAGATAATAATAAAAAGGATCCTCCGTTTTTTTCCAGAGAAATTCTGGCGGCACATGGGGCTAAGTGTTGGGATGTTCATGGAAAAACCAGTGGTTGGAACCCACCAGCCACTCAGTGGAAGAAAGTGAGACTGTTTACTTCTGTGAAGATTACAGCCTTGGAAACCCAAAGGCGTAGCTCTACTCTGGCCTCTGGGACTAGTATGAGTTAGAATAAACTCGTGGCAGTGGGTTTGGGTTGGGTGATAATGGTCTTTTGAGAGATGAAGTGCTTTTGATTTAAATTTGTAGAATGCTGGTACTATTCTTTTCTTCTTTCCCCTTGTGTTCTCACCCTTGGATCACCTTCCTTCCTCCCCTCTGCCTCTCCTCCCCTTCCTTTTCCTCTTTCTTTTCTATTTGTTGTACATATACAAGATTGTTGTATGTATACACACATTTAGAAATAGTTTTGAAGGTGGCTTAAAAAACTTTTACATGTAATAACAATTTGGGCCTCTACGTAAATTTTACCTCAGTACAAGAATGGTTTGTTCTTGTACTGAACAGACAGAATTTGGGCCTCTACATAAATTTTACTTCAATACAAAAATGGTTTGTTCTAGTAATGTGGCAATGTGTGACACCTTCCCGACATGATCACTGAAGACAAAATGGGTGCTTATGGGTGCATAAGCAAATGTGGTGAAGAACGCTGATGGTGCCCGGCTATCAAAAGATAAAGCATCTGGGGTCTTAAAGGCTTGTAGTCAACCAAGCGGCCATCTAGCAGGGAAGCAACAAAGTCCATATGGAAGAAGCACACCAGGCCGTGTGATCATGAGATGTCAACTGGAATAGGTATCAGAAGTTCAAAAACAAGAAAGCAAATTGATGTGAAGAAATGTAGACAAACTGAAGACCCCAAACCCACCTGTAAGCTAATTTGACAGTCTCTCACAGAGGGTCATACGGGAGAGAAAATATATCCAGGGTGCAGTATAGTACTGATGAAACATAACTGTCCTCTAGTTATTTACTATTTCCTCCCCTTACTATTATGGTCTCAGTTTTACCTCATTAAGCTCGTTAGACCTGCAAATATTCCTTTATAAGATGAAGATTGTTAGATGCATGAAATTCAAGATACATAAGCACGTCAAAAATAGTAATGGGAGCAAAGATTGCCTGGGGGAGGAGAAAGGGGGGAGGGGGAGGGGGGAGCCAATAGCAAAGATGACTGTACAAACCCCACTCGAGGGGACAACTAACAGAAATGTAGGGGAATGTGTACGGTGGAAAGTATAAGATATGGAAAAAAAATAGTAACTATAAGAATAAGGGTTCCTGGGGGTTAGGGTGGGGGAGGGAGGGGGTAAAGGAGAGCTGCTATCAAAGAGTTAAAGAAGAAATAAAATGTCTTGAAAGTGATGGTGACAGTAATTGTACAATGACACTTGATCTAATTGAATGATGCATTGTTATAATATCTGTAAGAGCTCCCAATAAAATGATTTTAAAAAAACCTTTTATACAAATAAAATAATGTTTTGTGTTGCTTTTCAAATTTGATTTCTCGCTCAGTTCAAAATAAGTTTTTTTCTGCAATAACAGGCAAAGGTCCAGATACTAAAATTTAGTAGCGGTTACCAGAAAGGGGAGGGAGGGAGAAAGAAGGGGTTACTGCTTTTAAAGCTCAGAGTTGGGTTCATAAAACAGAAGCAAAAAGCACACACTGATGGCCAATGTGTCTATTGAGGTTCCTGGAGACAAGGGAGCAGAGCCCAACTGCCCCAGCTGGGTTTCCGAGGCTCAGGAGCCATGCAGAGTGGCTGGTGTGTCCAAAGTACTGACCTTCCGGCCAGCAGGCCAACGCTTACCCAACCCAACGTCAACCCCAGGGCTGCTTTTGGATCATGCGCCTGGAGAAACCACATTGAGTCAAGTCGATTTTCACAACTTACTAATGTAAGCTCTGCCAGTAAATTGTATACTTTTCGAAAGTGGAATTGGATAGAGTTATGTGCTAGATAAATTTACAACAATTACAACAATTACAGCTGCTAACAGCGGTGATGTACAATCAAACATCTCATGGAATTTGGTGTCTTGGTTTGAAAGATTAGGGTTATGGCTTCATGGGACATCTCAGTTAATTTGCCTAATCAATGTTATGTGGCTGAAGTCTTAAAACCTTGCAGAAAGTCATCCAAGGTGGAACACATGTTCTGGAGCCGCAGAGGAGAAACAAGAATGGAAGCAGAATATAGAGTGTATGGCTAATTGCCTGCATGAACGACTGACTGCCCCTTTACACCTTTGAGACCGGAAGATCCAGAAGGTGCCCGGCTTCTAGACTTGACTTTTAAAAACTTTTAAATCGTGATTTGGGTGGAAGTTTACAGAACAAATTGGTTTCTGCTCAACAATTGGTACACATTTTGTTTCATAACATCGATTGTAATTTCCACAGTGCAGCAGCACACCTCACTTCCCTTCTGTGTTTCGTTTTCCTTTGTCTTTCTTTCGTGCCATCTGAGCTTTATCCCTGGGAAAACGCTACCCTTTTGATTTCGTATGGTGGCTGTTCTGAAGACTGTGTGCCTCCCTGGGGTTATTGTTCAACGTAAAGGCCTATCAATTGGCTAAAAGCGGAGCTGTCATTCTGGACTGGTTTTAATCAGTGATTCAGTAGGAGAGTCCTGATCAAATATGAAAAAATGCAGAACAGAATTTCAAATTCTCATGATCTCTGGACTTTCCGGAGCCATGGAGGCTGCATGAACCTCTGCAATGATTGCCCTTAGATAATTTTAAAATCTTAAAATCCGTTGAAATTTGCTTACAATTAAATAATCATTTAGTTTAACTAGTAAAGCATGTCTGCCTGCCTTGTGCATTTTAAAACAAGCCAAACCAAACTCACTGCCATCTAGTCAGTTCTGCCTCATAAGGACCCTGTGTGACAGAGCTGAACAGGCCCTGTGGGTTTCTGGGACTATAACTCTCCATGGAAGTGGAAAGCCCCATCTTTCTCCCACGGAGCAATTGGTGGTTTTAAACTGCTGACCTTGTGGTTAGCAGCCCAACGAGTAGCCACTGTGCCACCAGGGCCACAAGGTACCTTTAAAAATCATTTAATAAATTTATTAGTTTTTTTATTTACATGGTATATTGACACTTCACTCTTAAAATTCATTAATCTCTTTGATGCTAATGGTTGTTCCTTCAGATAAGCACACTTTATTGCTAAATTTGTGGTTTTAAGCAAATTTCAAGGCACTTACCATCTTCTCAGCAAAATATGGGCCGATAATGGTAACAATCACCACAATATTCTATTTTTTTAATAGATTTTTAAAAATTAAAAGATCATTCTATTGGGTGGGGGGGCTTGTGGTAGTTACATAACCTGTTGTCAATTTGAGACTTATGAGTGAAGGAGTGGAGTTTAGCCTGTCAATCAGGTCGCAATTTGATGACCTCATTTGGAGGTGCTAAGGCAGTGGTTCTCAATCTTCCTAATACCGTGGCCCTTTAATACAGTTCCTCATGTTGTGGTGACCCCCCAACGATAAAATTATTTTTGTTGCTACTTCATAACTCTAATTTTGCTACTGTTATGAATTGGGCAACCCCTGTGAAAGGGTTGTTCGAGCCCCAAAGGGGTCGTGACCCACAGGTTGAGAACTGCTATGCTAAGGAGCTGAACTAGCTCACTGGAGGCAGGACATAAACACCCTCTACTTGACTCCCCGAGAGACATTCCTGTTGACAAGCCACAAGGAGACACATTGATGGCAGCTAGGGCCCTGTGGAGACCACTGCCAACGCTGAGATGCTTACGCCCCAACTGAATCCACAAGGCTTTCCATCCACTGGTCTGTGATCTTTCTGCATTCGGCGTCATAGCATGTGTTGTGTGAGTTTGAAGAGGAACTTATAGACTGGTATCAGATATATGGGCTAATATTGGACTTATGGACTTGATCTAAACTGGGCTGGGATCTTTTCTCAATATTTAATTGCTCTTGTATATAAAGCTCTTTCTTATACACATATGAATGTCT
>NW_022111369.1:44839248-44841904 GCF_000313985.2 Echinops telfairi
ACACACACACACACACAAATTCCAGGTCTGTCTGCTGACCTTTATGATTATCTCCCCACTGGTGCTGGGGGGTTCTGGAAGCTGCCCCTCCTAGCCTGAAGCCTATTTTGGGGGCTCTTCAGGGACTTTGTGACTTTGCTTTGCTCCTATTGCTGATCTGTTATATTCCTTTCTTGCTCACCCCTCTGTGGGGTGTTCAGACTGGCCTATCTCCCTGCCGTGTGTCCCCAGTATTGTCCTCTGTCTCGGTGTGCTCCAGCGAGAGGACATCATGTCTTGAGCTGTTGTTGGCCTACAGTCCTCTCTGCACCTTATTTAGCAGTTCCGTACAGGGACGTTGTCCTCTGGGTGTGGTGTGTCGATATGTGGTCTACACCATCCCTTTCTTTTTCCTGCTTGGTTTGCTTCCATGTGGGTGTGGTATGCCAGCCCCTCTCCCCAACCTGTAGGTTTAGTGTTGTTCTCTGTGGCACATCTTTCTAGGGAGGGAGTCAGTTTGGCTCTGATTGGTTGTCACAATCTTTAAAAGCTCCCTGCAACTGTAATGGTGAGAGGCTTCAAGAAACAAAAACTTTTTATTTTCAGAATTTCACAATTTCCTTCACTTGTGTAGCTCTGACCCCATTTTCATGGCATTATAAAATCTTTTATAATCAACAGCATCCCTCATTTTTATTTAATTCGTATGTTGGAAATACTTTCCTGGCAAGTCTGTAGCTGACTGCCCTTCTCCCTGGAGTACTCATCACTGTTCTTTGTGGTTAGTACCCTGCACAGTCCTGGACAGGTCTCTACTTTACCAGACATTTCTGTTTTAGAAAGCGTGAGGTCCACATCTGCTGAATCAGAGGTGGTTACCTTCCAACAGCATGTGCTCCGCTGTCAGTTTGTCATCTAACACCCACCTGTCAGGAACACCCCTCCTGCCAATTGACCGCAAACCATGGAGAGATTGTTTACTTCGCGGGGGGAGGGAGTGCTAGACCTCATTGTGATGATGTATATACAACTTTTTTAAAGCAACTTAACTAGGGAAATGTATATGTGAATTTTATGTCAAGAAAACTGCTAAAACAAAAGTGAAACCAAAGTTGAACAATGGTTACTATGGGTGAAGGAGGCAGAGTTTTTGTTTAGGGGACATTGAGTTTATGTCAATGGTGGTGGAATTATGTTATCAATCATGGGTGTACAACATGGAGTATAATCAATGGCACTCAAGTATACATGTAGTTCTTGAATGGGAGAATGTATATATTTTGGCCACAAAATAATTGCACTAATGAGTACAAGAAGGAAATGTTCTAAAATTGATTGTGGCAACGATTGTACAACTCTTTTTGATAAAACTGAACTATTGAATTGTATGACATGTAGATGAAGAGGCAATGAAACTGTTTAAAAAAGAAAAAAACCAAGATGCTGCTAAGGCTGTGTTGCTTTATGAATAAAATAATAGATTTTTTAAAAGTTGGTGGGAAAATTCCATATTTTTAATTCAACATTTCCATGAACTATTTGAAGGCCCCTTGTATACTGGTGGTGGTTAGTACATGTTGGACGACTAGCCACAAGGTAGATGGTTTAAGCCCACCAGCTGCTACACGGGCAGGATGAGGCCACCTGTCCCTGTAGTTTGACATCTCAGAAACCCTATACATGAACTCAGTGGCAGTGTATACATGCAAGGCTGCCAGTTCTGAGATCCAAAGCTGGTCAGGGCTCTGCGGGTAGGGTAGCTGATATTATGGTGAAAGCAGACTTCGCACCGGATCGTATAAACTAGCAGACCCTGTCAGACCTATTGGGAGAGGGAAAAAATGTGGAAGAAGTTAATGCAAAAACACTATACACCGTCTTTTGCTGCTTATTTTATTAAGTAACAATGTATAAAAACTGGACAGGTCACATTACTGAAGAAAATAGCTTATTTTTTCAAATATATATTGGATTTTCCACCACTTTATTATTTCTTTAATAATTTTATCTTTTTCTTAAAAATATGTATTGAATACTTTTCATTCGTCCACCCTCTGCCCCCACAAAAACACACACAAATTAAAGACTAGGGTCTTTAATTTAGCAACCTTTAGCAATAAAGTCTACTTATGGAGAAAAATGCCAAGTCATATTATTCGTACCTGATTTGGTGCTGAGGGTGAACTGCTGGTTTTGGTTTATTACAAAAGCCACACACCAGTGCAAGCTTTAAACAAAGTGAACCCTTAGGGCCGCCTTGGCTGCCCGAGGAACCTCTGGAGGGGCTGACTTGGTTGCTCTCTCAGTGCAGTGTATACCCTGCTTAGGCATTTGTTTGGGGCAGCCACTCTTTTTTATGTAAACATGAGAATAACAAATGATTATCTCCAGCTCCTTTCTGACCAGTCTTTTGCTCACAGTTAACCATCTCTGTGATAGTAGGGGACTGAAAAGAAGACAAGGGCTGTGTTCACTGGGCACACGGGAGCAACAATGCCTGGAGCAACGGTGACTGCAGCAGACACGGGCACTTTGATCCTGGAGTTACTGTGGGTGGGGGAGCGGTTAATTTAGACTGAGCAGTCATTAGAGAACTCAATTCTGGATATAGACTGTGTTGGGCTATATCCTGTTATCAGTGAAATCACTGACTTTAATTTCATTTTCACATGTAGGG
>NW_022111369.1:44842591-44848546 GCF_000313985.2 Echinops telfairi
GTTCTGCTTCAAACTACTGTAGCTACATGGATTTTATTTCCTTAGTCCTGTGGTTTTTTTTCCCTGCTTTTAATGTCATACAGTAGTGTATTTACATTACTGGAGGTCTATAAAACATAACTGTCACAAGTCACACAACATGATAACTAGAAAAATTCCACACTCCTTCAAAACAGTCTTGGCGTAACAACCGTATGCATAATGCTCCCAAGGAATCAAAGCAGCACTTCAACGAGGAGTGTGACTTAGTATGGTAACTGAGGGTTGTCTTCTTGAACCAATGTCAATTTCAGGTAGAATATGAAATTATTTCATAAAATATAATCTTGTTCTACATTCTCTTGACAGTACTCCCAACAGAAAGCGTCTAGTCTATTGGCTGTTTCTTGGCTGATGAGACATTCATCCTGTAAGTCCCTGACTGTCTTCCTCAACGATCTCTGGAATTGTTTTTCTCGGTCTAAGACGTTCTGGAGACTTTCCTTGGCATCCTCTAGCTCGCTGATCACATGATCCAATTTATGCTTCAGCTTCCTTGGACTGTCCATTACACTGTAGCTGTGCTCCTAAAACCAAAAAGATCAAGTTAGTAAGCCATGCAGACACATCGTTAGTTAGATAAAAGCTTTTAACTTAGGCCTCAGCTGTTTATTTATTATGCTTGGAGACAAACTTTTAATTAATTAGTTGCAGTGGTGATGCCTTGGGCTGTGGTCCTCACGGTCAGCAGTTGGAAAGCATCAGCTCTGTGGGAGGAAGGGGGCTTTCTACTCTCGTCACAGGTGAGCTTCTCGAAGCCCACGGGCTTTCCTATGGATCCGCACCGACTCGACAGCGTGCGCTGGGTTTGGGCTTTGGAGTTGATATGTCCAGGCTTAATGAAGACAGGAAGAGGATGGGCTAGAAGCACTATTTACGCTGTTGAAGGTCTTTCTCCTTTCTCCTACGGCTTGGCAAACATGAGGAATACAGAACATTATGGAAGACATGTCTATTTTTCATCTGGGAGTCAATGACTTTAGAACTTTAGTTCCCCAAGGGGGGCTGGAAGTTTAGTTTTCACCTACCAAACTGATTCTCTCGTCAACTTTTCAACCAAGTCATTTATTTTGAGGAATTTTTCGTTTCACAAAAGATGACAGGAAAGGAGCACAGAAGCAAGTCTCCTGACTTGGTATTACAGATCTGGAGAGTTCTCTAGTTTAAAAACATAAAAACAAACAAAAAAGAGCTGTTATACTTACCTGGCTGAGTACTTTCCCCCCTCAATTTGATACTAAAAAAATGAATAATATTGGCATATCTTATCTAGGTACTACTATAAAATAATTCCAAAAGGTTGCCATTTGATATTGTAACGAGTGGAGAAAACTTTTGCTTTCAGCTAAGATGAAGAGTCTGAATTGACCCTGTCACCCAAGAGAATCAAGACCGAAACAAAACACATAAAAAACCATTTTCAGGAAAATGGACATCACATAAGGAAGGCAGTGGCCCCTGAGAGATGTGAAAGGAAGAGCGTGAACCCTACGGTCCTCCATGTGACTGCCTGCCTTGAGCGTGTCTAGGCTACAATGCAAGTAGCCTGTTCGCGTTCTGAGGAGGTCGTGGAGGCTGGAGGTCACAGGACAGTCCACGGAGAGAGAACTCTGGAGGGGTTTAGCAGGTGCCCCTCTAGTGCCCTGCAGGAGATCAGTGCATGCACGAAAGGCCCACCAGAAAAGACTAGGTCTGAGACTACTCACGGAGAACTGGGAATAATGCCTATTCCTACCAGCCAGACTAGGACAGGCTCATTTCCACGGGGCAGTGTGTAGCCTGCCGTATGCACTCGAGTATAAGCCGACCTGAGTATCAGCTGAGGCACCTAATGTTACCACAATAACTGCACTAAAAATGTGCTGAAAAACTCAGCTAATGCACAAGTACATACGGTATACACAAAAGGGTCTTGTCTTACTCATGGAGAAGAGTTAGTCCTGGACAGCAGCATGGCTCTGGTGCTGCCTAACAAAGCACAGGCTGAAAGGTTCAATCTTCTTCTTTTTAAAAAGATTTAGAAATCATTTTATTGGGGACTCTTACATATATTATAACAATCCATACATCCATCCATTATATCAAGTGGACATGTACAAATGTTGGCATCAACAATTTCAAGATATTATATTTCTTATTGAGCCCTTTGATATCAGTTCTTTATTCCCTTTCTTCCCCTACCCTACCACCCCCGAGAACCCTTTATATATTGCTATTATTATTTATACATATCTTACACTGACCATACCATCCCTTCACCTGCTATACTGCTATTCTGCCATTGTTGCTATCTGTTCCCCCTCCCCACCTCCCAACCCCCTTCTTACTCTTACCCCTTTCCTTTCCCTAGCCTCTTGAAATCATTACTTCCATTACTGTTTCTAAGAGGGGTTTTCTATCCTGAATTCTGTATTTTGAAAGCTCTTGTTTGTACTGGTGTATGTACACTGGTCTAACAGGATTTGTGAGGTAGGATTGAGATCATAACAGTGTGGGGAGGAAGGATTAAAGAACTAGAGGAGTGTTGTATGTTTCGTGGGTGCTAAACTGCCCCTTGGATATATCTTCTCTTTCGTGTGGCCCTCTGTGTGGGAATGTCCAATTGTCCACAGATTGGTTCTGGGTCTCTACTTTTATCCTTCTCCTTCACCTCGATGAGGCTGTTTATTTAGAATCAATCTACTTCTAAGTAACTTAACTGTATCCCAGAACAAAAATCAGGAATATAGGGCAAAAATATTTAGCACTCAATAAAGTAAAATATACAATGTATAGCACCCATAATTTACCAAACAAGCAAAGAAACAGGAAAATAAGAAATAAACCGATCAATGTAAACCAACACAAAACTGAACTGTTAGACTTAGCAGACAAAGGAACTAAAGAGTTATTAAAATTGTATGTTAAAAAATTAAGTAGAGACATAGAAGGTATAAAATGACCCTGAAGATGTAAAGGAAGTAATTATAATGTGTGAGATAAAAATATGCTGGGTGAAATGAATGGCAGATTAGATATTTCAGAAGAAACTATTCATGAACATTAAGATATAGCAACAGGAATTATCCAGAATGAATTACAGAGAGAAAAAATTTATAATTTTTTCTGGTCCTCATTATTTAAATAAATTAAAAAAAATTAATTTTCAATATTTTTGTTCTATATTTTTGAGTTTTGCTCTAGGATAGTTTAATTAGGCAGGACCAGGGCAGTGCTGCTGTCTAGGACTAATAATTCTCCATGAGTAAGACAAGACCCTTTTGTATATACTCTACATACATTTAAATATTTTATTTAAATAAAAAAACATTTAATTTTTAAAAGAAAAACAAGAAAATTGGAATGTTGTGGCACAATTTGAATTTATGCACATGCAATTAAATCCCAGAAAAAGAGGACAAAAGTTGGGGAATAAAAAAATATTTGAAGAAATAATACGGTAGTTAAACAAACAAAAAATGAAAACTATAACTCTACAGATGAAGAAACTCAGTAAGTCCTAAGTAACGGAAACATGAATAAAACTAAACCATATTAGCATAATCAAACTAGCCAAAACAAATGAAAAAGAAGTTTATAAAAGCACATGAAGAAAAATAAGACATGTTACAGAATAATAACGGTACATTTGCTATTAAAAATATTGTCAGAATACAGTAACATTTTAATTTATTTACATTTTTAAAGTGCCAAAGCCAAAGCAAAACAAAAAATGCCTGTCAACGTAGAATTCAACACTAAGTGAAAATACCTTTTAAAAATTAAGGTTAAACAATTAGTTGTTCAGACGTACATAACATGAAAGATTTCACAACCAAAATACTCTTATGTGGAGGAATGTTACAGGAACTTCTTTACGCAAAAGAAATGATACCAGATGGAAATATAGATTTACACAAAGGAATGAAAAACTATGAAAGTGGTAACTATATAAGATTTTTTGTTCTTATTAAATCTCTTTAAAAAATAAACTTGTTAAACAAACTAGTGTAGGATTTACAGTTTGTAGAAGTGAAGTGCATTACTATAGGAGAAGAGAGGCTGAGAGGGACATGACATCACTTAACTACAGTCTGTAACAAGTTAAAGAGGTATGCTATAACACAAAAAAGCAAATACTAAAATGATGAAAGTTACAGGCTAATATGTCAAAAAGGATGTAAAATGGAGTCATACATCTAAGACTCAGAACAAAATCATACCCAGTGTGAATGGGGGTGGGGTGGGGGACAGAGTGGAGACCCAATGCCCATCTGTAAACAATTGGACATCCCCTCACAGAGAGGTCACAGGGAAGAGATGAGCCAGTTATGGTGCAGTACAGCATCGATGAAAACACACAACTTTCCTCTAGTTCTTTGGTGCTTCCTTCACCCCACTATCATGACCTCAATTCTACCTTACAAATTGGATTTCACCAGAACATGCACACTGCTACAGATAAGAGCCCGCAACACAGGGAATTCAGGACAGATAAACCCCTCAGCGCCAACAATGAGAGCAGAGATACCAGGAGGATTAGGGGAGGGTGGGGGCAGAAAGGAGGAATCGATCATCAGGATCAACCTGGAAACCCCTCCTCAGGGGAACGAATAATGGAAAAGTGGGTGAGTGGCGACAGAGGACGATATAAGATATGGAAATAATAATCTATAACTTATTAAGGGTTCGTGAGGGAGGGCAGGGGAAGAAATGGCTGATATCAGGGGCTCAGGTGGGAAGAGAATGCTTTGCAAATGATGATGGCAGCATATGTGCAAATGTGCATGACACACTGGATGAAATGTATGGATTGTGATAAGAGATGTAAGAGCTCTCCCCAAAAAGTTTTTGAAAAAAAAAAAAGAGACTCTATCATGGATTAAATCAACTCCCTAAATCAAGTCATATAACCCTTGTTCCTGTGAATGTAGCCCCTTTTGAAAATAGTGTTTCTTAAGAGATATCAGTGCTATAGCAAAGTGTGGTAAAGAAACTACATGCTGCACAGCTATCAGATAAAATAGTTTCTGGTGTCTGAAAGGCTTGTTTCCAAGCAAGCAACTAAGTCCACATGGAAGAAGCACTCCAACATCAGTAATCAAAGGCTTGCAAATCATATAATCAGAAGCTGAAGGAGGAAATAGTATCAGAGCCCAAACTGTGAGATTCTGGTTTGCAGAAGGCTACAGATGACAGTGGGAGCCCAAGATACATTTGTAAGATCTATACAGGAAATAAGCCTGTGATGATTTTCCTCTATACATAATAGGAGGGTAGGCATAAACTGGTTACAAAACAGAGTACACTGGAGAGATGACTACACGAGATCTTACGGATAAACCAACTTGAACAGTTAAAACCTTGTCAACTGATCCCTCCCATACACATTGGGCCTGACCTGGTTTTCAACACTTTGCGTGTTGTTTTTCTTTTCCTTCATATATTGAGGTTTAGCAATGATGTACTTTGTCATTGGGGTAGTCCTCTTGAATTTTTGTGATGTTTTTCTGGTTTTCATGATATGAAACCCTGGATTGATGAACCTATAGAGACAGCAAATAGCATAAGGGTTCCTGGGGGGGAGATACAATGGGGGAAGATGGGGGGTAAAGAGGAGATGATCTCAAGGAGTTCAAGAAGAAAGAGAATGCTCTGAAACGGATTGGTAGCAATTGTACAATACTGTTTGATATGACTGAACTATCGGATGCTATGATATCTGTATTTCCTCCCAATAAAAAGGTTTGGAAATAAAAGAAAAAAAAGAGCCATTAAAACCTATTTAGTTAAAAAAAACCTATTTAATTTATTCAAGAAGGTAGAAAAATGACAAATTGAAACCTACCCATTCAATTATCACATTAAGTGTAAATGGTTCAAATAACCCAGTTAAAAGGTAGAAGTTGATGGGTGGCAATGGAGTGACACATACCA
>NW_022111369.1:44849380-44850406 GCF_000313985.2 Echinops telfairi
CCCCTTAGCCTAGGGCATTTACGCCTGCACCACATCCAGCTAGGTGAGCTCCACCCTGTGTAGCTAGCCCGAGGCTGGGGAAAGCCCTGCTTTCCCTCCAGGGGATACTCTGCCAACTTCTCATCAGGGGATTCCTGCCTGTGCACCTGGGGCCATAAGGCAGCTCGGCTAACACTCATCAACATTCCAAGCTGTTGCAGGAACCTCTGCCCAACCTCCACAACACCAAATCAGGCAACCCACCAGCCTCATGGGGCACTCCCCTGAGAGGGGAACCACAGGAGGATAAAGTGGTAGGTTAATTCCATAGTGAAATTAGCTGTAGGCGATTTGTAGAAGCATTCCTACAATCTCCCAGAGAAAGCCAGTGCTCTTTGAGCACTGGAAAATGGCACCTGGCTCCTCTAAAATAACGCAACGCAAACAGCCATCAGCCTCAATGACCTCAACGAAAAAACAGGAGAAACAAAAGGCAATGGCAGAAGAAGATAATGACATGCATAGAAGCAGCAGACATTGAGTTGCCACAGAAAGAAATTTTCAGAAAGCTGCTTGGAGTCATACAGGATATGAGGGAAACAATACAGGAAAATGATGAAATGATAGAGGAGATAAAGGCCATACACCAAAGGGAAATATAGGAGCTTAGGGAGGAGATAACAAAAACCAGTAGCAAAACAGACCTCGAGAATCGACTGGAGGAATCAGAGAACCACATCAGTGACTTGGAGAACAGCCAAGCAGACTTTAACAAATGGGAACAAAAATCGAATAAGATCATCAGAGAAGCTGAGGAAAACCTAAGAGCTATGTCTGATGCTATGAAGCGGAACAACATTAGAATTATTGGCTTACTGGAGGAAGACACAATAAAGAAGTCATCTGCAACAATAGTGAGAGAATTCTTGAAGGAAAACTTCCCCAGCTTAATGACTGAAAACCAAGCAACCATTCAGGAGGCTGAAAGAACACCAGCTAGACCGAATCCAAGAAGAAGTCACCAAGACACATAATAGATAAACTATC
>NW_022111369.1:44852931-44863461 GCF_000313985.2 Echinops telfairi
AAAAAAGGAAGGTAATAAAAAAGGAATATCCAAAATATGCTGCATAAATGAAATGTACTTCAAATGCAAAGAAGGCACAAACAGGTTGAAAGAAAAATGAGAAAAGGTTTACACCATGATAACACTAATGAAATTATTCTCAAGTTATATTTCTAAGCATATTATCAGCTTTGGAAAAATATATTAAGCAAAAATGGATAACTTTAAAAACCTGAGAAATACACAGTTATGATAAGATATTTAAATACCACTCTCTCAGTAATTGATATATTAAGTGAATGATATACATTTAATAATGATTAAGTAGACTTGAACAATATTATGAAATTATTTGAATTAACTGATGATTATAGAAAATTCTAGCCAATAGTGCAGATTCTTTGTTTTCTGATTGTTTGATTAAAACAATCTTTAATCACAGAAAACATGATCATCTGTATAGGAAACCTCTACAAAAACTGCTACAACTAAAATGTGAATTTAGCAAATATTTTGAATAAACAATCAATATACAAAATTGAACTGTATTTCCATATGCTAGCAGCTAACAAAACATCATTAATGATAGCATCCAAAGATATTAAATATATACTTAGGGTTAAAATTGGCAACATATGTGAAAGACCTGTAAATTGAAAACTACAAAATGCTGACAGAAGTTAAAAGATGACTTAAATAAATGGAGAGATAAACTGAGTTCATAGGATGAGAGAGTACTGTTAATAAGCCAGCTTTCCCAAATTGATCTGTAGACTCAATACAATCCCAAGTCAGAATTCTAGCAGGTTTTTTAGAAACTAGCAAATTGATTCTAAAATTCTTTTAAAATGTAAAGACCAAAAATAGCTAAAACAACTATGAAAAAACAAAGCAAAACAACAAAGTTTGAAGAGTAGCATTGGTTTTAAGAATTATTAAAATGCCACAATCAAAATAGTAAAATAAGTCTTGATTCGAGACCTGGCTCTTACAGTACCAGGAAATGAGATGAGTAAATATATGCAACCCTGAATAGTCTGTTTAAATATAATTATTGTTCTATATACCAAAAGCCTTAACTATTTTTAAAGTAAATATTAATCATATAGAAAATACAGGACTTGAAAGGGAGGAATTCATGATCACAATGTCTTGGTAGAAACATCTTTGCAAAAGCATCCTTCAAAGTAAATTAGTATTCAAAGGATAAACTTCCTCTACAGTTGTACATGTGTGTGCGTGCACACACACACACACACACTGTATATACTTTAGTATAAGCCGACTCAAATATCAGCTGAGGCACCTAATTTTACCACAAAAACTGCATCAAAAATGTGCTAAATAACTTGGCTTATACACGAGTATATATAGTACACGAGGGGCTCTCCCCCGAAAACAAGAAAAGCTCCTGCAGGTGGAGTTTCATAGTACGCATTTTTCCAGCCAGGCAAGCATCAAGCAATTGCTCTGAGTTATTGCATCTAGTGGTGTCACCAGAAAAGTTTCTCTGGTCACAGTGAATTTTTTTGTGAAAGTAGTTTTGCTTGAACCTTGTTTGTTGTGATGACTGATTGAAGAGAACGTTTTGTTTCCTGCTTGGGAAAAATGCCACAAAAACTGTTGTGACGTTGAGCACAGCTTACAAGGGCAGTGCGATGGGAAAAACTCAAGTGTACGAGTGGTTTCCTCGTTTCAAAAAAAGGGAAATGTTAACTGATAACAAACCTCCTTCTGGACATCTGTCAACTTCCTGAATGGATGAAAATGTCTACAAATTTCATGCACTTGTGCTCGAAGACTGATGATGGACCACTGAAGAGATGGGGAAGTTACCTGGACTATCTTGGAATTTGGTTCAGCGAATTTGAACAGAAGATTTTGCAATGAGAAGGGTCACTGCAAAATTTGTGCCTCAGGTTCTGACTGACCAGGATAGAGTGTCAACTGGAAACATGCTGTGCTTTGAGACAACAGCTGTGAAGCAACCCAGATTTTTTTCCAAGGTCATTACTGGTGACGAGCCATGGTGCTATTCTTACGACCCTGAAACCAAACATCAATTAAGTCTGTGGAAGATGCCATCATCATCTCACCCCCCAAAAATTCGTTAAGTGAAATCAAAGATCAAGACGATGCTCATTTGTTTTTTTTGATGTGAGGGGGATAGTGCATTTGGAGTTCATTCCACCAGGTCAGACTGTTAGTCAAGCTTTCTAGAGGTTCTGAAAAGATTGCAGAATGGTGTATGACAAAAACGGCCTGATTTGTGGCAGACAGGGACTGGTTTTGCCACTACGACAATGCACCTTCTCACGCAGCCATCTCAGAGCGCCAGTAGATGGCAACAATCAGCATGCGTCTCTTGCCCCACACACCTGAACTCGCTCTGTGCTACTTCTTTTGTGTCTGCGAATGCAGAGGGACATGAAAGGACAGCAACTTGATGACATAGAAGAGGAGACGGAAAACCGAGGGAAGGGCACGTCAGCCGTCCAAATAGATGAGTTTGAAAAATGTTTCCAAGAATGGAATCGCAGATTTGAAAAAGTATTGTATAATGGAGAGTACTTTGAAGGTGATAAGGCTGTTTTGTAAATCAATTTAAATACATAGCTGGGGAAAAAATCATTTTGGGGGGATATCTATATATACATGAGCATGGCGCTGGAAAGCAGTAGTATTTCTTGACATTACACATTAAAAACATGTACAAGCTCCAACTCCCTTGTTCTTGGCTAAGATTATGAAAGCTAAAATCTCACTGGAGAGGACATACTTGCCCTAACAGTGTCCACACTAGTTCACCAAAGCGATGTTACTTACAAAAATGAACTGGGACTGGAATTCTTCAATACACGAGGAAGCACCAACAAGCTGGTGATTGTGGTTTGTGACTGGAAGTGTTTTGATGATGAAGTTTTTTCTACAAGGAAGTTTTTCTCTTTTCCCCTGTTAAAAAAATTGATAAAAGTCACTGTAGATACTACCACAGTATTTAAAATTTTTATTCCTCTTTAACTTTTAGTAGAATTAATATAACATTTATTTATGGAAACGGCTTTTAAAAAGTACTATATTTGAAATAACCTACTGCGATTATTTTTTAAAAACTTTCTAAAAGTAATTCTAAAGATTGGAAGCACAAATTTTCTTAAAAGAAGATGGGAAATATGGCTGATATTAGAAAACATCACAAAATAACAACAGTTAAAACAGTCTGTTACTTTCTTAGGATTTTGCAAAAAACAAGGGATCATACAGCAAATCTAGAAACAGACCAGCAGATATAAATACTTAGGAAAAGTGGCATTTTAAAGATGTGGAGGAAGTCTAAAAATCCTATTAAATTAAGAAAAACTATGATATCCTTTATATAAACAAGAAAACAAAATGAAATTCATATGCATAAAAATTAATGTAAAAATGAAAACAAGGAAGCAGAAAAATTACAGTACATACTTACACAACTGTACGGTGACTAAACTCCAATGATGATGACACAAAAATAGAATGGACTACATAAAAAAAAAATCTGAATTTCAAAATCAAAAACATCTAAACCCCTAAGAACTAAGACTCATAACGTCAATATACAGTGATTTTACAAAATAGTCATAGATGAAAATAGAAGAGGCCTTCAATAATTCACAAAACACAAATGTTCAATATAATCAAACATGAAAAAATATGGAAACAAAAAAAGCAAGGGAAGACATTAAATACTATGTTCATTATCAAGTAAAGCAAAAGTTAAAAACAAACTTATACTGTGTGTTATGGTGGAGAGACACTTAGGCATAGGGAGTCAAGGAGCAGACAGGACACTTTTCAGGGGGGACTTTTAGAGAGCTGTACAAAAAGCAAAGTCTTTAAAAATGTTTATCATTTTTGAGCAATTTTATTTCCAGACTATAGTTCAAGGAATAATATGCACAAAGATTATGCTACAATAATGTTTATTATAGTGTTGTTTAAAATAGTGAAAGATAACTTGAATGAAAAGAAATGAGGTTTATATAAAATATCATTTATACATGTTATTGACTGTGAAAGTCATTAAGTATTCTGTAAAAGTGACACCCCCGCAAGCGCTTGTAAGGCTGTGGAACCAGAGGAACATTTATATGCTGATGGTATGACTATATATTGGTAAAAGCTCACTGGAAAATGATGCCAATATCTACTCAAGTGGAACCTACACATCTTCAAAAA
This sequence comes from Echinops telfairi, assembly GCF_000313985.2. Classification (NCBI taxonomy): domain Eukaryota; kingdom Metazoa; phylum Chordata; class Mammalia; order Afrosoricida; family Tenrecidae; genus Echinops; species Echinops telfairi. The sequence continues at coordinate 44,857,126 of NW_022111369.1, forward strand.
GAACCAAACTTACTGTCAGGGAGTCAGTTTCATCTCATAGTGCCCCTATACACGTCTCTAGGGCACAGGAATTCTACTTCTAACAGAAACATGTACATGCACTAAAAGACTAAGCTAAACATCTTTAGATGCAATATTCATAATAAAGTCCCTAGTGGAGCGATGGGTTAAGTAAGCTACGTGTGAACTACCAGCAATTTGAGCCATCAGCCACTCCAAGGAAGAATGAGGCAGAATTTGCTTCCTAAGCACGTACAGCCTCAGAAACACTATGGAGTTCTACTCTGTTGTTGGGGCATTATGAGTCAAACAGACTCCGTGGCAGTGGCTAATCCTTAACAGTCATCATGATTAGAATGGAGAAATTATAATTACTATGATGGAAGGTTGTTGCTAGGCATCATTGAGTTGGTTCTGACCCCCAAGCCACCTTATGCACAGCAGAAGGAAACACTGCCCTGCACTGCGCCATCCTCACAATTGCTCCTATGCTTGAGCCCACTGTTGCAGCCACCGTGTCAATCCACCTCCTTGAGGGACTTTTTGTTCATTTTCACTGCCCCTTTACTTTACCAAACGTGATGTCCTTCTCCGGGGACTGGCCTCTTGTGACAACATGTCCAAAGTATATCAGATGAAGTCATCTAGTGAAATACTATATAGCATAGGTTTTCAAACTTATTTGGCCTACTATTCCTTTTTCAGAAAAAAAAAATTACTCAGTCTCCCCTGGCAATTAGAAACTTTTGACCTATCGCCCATAATTCAGGATATAGTGTAGGTACCTGCTTTTGCAGGCCTTCAGGATCATTCCAGTGCCCTGCCCACAACCCCCCAAAGGCAGTATCACCCACTTTGGGAAATACTGCCCTATAGCAGAGAAAACAGATGGGCTATTTATTACTTACTATATGCTACATGAATCTCACAAAGGAAACGTTGAGGGAAAGAAGTCAGAGTATGTACTATAGTTACTTTGCTTATGTGAGTGTGATAGAACAAGATAATAGTTACTGTTGGGTACAGGGACTAAGAGGCAATGTGAGGTATTCACATTGTGACAATTCAGTGATCTGTACATTTATGATGTATGCCACTCCACACTCCTCTTCATTCACAATGATATTAATTTTTTTGTCCTCGGTGTTTGATCCTATTAACACTTCATGATCAAACAGGCTGGTGTGCTTCTTCCATGTGGGCTTTGTTCCTTCTCAGCTAGATGGCCACTTGTTTATCTTCAAGTCTTTATGACCCCAGACGCTATATCTTTTGATAGCCAGGCACCATCAAGTTTCTTCACATTTTGCTTATACACCCACTTTGTTGTCAGCGATCATGTCGGGAAGGTGAGCATCATGGAATGCCAGGTTAACAGAACAAAGTGTTCTTGCATTGAGGGAGTACTTGAGTAGAGGCCCAATGTCCATTTGCTACCTTAAAACTAAAACTATAAATATATGAACATAGATCTATTTCCTTATGGTCATATATATTTACATATGTAAATGCCTTTGTTTAAACCTCTATAAATGCCCTTTGCCTCCTAGTTCTTTCCTCTATTTCCTTTTACTTTCCTCTTGTCGCACTATCATGTTCAGCCTTCATTTGGGTTTCAATGGCACCCCATCAGACTCGAACAATCCTAAAGGTCAACAAACAGGCCTTGAACTATTTTATAGGTTTTTCTTTTTTTCATCATTGGTTTTGTTGTTGTTTTGTTGCTTTACTTGCTCTGTCCTTATTTTTGTGCATATTATTGTCTCTGCAAATCTATCTAGATAAGATAGGTGGGATAAACAATTCAAAGGAGAAAACAATGGGACCTATGGTTCTGGGGAATGCGGGGGCATGGGAGAGGGGGGTGCAGGGGAAAGGAAGTGGGTGTTAACAAACCCAGGGACAAGGGGACAACAAGTGATCTAAAATCGATGGTGAGGAGGGTGTAGGAGGTCTGGTAGGGCTTGATCAAGGGTATGCTTCTCTTAAAAATGGGATCAATAGATCTGCATCACAATCACAGAGATTGTGATTAGAGATTCCCAGACTGCAGCCCAAACTTACTGATTTAAATTCCCTGGGAATTGAGCATTATTCTGAATTTTCAATAACCTCCCATATAATTCTGATTTCAATTAAATTTTGAAAGCTGTATTTGCAGAAAAATATTCAAAGTCATTGAAAGTTGTAGCTTGGGGTAGGCTTCAGAGCCAAAATGCCTAGGCTCAAATCTCACCTCAGTCAATCAATGGCTGTGTGAACTTTGGAAAGGTGTTTCCTCACTCTTGGTCTGCCTCCTCGTGTGGTCAATTGAGAGTAACAGCACTTAATGCATATTGTTGTTGTCAGTATTCAGTGAGCTCATTATTGTCTGATACATATGTCAAGGGTTTCAAATAGTTTGTCACAATTATTATCATTAAGTTTTCCATTTTTATAAACAGTATCCATAAAGAAATATAAGTGCATTTATGTACATATATACAAACAATGGCTTGGAGGATTCACATTAATTTGTCTCTGGATTATGTGATCATTGCTCACTTTTATTTTCTTTTTTGCTTATCTCAAAAACCAAGCCACTGTCATTGCCATCAAGTCAATTCTAACTTGCAGTGAATCTATACGACAGGGTAAAACTGCCTATGTGTTTTAAAGACTATAACTCTTTACAGGAGTAGAAAGCCTCTACTTTCTTCCACTGTAAAGTTGGTAGCTTCAAACTGCTGACCTTGTGGTTAGCATACCAATGCATAACCACTACAATGCATAACCCTTTTATCAGTATAACTGAATTTTCTATAACGAATCTTTGTTAAAAAGGGAAAATAAAATAAAAATTGCTCCATGAAAAAGAAATAAATCATACCTTCCTGATTTCTTGCCCCACCAGATCTGAATCTTGGTCTGGGTGGCTAAACAAGGAGGAAAAGTAAAACTGAGGTGGACTTGGAATCTTTAGTGTCCTTCAAGTTCATTTCAAACACCCACGGCGAACAATTTTTTTGAAAGTTAGTAACTGATGGTTTATTATCCCCCCCAGTTATTAAGCTCTTTTTAACATTGTAGGTAGGTGACAACTGTGATAGGAAAAAACCCATCCCAGGAACTTGCATTAGCTCTCGTGCACTGATTAATATGCAAGAAATTGAGGCTGTCTCTACTTAGTCACTCAGGCACTACAACATCATCAATTACAGAAAAGAACTAAAACCACCTGGGGAGAGGTACAGTTCTGGACTTCTTGTTCTCAGAGGTCGGAAAGGAGGTATCTTCCAGTGGAGACCCAGTATAATTGTTGCTGGAACACACAGATTGTCCCTAAAATTTCTACAGTGGAATCAAACAGTTGATAGTTTCTGGAAGGAAATAGATGTATTTCCTTCAAGTATATGAAGTCAAGAGAAATACACAGGATGAGGCAGGTAGCCCATGCTATTAATATCACTGAGAAAAACCAGAGATTCCAATTAGATTGATAGATTCAACGAGACTCTAGATTTAGCTTTTATCATTTTTAAAGTTTTCCCTTTTTCTGACATTTTCTTCTGTTGCTCTAGACTCTTGGCTTTCTTCCTTGTAGCTCTACCATGGGACTAAGCTTGCTTGTAAGTGGACCTTTGAAGTATACTTCGGTCCTGTTTGTGCTTCTACTTCAGGCTTCTGCTCCCGAGTAAGGAGAACTTTTGTTTAAGCCCCGATGTTAGACTCCATAATTACGGCCTAGGGTAATGCAAACAGTTATGTGCTTGGGGCTAACTGGGAGGTTGAAAGGCCTGGCAACCAACTTCTGGGAACAAACAAACAAACCATCCATTGGAAACTCTATGAAATGCAGTTCTACTGTGACACACCTGGGGTTTCCCTGACTCAGCGTTGACTCTAAAGTCAGTCAACTACACCAAACTTTAAAACAAATGCTTGTGGGTGGTTACTGGAGAAACCTCTTTCACATCAGGAGGCCTGGTGGTACTGTCAGGTAATTGCTGGATTGTAAACCGTAAGGTCAGCGTTTCATACCACCTACTGCTCAGTGAGAGGAAGTGGACACTTGTAAAGATTTGTAGCTCTGGAATATATAAAGGCTCCCTCTGAGTCAAAATTTACTCTGTGGCAGTGGATTTGAGTAAGGAAAATCTAGTGGTCCCACCAGCAGCTCCTCAGAGTTATGGGCTATCTTGCTCATATACAGGGTCGCTGAGTCAGAACTGACTTGAGGGCAGTGGGGTTTACTGGTAAAACAATCCCCCTACATATCATAAAACCTGAAGCAGCAGGCTACGGACTTTAAAACTCTAAGAATGGATTGTGTATGAATAAGCACACAAAAATATTAACAAGAGAGGTGAAGGTTCTTCCAAAGTACCAGACTGAGACCAGCAGCACCAAACCATGCCCCAGGTTATAATTGCATAATTCTGAAAAGCAGTATCTACAGACCTGGAAATGAGATGGGGAATCAAAGATAGAAGGAATGACTCCAGGTTTGAGCTTAATGTTTGGGGTGCTTCTATCAAAATCTGTCTTCTTAAAGTGCCTTGAACACAACACATCTCCTTTTTTAGGCTCCCAAATAGCTGCAGCATTCACATCCAGTCTTTTCATGGCTAAGACCCATTTTCTTTTCACATTTTCATCTGTGGGGAATCTACAAAAAGCACAAACAATATTTTAAAATTAAACACTTCTGGTATATATGTACACTTGAACTAAGGCAGTCTTATTCAACAGTAACTAAATTACTGAACTAGTGTTACTATTCTTAGGAATTGCAACATTCAGGAAAACTATGATTTCTACTTTCACATCTCTTAGCCTTAATATTGAAAAGATGCCAATCATACTGCAGATATATTCATTTCAATATTCAAGTTCTAAGACTACAAGTTTCAACGGATATTTGACACTTTACAGTATTACCCACAATTGAAGATTTTAATTTATTCACCTATGTGAGAACGAGAGCCCTGGTGGCATCATGGTTTCTACCAGAAGGTAAGAAGCCTTGTTTGGATTCTGTGGGGGTCCACTAATTAATTAGTTGAGGGCAATGATGACACATTGTTAAAGGTTTTAGCCCCTTTTGTCAGACATTGTGCTGTAGGATCAAGATCTTTTTTTTGTTTTAAGTTTTTGAGGAAAATCTCTTAATGGGAGAGGTGGCCACTTCATAGTAATTTCAGAGCTAAGGTGGACCGCCTTTACCTATCCCAGTAATACTGTCACTACCACATATGAGGAGAGTGACGCTTGAGAAGGACAAGTCTAAAGTCATGGAGCTAGATGTCAAGTATTCCCAATTAGGATTACCTTGATTTATCAGCAATATCTGTTAAAAAAAACTCTTTTGGTCTGAATTTATAAGTTACATGTTTCCCCTACAACCTAAGTTTGATCTATTTCTAAGTAGAATGCATATAATGCACTTTGGCAAAGATCAGAATGTAAACTACTTTGTAAAACACACTGACACAATGAATTTCTGTGAAGGTATGTTAAGATACAAGGTAATATTAACAAAAACGAGTTTGAAATTTTTTGATAACTAGCCTCTGACTCCTGAAGTGTTATCTTAAAAGTACTGGTTAAGTATAAAATGTAAATGTATCACAGCCATTGCTTCAAATTTAACTAAAAAAAGGTCATTTAAAAAGAACCTGAGCAGTCCAAATGGAAGATTTAAGTATAAGTGTCATTTGCTTTTTATGAAAGACAAAAGTCCTTTGGTACAGACATTCAATGATTACTACAGAACACAACTATGTGTACATGAAAAATCTTTTCTCATGGACAAACCTGGAGAACATTATGCTGAGTGATATTAGTTAATCACAAAAGGACAAAGATTGAATGAGTTCACTATTGTAATAAGTCTAGACAAGATTTTCCTACTTAAAGAAACATTCTTTCAGTGTTATCAGGTTGGAGAGGGGGGGTAGCCCCTTGATAAGAGGGTTTTTTTTTTAAAAAAAAAAAAGAAGAGAAAAAGCACTCAGCTTAACTAAAGGAAAATCTTACACGTGAAATGTCAATCCTTTTAACTTGGAATTTGGCAAACAGCGAGAAGCACATCCAATGGCCGAACAACATTTCACCATGACTTTAGCAACTCATAACAGAACTGAAAGAAAATTAAGTCGGTAAGTTAGTAACTTTAAATCAACGTGGCACACCTTGCCCTATCCCAGCATGTTTGGGGGCACGTGAAATCATGATGAGAAAGTCACTTTCCCAGGCTGGACAGCTTTGTTCATAAAAATCTCCATTAACAAGGAGAGTAATATTTAGCTACGCGAGGGGCCTTCAGAACACTTAGGGGAAAAGTTAATTAAAAGA
>NW_022111369.1:44863561-44873017 GCF_000313985.2 Echinops telfairi
CCCGAACTTTCTGAAGGCCCTATCTACATCCAGAAGCGCCAGGTGTTGATTTTGGTGGGCTGTCCATTTCCCTTTCACCGGTTCTTAAGGGCACCACACCTGGCCCGCTAGCTCCGCCTCCACCAGCTCTCAGAGCACCCCACAGCTCCCCTCCCCAGCACGTTTCCGGGTTGTAATAATCTGACATTTATTTCTGTGATCCTCTGATGAATGTTTTCCATCCCTATCGGTGTTTAAACTGCGCCGAGGGTAGCGGGGGACAGGTTTCTTTCTGTCCTCAGAGCTTAGCTGGTGATTGCTAAATAACGCGTTCAGTGTAAGCAGTAAATGTTGACACGTTTTGAATAAATGACGCGCACGTGGCAGGTTTGTCCACCCTTGTCTGGAGAAGCAGTCCGCGAAGCGGGCCGAGGGCGCGCGCTCCCGGCAGCTCCGAGGCCCGAGGCTCGGCCGGGCTCCGCCCGTCTCCCGGCCCCGCGGCGCTCCAGGGGACCGAGGGAGGGGCCGCCCTGTCACAGGTGCACCGGCGGCGGGAGAGCGTCCCCTCCTTGGGGGCCGCTGGGCATCTCCGCGACGCTGCGGTCCTCCGCGGCCCGCACGACGCCCGGAACGTGGGCGGGTAGCGATGGCGGGTGAAAAGAAGCAACCTCAGGATCATTACCGTTAGCGGTGGAAACAGCGCCTAACGACGACGACAACCGAGAGCAGACCTCCTTCACTTCCGCCCCGACGCCCCACGCCCCGGAAATCCGGCTGCCCCGCGTCACGTGACCGCGCGCCGTCGTCGCGCCGGCGCTAGCGGCCGCGGGGGGCGGTGCGCCGAGAGCGGCCCAGGGGCTCTGGGCGTGGCTTTCATCCCTGGGAAAGGGCCCGTGGACTCCGACGGGAGGTGGAGATGGCGGCAACCGCGGGGGAAGATGGCGCCTGTGGCCAAGATCAAGGGCGCCGGGGCTGCAAACATTATGACAGAGGATGTCTCTTGAAGGTGACGGCGTCGGTGGGCTCTTCCGCGGAGCGCTTCCGCCGGGCCGGGCGGGGCGGATCGGAGCGGGCCAGGTGGCGAGGCTTGGCTCTAACTTTGAGTCCAGGTGGTTAGGGTACTTTCTCACTCTCCTCCACCTTAAGCTGGATCCCTGTAGTAGCAAACCTCTTTGGCAAGGCGGCCGTCGGCCCCACGTTTCCTCCCTGCTTTAAATTTTACAAGCAAAACCTAGTTTTGCTTGGGAAGATGCTGAAGAAATCCCAGGCCTCTGCTGGGCTACTTCGAACCCAGAAACATCGCCAGGTGTCTGATGAAATACTGGAAAGGGAATAGCCGAGTGGAGGATCCTACTAGGTCAGCTTCTTGAGTAAATACATTTTGCCGACTGCCAGCCTCATTTTAGTCGTGGCGGCTGCCTGAACACGCGGAGAAATTAGGAAGACAAACATATAATTAGCATTAACTAGGGAGTTTAGTATACGAGAGTGCCTGGCACACACAAGGAAATTAATCGATGGTATTGTTACAGTCTAGAATTCTTAAAACTGGCACACATCCAATGGAAGTTTTCTGATCTTTTTCTTGCAAGAGGCAGTGCACAGATTTTGCCTTGAAGTTTGAGATGTGGAGAGCCTTATAGCCCCATTCCCAAAGCTTCACTCTGCCCCTTATTAGCTGAGATGTAGAACAAGATCTCGGTGTGGATAGGGATGATAGATGGTTCAGCTTCCTAAGAAAGCTATGGGAATTAAATGCTACCGGGCATATATATGTATTGGTTAATAGTGGTAGTGGCCCTATCATGACTGGTTAGGAGAAACTAGAACTAGGGTTTCCAAAGTGGTTATCTTTACAGAAGGCGATTGCTACATCTTTAACCCTCTGAGCTGCTGATCTTGTGGTTAGCAGGCGAGTGCTTAAGTGCTCACGCACCACCATTTCCCCCTGGAGTGAGCAAGTATGTGTGATCGTTGTCCATGATTTTGAAATGTCTTTAGTATCGTACATCACCCATCATACTTGTTGGTCACTGACCAAAGCCATTGGGAGGAAATGGTCGTTTCAGGCCTACAAGAACAACTTCAGACATTTTTTTTGTCCTGCAGGCCTTGCGCTCCTCCACGGTAGTGGACAAAGTGCTTTCAAAGTTGGTCATTCACATCATTCACCAAGTGTGTGATGAGATTACAGTGCTATCCCTGTGATTCCATTTCTGCCGAGATGTTCTGTTATTATTTCAAACTTGAAGCCGAAAACTGAATTCAACAATTTTTATATATTAACCTCCCACCAAGTTCTCTCATTAGAAACCACACCACTAGATCTGTATTTTATAGTGCTCCATGTCAAATATTTTTTCTGCCCTTCTCTACAACTTCCTTAAATGCCAGAGGGGAGTGATCAGCCACATCAAATCCATCTGGTTGAACTTTGAATTTGGCAAGGAGGATGTTACTGGTGATTTTGCCCAGTGGAGACACAGGGCAGTGCCTAATTGGAGGGATTCAAGAGAAAAATAGAACCTTGGAGTGGTGCTTTTTGACAGTTTTTGGAGTTTCGCCGAAAAGGAAAGCAAAAATAATGAGGCTGTGGTTTCTGAGAGGTGTGGGCTCCAGGATTCTTTTTGACAGATGGAGATGTTACAGCATTTCTGTGTGCTGCTGAGGATGATCCAGTTATGTGAGAACACCTGGTAGTGCAGGTGGGCGAGGGGAAAGCTGTAGGGCTGGGGAAGAAATCAGGCACCAGTGGGGAGTTGGCGGCAGAAGCAGTAGACCATAAGATTCTTTGTAACAGTGGAGGCGGATCATGAGGTACAACTGCAAGTAGCGTTTGCAGGAGGCTGTGCAGATGCTCTCTCGGTTTCTTGCAGCATGCTAGGAGGAGGGCCCAGGTGGTGGTAGAGATTTGAAGAGACGGGAAGCCGTGAAATACTGACTGGTTCAGTTCTAAACTAGTGAGGATGCTGGTAGGAAGGGCCCTCATTTTATTACTTGCCACGGCATCCAGGTGAGACCGGTTTGGATGCTGGTGCCTTTTTCTCTAGCCTTATTCAGCGGGGTCTGGGCCGGGGTAGAGTTAAGAGAGAGTTGCATTTACTGACATTAGGGGTTTGGCTGGGTGAGCACCTAGAAGTGATAGAGAAGTAGGGTGCCTGCCAGGGGAGCATTGGCTGAGCACGAAGGAAGGGAAGGGAGTTGGAGCAGGTCGTGTCTGACAGCCAGGTCACAGAGAAGGTGCAGCTCTTGTTCTGGCGCAGCTCTTCCCCAGGTGTGCTGCATGGACTCCTGGGGTGTGTGTGTGTCTTAGGCTTTGTTTCAGAGACTCCCGGTTGTCAAAGTATCTCCGTGCTGATAGTCAGATAGTACAGTATTTGTCTTTTGTAATGCGTTGCCATTTGCATGGATGGTGCAAAAGACAGTGAGTGAAACACCTTAACACGAATCAAGGCAAGGGTCGTGGATGAAGCCCTACATTTATGAATTTTTCAAAAGGTGAATACCTACATATCTTTTTAATATTTGATGAAATGGGAAGTTTATGTCAACTGAACTGTTTGTCTTCGGGGAAAGCACTGATGCAGTGGAGCTGGGAGCTCAGCTCGTCAGTTTTTTCATCGAACTTTTTTTTTTCTGGGGACAACTGTGACTGTGGAATTGGATATTTAACAGATACTGTCTTGAAAGGAAGGAAATGAGATTTAGTTGAAGGATAATAGTCGACAGTACTTGTTATTAGTAATAAAATTGGTGCTTCTTTCCTCCAGACTTAGAATTTTGGACAATTTGTTTAGTTATTTAGTTATTGTGAAAACATCTCAGCACCAAAGGCTTCCTTGGTGATATGATTGACGACCTTACTTATGTGATTTTTCGATGTTATAAGTTAAAATGTGTGACTATTTGGAAGATCTGTATACCATGCTTTCCCCACATTTAAGAGCCACATAGATAATGTGCACATGCCTGTAGCCCATGTAGCATACGTAGGAAGCTAATGTGCAAGGGGTTGCACTTTGCAATACCCAGCCCCCCCCCCCCAATAAACCAAGCATACTATCTAGTACACATATCAATTGGGGAAAAAATGAAGTAACTCAGTGAATCAGTATCTTCCCAAAGACTAATGAATGGGTTAAAGATTAATGTAGAGTGCAAGCTATTCCAGTAGATTTACTGTGAAAACTCATTGATCTGATTTCAGATTCCATGCTGCAGTTAATCTGTAGACAACTACCACTTACTGCGTTTTGGTCCAGTAGCAGAGAATATCCATAATTATCAGAAAAGGCTGTTAAAAATATTCCTCCCTTTTCACCTACATTTTTGTGTAAGACCAGAGTTTCTTCCCATACTCTAACCAGAACAACAACTTATTCTGATTGCAGCAGTAGATAGGAAAATCCAGCGTGGTTGGGAGGGGACATAAAATTATTTTTCATTAATTTGTGTTATTTGTAGTTTTGTTATTTTAAGCAGAATATAACAAATGTTTTAAAAATCAATTATAATTGATAACTTGGTAAATACTAGTAAATGTAATCCACATAAACAGGAGGTATGTGAGCCTTATTTTTAAGCGTATATAGGGCTATTCTTCCTGATATGATTGAATTATTGTATGAAATGTGGATTATGTGTCAATAAAACTTAAAAAAAACCAACCAAACTATGGCAAGCCTCCCCCCCAAGTATATAGGGGCTTGAGACCAATATAGTTGAGAATCATTGTTCTTTGTATGATTATGAGTATGTGGTTGAGGGTTGAAGCACAAGTCCATTGGAAGTGAGAAAGTGAAAGAATTGAGAGTTTATGGTATTGGAAGATTTACCAGTTGGCTGTGCAGATCACCGAATTAAGGTACGAGTAAGGGTAGAGACAGGCAGCCAGTTGTTAAATATTAAAATCTTAGAGGAATGAACTATGTACGTTATGGTAAGTTATTAGCAGAGCAAAATGGAGTAGAATTGCAAGGCTACAATGTACTAGAAAGCACTAGCGTAGAAATCTTGATGTGCTAGCTGAGGCAAAGTAAGTTGCTGTAAGGAACCCTGGTGGGACCGAGGCCAGGTAAACACTTCAGATGTTTGAAAGGTAGGTGGTTCAACCCATGAGACCTAGTTGTCTGCTCATGTAGATTACAGCTCACTGTTGTTAGGCCCCATCAGGTCAACTCTGACCCGCAGTGACCCTGTGAACAACAGACTGAAACACTGCACGGTCCTGGGCCATCCTCACAATCGTTCCTACGCTTGAGCCCACTGCTGCAGCCACTGTTGCTTCCTCTCCCCACCGCCCCTCCTCGTCACCAAGCATGATGTCCTTCTCCAGGGCCTGAGCTCTCCTGACAACGTGTCCGAAATACACAAGACAAAGTCTCATTCTCTTGCCTTGAAGGAGCACTCTGACCTCACTTCTTCCAAAATAGATCAGCTTGTTCTTTAAGCAGTCCATGGTACTTTCGAAGTTCTTCTCCAGCACCACAATCCAAATGCATCCATTCTTCTACAGTCTTCCTGGTTCAATGTCCAGATCACAGTTTAGGAAACCCTATTAGGTAGTCCTCTGTCCTATAGTTGGAACTGACTTGATAGCACACACTAAGAAGTCACTGTAATGAAAAGAACCAATAATAGAATGTGTCTTTAAAAATAATAATTTGTTTCTTTACACTTAATTTCTAAGTGAGCTGTCCAACATGGTGATGAGGCACTGTTACATCCACATGGTCACTCTACCAAAGTCAAACTCACTGCCATCCAGTCAGTCAGTCCCTCGGGGGTTTCTGAGACTGTGACTGTTTACGGGAGTAGTAAGCCCAGTCTTTTTCTCTTGGAGCTGCTGTAGTTTTGAACTGCCGAACATGGAGTTCACAGCCCAATGCGTAACCCCCACACCACCAGGACTCTACATAGGCACTTTAGGGACACGTTATTTCTATTGTATTATTTTGCCATGTTTTAAAGCAGCGGTTCTCAACCTGTGGGGGAGTGAATGACCCTTTCACAGGAGTCACCTGATTCATAACAGTAGCAAAATTATAGTTATGAAGTAGCAACAAATAATTTTATGGTGGGGGTGGGGTCACCACAACAATATGAGGAACTGTATTTAAGGGTCGCTGCATTAGGAAGGTCGAGAACCAGTTTTAAAGTTTAGGATCCAACCAAGGTGGCTTGCTGCCATTGGTAGTTTTTGTTTGATGGGAAGAGGAGAGCGCGTGGAAGAGCAGGCCTGCCCAGTGTTTTAGGCAGAGGCACGCAGGATAGCAGCTTCTAGTCTGGGGATCAGAACTTGAGGAGTTCAGGCACTAAGATGTCGCTGGGCATTCACATACGCAGGGAGAAGATGAGATTTTGTCAAGTGAGGGCTGTAGCTTACACTTACTGTGCCCTCTACAGGCATGTAGTTGATGTTTAATAAGTGCTTCCCACGAAAAACAATCCATTGCCACCGAGTCAAGACCAACTCATAGCCACTCTCGGGGCAGAGTAGAACTTACCCACAGAGCTTCCAAGGCTGCGATCTTTACCAAGGAAGACGTTTACACTTTTCCTTCAGTGAACTGGCCTGGTGGTTTTACACTGCATACCTTTTGATTAACATGTGAGCATTTCCAACCACTGTGCCACCAGGGCCCCTTTAACAAACAATCGTAATCATTTTGAATGTTTAGGAACTTAAATATGCAGTGCATTTATCTAGCAATGTCCAAGGACTGAGAAGAGGATTAGTGTGTTGTGATAGGTCAGGGAGTAGGCTAGAGGCTTTCATCTTTCATAGTCTTTTGTCTTTAAGGACAAGGCGCTCACCTCCTCCAGCCACATGGATGTTGAAGGGAATGGTCATTGTCAGACTCTGCCATGGAACACAGAAATGCTACATTTCAGATCAGTTTCCCAACTGGTCCATGGGTTGTGTTCTAGGAGTGGGAGGAGGCAGGGATTTTCTTTTGGCATCACCAGATTGTCATCTCTCTTCTAATAGCCTTTTTCTCCCCTGTGGGGTAGGCACCCTGCTGTGACAAGCTGTACACTTGCCGGTTGTGTCACGATAGCAACGAAGACCACCAGCTAGACCGCTTTCAAGTGAAGGAAGTGCAGTGCATGAACTGCGAAAAAATTCAACATGTAAGACTTTTTGACACTTTGATTCTTTACTAAAATGGCCTGAAAAAAAATTTAACCAAGGTTTGCACGTAAAGACCTTTGTAACTCTTAGAGTCTTTGATTTTGATATTTTGACATTTAAAAATTTAACACAAATAACATTTCATGTTGTAGAACAAAATTCTTTATAATTTAAAATGTTTGGGTTAGTTTACTTCTGTTTGTATCACGTGTCTCTTTGTAGGCCCAGCAGACTTGTGAGGAATGTAGCACCTTGTTTGGAGAATATTATTGCGATATATGCCATCTGTTTGACAAAGACAAGAAGCAGTATCATTGTGAAAGCTGTGGAATTTGTAGGTACTGTATGTAAAATGTTCTTTGATAAAAAAATCGCTTCTAGTATGTCTGCAATAATAATTTCTAATGTCAAATTGATTAAAAATGAACGTAAATTTAGTAGAATTCATTTATTTTAGGTGCCCAGTTTGATTAATTTTGCTGCATATATGCATATATATGAGCAGGTCTGGGGGTATGGTGGGCTACAAGTTAGGTGACACTGCAGTGTCAGCCAGGCAAACCGACCAGCCTGTCTGAGGAAGAGAGATGAGCCACCTGCACCGGTAAAAATTTTACTACCTGGGAAACCTTACGTAGGTTCACTCTGAGTTGGAATCAACTTGATAGCAGTGGTGTTTTAGGTGTGGCTATACATCTGTGTCGCCACCACCGTGATCAAGATAGAGAACGTTTCCATTATCAGAAGATGTTTTTTCATAACTCTCCCTCCTTCTTTTGCAATATTCATTTAATTTGCAAATCTGTCATGTAGTTATTTTTATTTTAATTTGAGATATCAAATGCATTTTTAAGTGACATGTTTTATAGACCTCTGAAGTAGAAACTTGGAATAGAGGTTTCCTTTTGAAGAAAAAAAAATCAAAGGTTTTTCGTTTTTAATTTCCAAAAACTAAAATCTAATTTTATAAAATTGGAAAGTGCAGAAAGGTAGAAAGAATAAAAATAAAACACCCATTGTGGTGAGATTATTACTTTTACTTCATTGTTTTTCCCTTTCTCCAGAATTTTGGTTTTTCACGTCCTTAGCTGCTCTTCATTGTTTTCAAATGCCTTGTTTTCTGTATATGCAAAGTTTTTAGTTTTCTATGAGAACTCCAGTTCTGTACAGGCTGTTCTGTCATTGTGGAAACGAAACTCACAATATAGCTCTATTTTTGCTTATTAGACATTTTCTTTAAAAAAGGAAGGAAAGGAGACCATCACTTCAGGGACTGTAGTTGACTGTGTTTGTTGCCCGGGACCAAATCTGAGCTTCGACCTCAAGCATAGAATTTTGGAGAACTTATGAGCTGGAAAACTTTTCCCATTTAAATGCTTTCCTGATGAGAATGAGTAGTGATATTAGTGAATATGATGATTTAAATGTTTTTCCCCCTGTAGTCTTCCAGGGCACTTACCTTCTGTGATGAATAGCAGAAGTAAAAGAATAATGAAAGAATACAATTTTCATTTTATTTTACTTTAGTTATAGAATTTATATTTCATCTCTCGATAGCTTTCTATTCTCAGGTGAAATTCTTCAGTTTTTCTTTTCTTGAACATATTAATCACATATTTAAACAGTGCGGAGTCTTGGCTGGTTGTGGGTCTGTTGTTTTCTGTGTTTCCCCTGGTGTTTGTTTGGTTCTTTGATTCTGCCATCTGGCATGTGTGACATATTAAAATCTGATTACTGTGTAGAATATGTAAAAAGCTGTGTTAACTTGTAGATGCTCCTATCTTTCTCCAAAAAGAATGTCCTTTTGCTAGGCAGTCAACCTAGAGACATCATCACCTAATTCAATTAATGATAGAGGTGATTGATTAGAGGACAAGTTTCAGCTTTTTGGTTCAGTTTTCCTGGTTTGCTTTCCCTTACTCAAGGGTTTGACTGGGAGCCAGGACTGCTGACCAGAGCATTTCTTTCATGGTGGGACGTGGACTCCAGCTCTTGCTTCCGTGCCACGGGGAGGTTGTAGTCTGGTGGTACCCTACCACTTGTCAGCTGGCACCTGTCAGTTGGTAGAACTGCGGTTATCTTGTGTGTTAACTATAATGCTAGAAGCTATACGGCCATTACTTTAAATACTAGCAGGGTCAGCCATGGTCCACAGATAACAGTGAAGCTTCGTGGCTGAAACAGCAGTAAGACTGTCTCACAATGTCCTTGGTGTAGATATAGACTGCAAAACCCTGGTAGGAGGAGTCCTGGTGGCACTGTTGGGTAAGCATTGGGTTGCTAATGACTGGGTGGGGGTCCAAACTATTAGCTTTGATGAGACCATCTGCTCCATGAAGTCT
>NW_022111369.1:44873630-44881231 GCF_000313985.2 Echinops telfairi
CAAAACATTTTCTTTCTACTTGAGCCCTTGGTATCAGCTTCTTTTTTCCCTCCCTCCCCCACCCTGCCATCTTCATGACCCCTTGATAAATTATAAATTATTATTATTTTCAAATTTTACACTGTCTGCTGCCTCCCTTCACCCAGGTTTTGGTTCGTGTCCCCCGCCCCGGGATGGGGTGGGGTGGTTATACATTTCTCATTGTAATTGGTTCCCCTTTTACTCCCATTATTGTACCTGAGGGGTTTATCTGTCCTGGATTCTGTGTGTGGAGAGCTCTTATCTGTACCAGTGTATATGCTCTGGTCTAGCCAGATTTCTGAGGTAGAACTAGGTCATTAAAGAACTAGAGGAATGTTGTGTCTTTTGTTGCTGCTATACTGCACCCTGGCTGGCTCGTCCCTGCCTTGTGACCAGTTGTCTACAGATGGGCTTTTGGTCTCCACTGCCTCCCCCTCCTCCTCGCCCCTTGTTCACATCGATTGATTGTTTGTTTTGGGTCTTCAGATGTCTGATACCTGATCTGTTGATAATCACGTTATCACACAAGCTGGTGTTCTTCTTCCATGTGGGCTTTATTGCTTCCCTCCTAGATGGTCAGTTGTTTAACTGCAAACCTTTAAGACCCTAGACGCTGTATCTTCTAATAGCCGGGCACCATCAGCTTTCTTCACCACATTTTGTTATTCACCCATTTTGACTTGAGGGATCACGTAGGGAAGGTGAGCATCACAGAATGCCAGGCTATTAGAACAACGTGTTCTTGTGTTGAGGGAGTACTTGAGTAGAGGCCCAATGTCCCATCTGCTACCGTGATACTTAACGTGTAAATATATCCCCATCATTATATATTCATATTTTTACAGATATACATACCTACATTTATACCTCTATGTATGTCTTTTGCTTCCTATTAATGTCTTTTGGTTCCTAGTTCTTTTCTCTATTTCCTTTTACTTTCCTCCTGTCTCACTACATGTTTGACCCTCATTCGGCTCTCAGTAATTCTCTTGGGTACATTGCACTTGATCAAACCCCATCAGGCGTTCTCACCATCAATTTTTTTTTTTCATAATGACCAGGTTTATTTTTAACAAATCATTTCATTCTGCAATGCTATCCATTTTAGATCTCTTGTTCCCTTCTCCCTAGGTTTGTTGGCTCCCCGCTCCCTTTCCGATATCTTCCCCTCTCCCCTGTCACCCCAGAACCATCAGTCGGTCCCATTGTTTTCTCCTCAGTGTTGTTTATCTTGCCTGTCTTATATAGAAAGAAATGAAAGAAAAGAGAAAAAAAAAAAGCCTATAAGTAGTTCCAGTTCTGTCTGCTGTGCCTTATGAATGTTGTCTGATAAGGTGCCAAGGGCTGCTCCCTTGAGTCCAAAGTCTGTTTGCAAGATTCTTCGGGGACTTCGTTGCTTTGCTACCCTTGTTGCGCTGTTACACTCCCTTCATGTTTCACCCTGGTGTGTGTGTGTGTGTGGGTGCGTGTGTGGTGTCAGATTGGACACAATTCCCTCACTGTATTTCTGGTGCTGTGTCCCCTGCAGCGCTGTGGGTCACCGAGGGCACGATGTGCCTTGTGGTGGGGCTGGATCCTATACTTTGAGCAGTACGAAAAGGAAACTGAAGGGTAATGTCATAGTGATGATTTATTTCAATTATATCATCCTTTTAATTGCTCCTACCAAACTTCTATCTTCTGTCATAGCTTCCATATAAGTCTATGTATTAAGATAATTGGAGGTAATAGATGAGTAATAAATTCCTAGATTGCTGATAAATTCTTAGATTGCTGAAGTAGCAAAACGATTCAAGATACAGAAAAAATAGGATAACTAAGATCCTATAATATATGAAATCCATTACTAATTAATAGTCAGTGGACCCACTTAGTAAACTTTTTCTTTGTTTTTCACAAGATTTCTTTACAAAAAATTTTTAATTTATTTTCCACAAGATTTCTAAGAAGGAATAAAGTAAAAAGATCCTAATATTTAAAAATTTAATTGATCAATAAAAAAACTTGGTCTACTGAACGGTAGTGGAGAATAGATTTTGTGTGGTGCCATCTAGTCAGCTCCAACCCATAACGACCCAGTGCACAACAGAATGAAACACTGCACCGTCTTGCACCATCCTCACCATTGTTGGATTCTATGCTTGAGCCCATTGATGTAGCCACTGTGTCAATCCATCTCTTTGAGAGCCTTCCTCTTTTTTTTGTCACCCTTCCACTTTATCAAGCATGATGTCCTTCTGCAGGGACTAGTCTCTCCTGCAATGTGTGCAAAGTATGTAAGACGAAGTCTTGTCATCCTTGCCTTTAAGGGAGCATTCTGGCTGTTCTTCTTCCAGCACTGATCGGTTTGTCCTTTTAGCTGCCCATGGTATTTTCAATATTCTTCTCTAGCATCACAATTCAAATGCATCCATTAATATACAGTCTTCTTTATTCAATGTCCAACTTTCACATGCATATGGTGCAGTGGGGAATACCATGGCTTGGGTCAGGTAAACTTTAGTCCTCAAAGTAACATCCTTGCTCTTCAACACTCTACAGAGGTCTTGTGCAGCAGATTTACCTAATGCAGTGGTTCTCAACCTTCCTAATGCTGTGACCCATTAATACAGTTCCTCATGTTGTGGTGACCCCCCCAATCATAAAATTATTTTTTGCTAATTCATAACTGTAATTTTGTTACAGTTATGTTTTCCGATGGTCTTAGACGACCCCTGTGAAAGGTACAGATTGAGAACTGCTGACTTAATGTAGTACGTCTTTTGTTCTCTTGACTGCTGCTTCCATGAGCATTGATTGTGGATCCAAACAAGACAAAATCTTTGACAACTTCAACCTTTTCTCCATTTACCATGATGTTACCTTTTGGCCCATTTGTGAGGATTTTGGTCTCTTTCTTACATTGAGTTGTGATTCATACCAAAGGCTACAATCCTTGATCTTCATTAGCAGGTGCTTCAAGCCCTCACTTTGAGCAAGCAAGGTTATGTTGTCTGAGTACTGGAGGTTGTTACGTAGCCTTCTTCGAATCCTGAGGTTGTACTCTTCTCATGATTTGTGCAGCATTTAGATTGCAACTATGGTGAGAGGAGACAACCCTGATGCACATCTTTCCTAATTTTAGGCCATGCAGTAGTCCCTTGTTCTGTTCACACAACTGCCTCTTGGTTCATGTGAAAGTTCCTCATGAGCACAATGACGTGTCTGGAGTTCCCATTCTTCTCATGGTTATCCACAGTCTCTTATTGCCCACACAGTTGAATACCTTTGCAGAGTCAGTGAAGCAATGAAATATTCCCGGGGGCTACAAAAGCAGATACCTACAATTTATCCTGGATCATGGGCTATAGTACAAACATTTTAATTGCCAGGGGGTTGCCAAATAATTTTTTTTTCCTGGAAAAGGAGATTGTGGCCCAAATAAGTTTGGGAAACTATGTTTTGGGTGGACCAAAAACCACTCAGTCTGTTTTGCTGGGTTACAAGCTGTTTATGTGACTAGCAAATAGACCCATCACTTGCAAGATATGGTATCATCAAACTTTTGGGGAGAATTAACAAATCCTGGGCAAGAACGATCATGTAAGAGAAACTCCTTATAGTACATTGACTGTGTTGTTACTTTAGGCAGTAGGGTAGTTCTGTTCCCTTTATTTCATCTTGGATAGTGGGAGGAACTTCCTAATAAGTTTGAGAGACTGATTCAAAAATTTATCTGTAAGAATATTCACCATAAAGGATGGTTTGCCTAATTATATGGGTTGGACCATGGGAGGGAAGTCTGGGGAGAAGGCAGTGGGGCAAGTGGCCCCGGAAGGTAGAGGGGGAAGATGGAAGTGGGGAGAAGGGTGTGGTGAGTGGACGGTGTGTCATGGACAGCAGGGGAACAACTAGGGAGGTGGAACCAGCATCTAGGAGAGGGAAGGTCCTGTGAGTATTAGAGCAACACCGAGCTAGTGGAGAGGAAGCACTAAGGGGGAAGGAGGCGGAAAGTGATGGCGGGGCAGGAGGAGGCAAAAGGTAAAGGGCAGGCGCTAGGAAGCAAAGGCATAGATAGGGAGAGTAACAGAGGTGTGCACTTATCCAAATACATTAATCCATAACAATAGTGGTATTGGCCTATGTCCATATATTTATAAGGCAATACACTGAGGCTGCAGATGGGCCAAGGCCCTCGGCTCATGCCTTTCCTGGGGTCTTCAAGGCTTGAAGTTAAACAAGCAGCCATCCAACAGTGAAGCAACAAGTCCACATGGAAGAAGCACACCGACCAGTGCGGTTGTGAGGTGTCATCGAGATCGGGCAATGGGCATTAGAAGACTCACAACAAACAGTAAACAAACAAGCAAAAATGCATTGGGGAGAATGGAGGAAGGTTGGAGTGGAGACCCAAAGCCCATCTATGGACCATGGAATATTCCCCCACAGAGGGGTTGCAGGGAGGGGATAAGTCAATCAGGGTGCAGTAGAGCACTAATGGGTCACACATTATACCTCGGATCCCTGGAGGCCTCCTCATCCCCTACTATCATGACCTAAGTGCCAATTCCCAATCTAGACTAGACAGGAGCATGTACATAGTTATAGGCAAGAGATAAAGCTCACAACACATGGCACCCAGGAGCAGGAATGGGAATAGAGACACCAAAAGGGTAGGGGGAGGGGGGGACAGGTGGGGAGGAAGGGGGAACTCATCACAATGAGTGGCACATAACCACACACCCCCTTCCAGGGGGAAGAACAACAGAAACCAGAGGGGAAGGGAGACAGCGGTTGGTGTGAGATTTGAAAATAATGAACAATCTACAATCTATCAAGGGGCCACGAGGGTTGGGGGTGGGGGGGAGGGAAAAAAAGAGCTGATCCCAAGGGCTCAGTGGAAAGTAAATGTCTAGAAAAGAACAATGGAATATATATACGAATATGTCGGATACAATTGATGTATGGTTTGTAACAGGAGTTGCAAGAGCCCCCAATAAAATGATTTAAAAAAACCATGCACACGAAAAAAACAACAAACCCACTCTGCAGTTGATTCCAACTCCTAGCAGCCTCCAGGATTTCTGTAACTCTACGGACTTGGAGAACATCATCTTTTTCCTGGAGAGCGGCACGCTGGCTCCTTTCTTCTTTCAGTCAGTGGATATTCAGTATTCTTGGCTAACACCTCAGTTCTTCTGTCTCCTTTTTCCATTGTCCAGCATTTATTTACATGCATATGAGGCCATTTTTGCTTTTTATCTATTTTTATCTTTCTTTACACTGACATTATTAATTTGATCTAATTTTTTTCTTTTTCATTTTTGCTTTTTAAGAAAAAGGTCTTTTGTAGCAGATTTGCTTCATGCAATATATCATTTGACTTATTGATGGATGCTTCCAGGGGCATTGGTCGAAGTAAAATGAAATTCTTGACACCTTCAGTTTCTTCACTGTTTATCATGATGTTTTTATTGGTCCAGTTATGAGGATTTTAATTTCTTCAGGTGTAATCCATGCTGAAAGTTGGAGTCTTTTAACTTCTGCATTAAGCGCTTCCAGTTGTCTTTTTTTTTGACAAGGTTATGTCATTTGCATATTGTAGGTTGTTAATGAGTTCTCTCAATTCTGATGGTACACCCTTCGTAAAGTCCAGCTTCTCAGCTTGTTTACAAAGCGTACAGGGTGAAGAGGTAAAGCGAATGCAACCCTGATGGACACGTGTTCAACTTCCAGGCCACACAGTCCTGTTTGATTGGTTGCCTCTTCATAGATGTACATTAGATTTAAGGAATTCCTATTCTTTGCAAATGAATGAATATCAACTAATTCTTTGGTACAGTGATTGCTATGATCTACACAATCAAAAGCCTTTGCATACTTGATAAAACATAAGTAAGCCTTAGTTTATTCTGCAAGATTCACTTGATATTATCAGTAATATTCTTTATCCCATGTCCTTTTCTGAATCCAACTTGAACTTCTACCATTCCCTGTTGGTAGGTGACTACAATCATTCTTTGAATTCTCTTCACTAGCACTGACATATTTATGATATTCCTCAATAAGTTTTGCTTCCATCTGATTGTCTTTTTTTGGAATGGGCATG
This sequence comes from Echinops telfairi, assembly GCF_000313985.2. Lineage (NCBI taxonomy): Eukaryota > Metazoa > Chordata > Mammalia > Afrosoricida > Tenrecidae > Echinops > Echinops telfairi. Next base: position 44,879,740 of record NW_022111369.1, read on the forward strand.
AATATGATTCTCTTCAATCATTTGTTCAGGGGGTTGCCTTCCAAATTTCTTAACATATTTGAGCAAAGGCCCCCAGCATTGAATCAATTTGTTGAAGCCTTTCAACAAATTTGTTGATTCATGGAGCCTTGATTATTTACTACACCTACTGTACAGCTTGGATTTCTTCCATTCGTATCATTTCTCGATCACATACTACCTCCTAAAATGGTAGAATATCATTAATTCTTTTAGTACACTGATTGTTATTCCTTCCTTGCATCTTTTTTGATGTTTCCTGCATGATTCAAAGATTTGCCCATAGAATCCTTCAGAATTGTCATTCAAGGCTTGACTTTTCTCTAGTTCTTTTTAGCTTGAGAAATGCCAATCATATTTTCTTCTGTGGTTTTCTAACTTATGTATTTGCACATTCCATCATAAGCAGGTATACTTAGGAGTCTGTTTAAGTATACATAGGAGAAAACGTTTACCCTATTAAGAACAAAATGGTTCTATATAGACAGTGATATTCAGGATATGTTGCTGAATATGAAAATTACAGAACAGCGTACATCTCACTGTCTTTGAGTTTATCTGGACTCACAGCAACCCTGTCGGACAGAGTAGAACTTCCCCTGTGAGTTTCAGAGACATGACTCTTTGCAGGAGTAGAAAGCCTCATCTTTCTCCTAAGGAGAGGTTAGTGGTTTTGAACTGCTGACCTTGTGGTTAGCAGCCCAACATGTAGTCCACTTTGCCACTAAGGCTTTTTAATGGCATTAGTGGAAGGAGTCAATTTATTTAAAAACCAGATGAAACCTTTTGTGTGTATGTACACATATGTGTGATATTACAGGGAGGAAAAAAATTCTTAATGGTAGGTGCTATTCTGTTTACAATAGTTATATGTGGAGATGAATGCTGGGAGACGGGTTTGCTCCATGTTCTTCTGTATGGTTTTAATATTTTTACCGTGGGATTAAATTTAGGCATTGTATGATGAACAAATGATCACTGTAATAACTAATCTTTTGGCTTTCTTATATTTTGTTAGAATTGGTCCAAAGGAAGATTTTTTCCACTGTTTGAAATGTAACTTGTGCCTCGCGATGAACCTCCAAGGGAAACACAAGGTATATCACTCACAGTACGGATGGTCTTTGAAGTGTTACAGTGCTTTTGAAACTAGCAAAAATCTTCATATGTTGGACCAGTTTATTAATTTTATTACCAAGTGCAGCTAACTAGGCTACCTTTTTAAAGGCAGTATTAGGAAGTAGATAATCCAATATGCCTCAGCATATCTGGTCTATAATTTTGCTTCTTCACTATTGTGTCAAAATACATGCCAGTTAATAATAGCATAATGTTGTCCACTTCAAAGGTGGTTTATGGATTCTTAACATTTGTTCTGCTTTGAAGAATAGCATTTAAAAGACAGTATAGGAGAACTGAGCAGTACAGCTGGTTATTATAACATTCCAAGAGGATTAAAAAAAGCACATTTTAT
>NW_022111369.1:44882237-44888235 GCF_000313985.2 Echinops telfairi
ATGTTAAGAATTAGTAAGTGGCATAGCTGAGATTAGAATCCAGATTTTAAAATGTACTACTTGGAAGGCTTTAAAGGTTTCTCCCCAGGTATATACCGTTGTCTTTAAACTGTATGTATTCTTTTCTCTTGTTTTTGTTTTTCCCAGTTGTTTATCTTTTACTTTACTTTGCAAATGGCCCTGCCATTTACTCAAGTGCTTCCTTAGAAAACTGTGGAGAATTCCAGGAGGCCTTGCCTTTTCTTAACCTCCCATATCTAACCAGATGCTAAGTCTAGTCAAGGTCAGAACTTGACTTCGCCCTCTTAGTGGAGCTCAAGTTTAGCCCACCTCTTACTTGTGTAATTTTAGAAGTTGTTTAGCTTTTCTGAGCCTTAAAATATCTCACCTATAAAATGGGTAATAATTATATCTATTTCCTTTTGGGTTCTGGGAATTGATCTCCATTCAGATAATGGGTTAGCATATGATATATGGTAAATATTATATATATATTAACTTATTATTACCCTTATTAGTAAGTAGCTTGGGTCAGGGGCTTTGTAGTAAAACATAAAAAGTAGAATGATTGCAAACCATGTGACCTAGATATTAAATATCTTGGTGAATCAATTTCTTAACTATAAAATGGAAGTAATTAATAATTTCACTGTTGAAGATCATTGTTTCAAGTAGTAATGACAATCTTGAAGTAGTTGCTGTGAGAGTTAAAAGAATCCCTACTAAAGATTTCTTTGTCTGGCGTATCAGAAGCATGTGTTCATATTGATATTATCATTTTCAGGGAGATGACATTAGCGTTCCCTTTATTGTTAGCCTGAAGTATGCTTACTATTGCTACATCTGACTTCTTTGCCTAGCTAAGTTTTTGCTAATGTGACTTTCTCTCTTAAACAGTGTATTGAAAATGTCTCCCGGCAGAATTGTCCAATATGCCTGGAGGTAAGCTCAAAATGCAGCTTGGCTTTTACTTGGGAAATCTTACCTTTTGGATTTAAAATATTTTGGCATTTTATGGAGTTTTCATATGAATTCTGACGTGTCTTCCCGTCACAGGACATTCACACATCTCGAGTTGTTGCTCATGTCTTGCCATGTGGGCATCTTTTACACAGGTAAAGTGCGTTTGGTTATTTTCCCTCAGTGGTATTTAAAAATGGAGGTAGTTTTTGCCCTACTAAAATAATGCTGTATTTTCTTTCAGGACATGTTACGAAGAAATGTTGAAAGAGTGAGTGTTTGGTGGGATTTTTAAAATTTCTGTGTTTAAGATGTCTGCATTTTTGGCCTGATTTTGTCTGTTGGGAGGTGGGTCGACACTACGTCTGTCACGCTGAGCGGGGTGAGATTTATATTGAGATGGGGGGGGGGTGTAAGTAGGGCATTAACTGGCCAAGACCTCTTAGGTAGTTACGTAGCTGTACTTCCATCCCGCTTTTCTGTAATCCCTGATGCCACCCCTTAGTGTGGATGGCTATTTCTTGTTTTCTGGCCAGATTTGTGAGGGAGGACCGAGTCTGCCAGCAGCAGTCATAGCCTTGTGATACCACTGAGGAATGTGGCCACAGTTCTCCTAAGATCTGATATTGGCACAACAGCGGACGATAGTAAAGAGGTTATCGAAAGCTAATAATTAATTGGGCAGGAAAGCTGTTAACGTGATATGAGAATAGTTAGGAAAGAGGAGACTCTGTAAATGTAAATTGATGAGCAAAAATTTAAATTTGATCTAAGAGCCAGATAAGAGAGGAACTGTTTTAGAAAGGAAAATTAATGTTTGAACATTTTGTATAGAGAAAACAGTCTTGTATAAATGTATTAAGAAATTGAGGTTGTTTAGCTAGGAAGTAGCTTTTTAAAAATACTAACTATGCTCTACAAAGAATATGGATTGATTCCTCTACATTTTCGAGGAACAGAGGAAAAAGAAGCTGGTTTAAAATATGCCATCAGCTACAATATAGATATTTAGTTAAAGCCTTTATATTGTAAAGGTTTCCAGGTTCCTAATAGGCTTTGGATGATTTATATGCCAGTTAGTCTGTGTCTCCTGTATCACTTAGGTGTTGCATGCATCAGTTGGTATTTGGAAAATAACCTTTTAATCTCTTCTAGAGGCTACAGGTGTCCGTTATGCATGCACTCAGCTTTAGACATGACCAGGTTCTGGAGACAGCTGGATGACGAGGTGGCCCAGACTCCCATGCCATCCGAATATCAGAACATGACTGTAGATGTGAGTAGAACATGTATTTTAAAGTTTGCGGGTTACTTGTTCATATTCGTGTTCGTGTTCATTTCTGATGCTCAAATTTTGTCTAAAATGACTGCTTTAACAGATGTGAATTCATGAGGCGGACAGAATAATCTTTAAATTTCGGTTTCTTTGAGGTAGGGGTGTGTGGGGATGAAGGTAGCGGTGTTTGGGGATCCTGATGCCTTTGTATAGTTCCCAGCAGTAGGTGGCAGGAACAGCTTTCTTCTGAACTATTTATACATTATTTGCCAGAGCCAATAATGTAGCTGAGTGGAGGTGGATCCCTGGTCTGATGTTTTATTTAAATTATGTTTTATTTCACCAAAATATATGTTTGTGGATTGTTGAAGACATTGTTTTTTGTTTGTGCATGCTTATGACCCTTCTGATCGTAGCCTAGCTTGCTTTATCTGGTCTTGGTTTGCCTCCCACCTCTGGGGGCCTTGGCGGCACAGTAGTTAAGTGCTGAGTTAGTGAAAAGTCTGCAGTTCAGAGCAGTCACTCTGGGGGAGAGAAGACATGGCTCTGGTCTCCTGTACAGATTATGGTTTAGGAACCCCTCTGGGAAGTTCTCCTTAGTCTTGTTCGGTCACTGTGAGCTGGAGGCAACTTGATGGCCCACAACAATAGCCCCCAACAGACAGTACAGAAAGTACTGTGCTATTTGCTCCTTTTTCCCATTCATTGAGAGCTGTTGATGTCTGTGCTTGTGTTATAGATCAGGATTGAAAAGCTAGATTGCTTTCTTGGGTATGTTACCATTTTTGGACAGATGAGGGTAACTAAAGTCTTATTAGTAGGGTCCATACATTTATGGTTTTATTTCAGACACAATGTGTTGAAACATCTATCTGATCAGTGGATCACTGTAGACAGGTTCTTTCAGAAGTGCACTTAGTCTCGTGAGGCTGCCCTCTAGTGGTATTCAGGGGGATTTGCTGGGCCAAGCATAGAGGCACCTGAGAAGGTTATGACAACAGTTTTTGGAATTCTTGAGAAATGTTTTTGAAGGAAATAGGACAATCCAGGTGGCATAGTGACTTATGCGTTAGGCTGCTGTGTTAGGCTGGGTTGTCTACAGATACAAAATCAGTGATACACATAAATGTATAAGAAAGAAATTTATATTAAGAAGTAATCTTATACCAAGAAGGCAGCCCAACTCAGTCCACCTGAAGTCCATGGCCCGATGCTAGCCGGGGCCTCGTCAGACTCATGTAGCTGCAGGCAGTGATGCCAGAGGGGAAGCAGTGGGTGCAGAGTCATGGCTCCAAGGTTTGTGGGAACAGGGCAGGGCAGAGACAGCTTGGAGATCATATGGCAGGGTTAGTGGCCTGGAGCCAGGCACAGAGTGCCAGCAAGTAGGAAGGCCAAGGGATAGAAAGGAAGGACCACCCTCCCAGGAGGCATCATCAGACTGACCTGATTGACAGGTTAGACTCCACCCCTACACAAGTGCAAGTTGACATAAAATATTACTGCCACAGCTACTAACCGAAAAGCCAGTAGTTCAAAACCATCAGTCACTTTGTGGGGGAAAGATGAGGCTTTTTACTTCTATAAATAGTTAGTTCCCAAGCCTACTGAGGCAGCGCTATCCTGCCGTATAGGGTGCTGTGACTTGGAATTGGCTCAGTGACAGGGAGGATGCTGATGAAGTTGTCAGAAAATTGTGAGAAAAAGGGCAAGAAAGTTATGTGGAGGAAGTTTTTCCTGTCACGACACTGCACCTGTTTTTTGAGGGTAGCAAGGGGTGTCCTATGAGAATTTTGTTGGAAAACATTCCTTCCTCCACCCCACAGCCTTGATCTTGCCCCTTCAGACTTCTTTTTATTGCCCAAACTCAAAGAACAAGATAAAGTGGGGGTATCTGCTTTTGCAGCGGCCCTGCATCGTTCAACGCCACCCCCAGGGGGTGGTGCCCCTGACTCTGGGGAACTAAGAGCAATATTTTAGGAAAGGCATACGGTTCGGTGGTTTTGAAATACAGTTGTAGAGTTGTGAACATTTTTAGAACAGTTTTACATCTCCAGAAGAAACCCACAAGCATTTCTTACCATCACTTCGCACTGCTCTAGCCAGAGCAGCGACCGATGGAGCGTCTTCATGCAGAGCAGCGGTTCTCCACCGTCCTCTCACACAACCCTGTAATACAGATCCTCCTGTGGGGGTGACCCCCAACCACAACATTATTTCCGTGGCTACTTCATGACTGTCATTTTGCTACTGTTATGAATCATCATGTAAATATCTGATAGGCAGGATGTATTTTCATTGTTACAAGTTAAACATAATTAAAGCATAGCGATTAATCACAAAACAATATGTCATGATATATTGTGAAATATTTATTTCCAATGACAAGTAAATGAAATGTTGTCTTGAAGCATGGTGTAGCATGGGTAACAGTCTTCACGCCAGGTATTAATATATGGGTGTATCTGCATGTGGGCGGACCTGCCCGGAGACGGATAGAGGAACGGTGTTTCGGTTCCTAGGACCATTAGAAACATGTGTTTTCCACATAGGTGACCCCTATGAAAGGGTCGTTCGATCCCCAAAAGGGTTGTAACCCACAGGTTGAGAATTGCTGATGTAGAGAATTGTTTTAGAAGATTTGTTGTCCAAATTTAATTTGGATTTTTTCTGCTTTTCTGTGAGTATTCTAAAGCTAGTGCTCTTCTTTCATAAAACTAATGCTTTTCTTCCATAGTACAGGTGTAGTCTATTTTTTGGTTAAAACCTCTTATTTTGCAGGATCTCTATTCAAGAAGAGATTGACTTCTAACTGACATATCTCACATATTTTAGGAATGAACCAACAACTTCTTTTTGCTTAATTTTAGGAACTATTCACTTTGGACTTTAATTTATTGTTAGCATAGGAAAAAGTAATTTAGTATATTTAACCTAAAGAGTAAGGGAAAATGTTATGTATATAAAAATCTGTTTGGAAGGCTAAAATAGATTTCTAAGTGTTGATGAAAAATATAGAAATTTATGTTTTTTTTATTGTAAGCCTTAGATGTTTATCTGTTTATGCTTAGAATAACTTTCTTTTTAGTATTATTTATACGATTTGGAAATGATTGTAAAATTAAGCCACTGGCTAAAATCTCCATTTTCATTTTTTAAATTCAAAGTTATTTTAAACGGCCTCTTGGAATTTTCAGTGAAAAAGTAAAAAGCATTTCTACTTATTGGAAGTGTTTAGGCATATAGTTTTATATTACCACATGTTCAGTATGATTTTTCAAGGATTGATTTGAGCAGACTATGCCACCTCACAGAGGGAACATTTTATGTACTTCACCTCAATGAAGGTTTCTACTTTTCAGATTCTCTGCAACGATTGCAATGGGCGCTCCACAGTCCAGTTCCATATATTAGGCATGAAATGTAAGAACTGTGACTCCTACAATACTGCTCAAGCCGGAGGACGTGGGATCTCACTAGATCAGCAGTGACCAGCCTGGACTACACTGGAAAAGCTAGCATTTCTGATACATAATGGGGTTGCCATAGTGTCCTGTTGTCATACCATGTCACAATCTGTGCATTAGACTTGGAGTGTTTTGTACTGTGTCACAGCATAAAATCATATTGTAAGTACTTAAGGATTCAGGGTCTCTGTAACTATCATAGCTCCATATTGCATGAAAGCCACTGCTTGTATTTTTGATTGGAAATTTCTTTAGTGTCAGTTATTTGGAAGCCAGTGATGTTTGCCATTGAAATTCA
>NW_022111369.1:44888988-44895500 GCF_000313985.2 Echinops telfairi
GTCTTAAAGGGACCTCAACTTACAGCGACACAGTCCACAGGCTAGGTGTCCTACAGGTAGTGTAGCCTGTAAATTGAGGCACAGAACAAGCAAGGCAGCCTCACAGTGGTCCGATGATCAAAGAGCGAGAGACAAGAAAGGCGAGGCTCGCTGAGCCATTCATCTCTCTGCCCTTCAATTGATCCCACTTGTGTTTATCGGCCAGGTTGGCACAGTAAACTATCTCACAACTCTTTGGGGCCTTAATTGGTTTATAGTGAGGTTCAAATTCAGTATTGAAAGTGGTGTATTGAAATCCCCAAATATTACTGTGGAATTGTCTGTTCTTTAAGTTTTGTCAGTATTTGCATCACATATTTTGGGGCACTGATGTTAGGTGCATAGGCACTTAAATTGCTGTATCCTCTTGATGTGTTGCTCCTTTTATAATTACCCTTTTTTATCACTTATAACTTATAATTTTGTTGAATATTAATAGGGTCTCCATGCTCTCTTGTGGTGTCTTTTATGGGTTTTTATTATTTATGCTTGCATTCTTTCACTTCCAATGCATTTGTACCCAGCTCTTCTAAGGCCTTGAGAAAAACAGGAACACTGGAAATGATTTGGTTTAGGTTGACCAAAAGTATTTCTTCTAAGAGTCAGGCTCTACATGCCTGGAGATAAGGAATAATTCATGCAGAATTTCCTGCCCTCATGAGAGTGAGTATATGAGGGGCCACCCCCCAAAAACCATAAGAAAGCTACGCTGGGCTGAGCTTTCATAGTACAGTCAGCAGTAATGATGTGGATGGAGTAAAGCCTTTGGGATCGTCATTTGTTGATAGGGCACGACTCAAAAGGATAATAGCTGCAAACATCTATTAGAACTTGGAACATATGACGCATACATCTAGGGAAATGAAGTTAAGAGTAAAGACCGATATTCTGGGCATTAGTAAGCTGAAAAGGACTGGCATTGGCCATTTGGAACGGCAGGAATAACACAATCGAGGAATCATGCTGCAGTCATTGCTAAGAAGACCTCTCGAGACTCGTCTTTGAAGGCAGTGCTGTGTGTGATTGTATGGTATCCATATACAAGGGAATTCAGTCCATAGAATTATTCAAATTTATGCACCAATCACTAATGCTAGTTATGCAGAAATTCTGGAGTTCTACCAGTGTCTTCAGTCTGAACTTGATCAAATGTAATCACTATTGGTGGCTGGAATGCAAAAGTTAACTTTTAAGCAGGAGTAGAAAGTGCCATCTTTCTCCTGACATGGCTTCGAACTGCTGACGCATGGTGTAGCGTGGAGGAGAACGGAAGCGTTCCCCAGCTAGGTGTGGCTCTGAAACTAGCCTCATTTTAGGCGTATCAGAAAGAGCTCGGTGTTGCCCCAGGTTGCATGGGCAGACTAAGGGTTTGAACTTTGGCAACGGAGAGGCAGTGGTTGAAATTATTCCAGTCTAATACGTGCTAGCATATGATCTGGGGCAAGTTTCTTAATTTCCCAGACATTTTAACTTCTGTGAAATTGGGATACTAGTAACACCCTCATAGCATTTGTGCTGTAAGATTAAATCAGATAGTTTAGGAAATGGAGGAGGAAGCAAAAAAAGACGTTTAAAGCGCTAAAGACTGTCTGGTTTGTAACGATATTACAAACCCTCAGTTGATATTAAGGCTCATGCCCATTTACTTACAGAATGGTGATGATATCCAGGGGGTACTTTACCAATTTCCCCAATTCTTCAGAATCCACTCTCTTAATCACCTGAGCTTTGAGCAAGGAGGGTCTGGGAGTCTAGCTGGGGAGAGTGGCCTCAGTAGATGGCCTTGCACCTTAGTTTGCCTAAAGGGCCCCATTGGACATGTTCTTCCAACGTAAACCCAGAAACCTGATCCTGTACCGTTTAGCGGTAGCCAGCAACCAGGCATCTTCTCTAATTAGTCTTGACAGACTAATTTTTCTCAAAGAGGAAGGCAGGAACGGGTTGCTTTTTGCTTTAGAAGTAAAGGCTCACTCTCTAAACACTCCTACCCACCACCACCCCATCTCCTGATTCACTTGGTAACTAATTCATTTGGTAAGTGAATTAATCCCCACTGCTTGATTTGGTGAGGGAATCAGTTTTTGCATTCGGATGATCTGAGCGATGTCTTCAGCTGACTGGACGCTTGGTGAGGGAGCCATCTTGTGTAAGCATCGAGATCTATTCTCTTTGATAAGCAAGCTGACAGATTTTAGTGACGTTTCATAAGGCATGTTATGTTTTCGATTAATAGAATAAATTTGATTTCTCAAAAGACCAAATTTGTTCCTAAACGTAGGAGGAAGAATAGTCTCACTACACCTCAGAATGACTTACTTGTGGATGGGAGACTTGATTATTCCCTATTTTTTCTGTTTCCTATGGTACAAGTCATTTTCCTGACGATCGGTTTTCTTTTAGGTTAGAGCAATAGCAAAAGTTCCAGACACATTTTAAGAAGCTGTCTCCCCACCAACAGCCACACTGTACGAGGCGGGAGAAGGGAATGGGTAAGGGTAGAGTCTTTGCGGCCAGGTTTCTGGGCTGCTATCTTGACTCTGCCTTTCCCTGGCTGAGTGTCCTTGGGCAACAGTTAGCTTGTCTGTGTTCTTGTGGGGTATTTGTGAAAATCCATCCAATTGATAGAAGTCACGATCTTAGAAACAGGATTGTTGCTCGTTGTCAGTTTCAACCCACAGTGACACTGTCGAACCGGGTGAAGGGCGATCCGGTCCTGTGCGGGCCTCACAGTCGTGACAATACTTGAGTCCGTCATGCCACCACGGTGTCACCCCATTCCCCTGGAGGTCTGGCTTTTTTCATGTACTCTATCAAGCATGCTGCCCTTCTCCAGGGATTGAGCCGTCCAAAGCATGTGGTCAGCCTTGTCATCCTCTCTTCCAAGCAACATTCTTATTCTCCTTCTGAACAGCAAAGATGGGTTCATTCCTCTGGAATGCCAGCATCATAATTCTGCAGCATCAGTTCTGTCTGCCTTATTGGTTGCCCAGCTTATCCATGAACAGGAGGTGACTGCTGAAAGGTCATTGTTTGGGTCAGGTGCACCTTACTCTTCAAAGCGCCATCTTCAAATAACTGCAGCTTTATTTGTTTGGTATCTAATGGAAGGTGCCTTCGTGGCACATTAGCCTGGCGCTAATGGAAAGGTCAGAGGCTCAGTCCCACTAGTGGCTCCATAGGCAAAAATGACTGGCGACATGCTTCTATACAGATGACAGCCTTGGGAACCCTGTGAGTGGTCTGCTCCGTCCCGCAGGGCACTATGGGCACACAGTAACAGCGGGCTCGCCAGCCCCAAAGCACAGCCACCAGCTTTTGAGATGCTCTGCAGAGCTCCTTTCCCCTTTTCCTACTTCACACATCCACACAGAGCGGGGCTCTGTCCTTTTCCTTGATCTCCAATACCGTCCATTCATCGATCCCTATAACGTGTATCCAATCTGGATTATGCTTGTACATCTGAATTTGTACATCTCAAAGGAAAAAAAATCCAGCAGGGAAAAGGAACAGGTAAACTTTGTTTCCTGCCAGCAGAGGGTGCCATAACATTTCTAGTGACGTGAATCTTCTGTGCAGAACGATGGTTTTTTTTCTTTAGGCGTATCTGGTGAGAGCTTCTTCAGGATACTGACATTGAGGATTTCCATTGTTCAGATAGAATAAGGACATAAACTAACATCGGAATGCAGTCATTGATACTTAAAGATATTTCACATCTGCCTGTTTGTATCCCTTGGGCCAGTTTTGGGAGAGTGTATGGTCAGGGTTATGTGCTAATATGATGTCCCTATGCAGTGTTGGATGGGCAAGACAAGAGGGTGGAGGACCAGTGGGAGCCGTGGGACAGGGGCGAAAGTCCTGGAACCGGCCGCACCTCTCCTCAGAGGATGAGGCTTTTGGTGCCACGGGGAATCTGCAAGCTAAGCAGAGTCAGCTGGATGACAGTTTTAAGCAGCAAAGTGTTTGTTTGCTGATAATGAACTGGTCACATCAGACAAACAAACATGCATACCATGGTGGGTTGGGGGGTGAGGGGTGTCCCAGAGTATGGCAGATTGTGTTTCCATGTGGTCACCCCACAATATGACACCCACTCTCTTTCCCCAAACAGCACTGCATGTGAAACCTGAAGGCCAGGGGACCAGTGGCTATGCTTGAAGCAATGCTGTCTAGACTAAGCCATGACTGGTCCCTCCTGGTAACGTGTTCAAAGTATATGAAGTTTCCCATTCTGGATTCCAAAGAACATTCTAGCTATACTTGTTTCAAAACATTTGTTTGTTCTTCTGGTAGTTCATGGTATATTCAATATTCATTGCCAACACCATAATTCACATACATCAGTTCTCTGATCTTCCTTATTGATTTTTCCAGCCTTTGCTTGCCTATGAGCCAATTGACAATAACCATACTTACAGGAGGCTCACCGGGGTCCTCAGAGTGACATCTTGGATCTTTAACACTTTATAGAGGTGGCTTTTTGGGGGTTTTTTTTTGCAGTAGATTTCCCCAAAGCAATATGTTATTTGTTTCTTGACTTCCATGAGTGTCGCTTGTGGATCCAAGTAAAATAAACTAACAATTACATTTTTTTTCTTTGTCATGGTGCTTTTCTTGGTCCAGTTGTGAGGATTTTTCTTTTTATGTTGCGGCATACTCCATACAGAAGGCGATAGTCTTTGATCTTCATCAGTAAGTGCTGCATCAGTAAGCGCTTCAAGTCCTCTTGCAGAAGCAAGGTTCTATCATTTGTATATCACAGGTTTCCAATGGGTCTTCCTCCAATTATCATTCTGCTTATTTCTTTAGATAGTCTAATTTCTCAGGTTATTTGCTCAGCATACTGTTGAATAAATACGGTGAAAGGGTAGGACCAGGACAAACATTTTTCTTGATTGTAAACCAAGCAGCATCCGTTTGCTCTGTTTGAACAAGTGTCTCTTGGTCTATTCACATGTTATGCATGAGCACAGGAGGTATTATGGAATTCCTTTTCTTTTTAATCCATAGTTATGATGTATACAGTTGAATGCCTTTGCATAATCATTAAAACATCTTTCTGGTATTTTCCGTTTTAAGCTAAGATGTGTCCGACGTCAATAAAGATATCCTTTGCTTCCATGTCCTCTTAAAATCCAACTTGAATTTCCGACCGTTACCTGTCAATGTGCTGCTGCAACCATTTTAAAGTTACCTTTGGCAAACTTTGATTTGCTCGGCTAGCAGTGACGTTCTTGGGTGCTGTCCAGTCAGTCCTGACCCAGCAGCTCTGTGCACAAGCAGTTCCTGGTCCTGCGCCACCCTCACCATGATTCTTAAGTTCGAGCCCACTGTTGCAGCCAATGTGCCAATTCCTCTTGTCAAGAGCCCTCCTCGTTTTATGCTGTCCTTTATTTTACTAAGCATGCTGCTCTTTTCTAGAGAATGCTCTTTCCTGACAAGTCCAAAATACTTGCCATGAAGCCTGCCTCTGTGGAGCATTCTGGCTCTATTTCCAGGACAGATTGGTTTGTGCTTTTGACAGTCCATGGTACTTTCAGTATTCTTTCAGTATTCATAATTCAAAACATCGATTCTTCTTCGGTCTTCCTTATTGAATGTCCAACATTCCCATGCATATGAGGCAATTTGAAATACCATGGCATGGGTCAGGCGCACCTTAGTCCTCAAAGTAACATCCTTGCTTTTCAATACTTTAAAGAGGTCTTGTGCAGCAGATTAACCCAATGCAATGCATCTTTCAATCTCTTGACTGCTGCCTCCATGAGAATTGATTTGTGGATTCAAGCAATGATAATAATGGTAGTAATGATAATAACTGATAATATCTATTGAATCACCTTTCTATGGGATGGGCCCAGAGATAGATATCTTCCAGTTAGTTGGCCAGTACCTGTCCTCCAAATTTTTTAAGAGTAGAGGAATGATAACCTCCAGTGTTGTTGAATCATTTCAATTGGTATTTCATCAATTCCTGGATTCTTGTTTTTTGCAAATACCTTCGGTGTCACTTGGACTCCTTCCTTTATTGTCTGCTACTGCTTGAAATGCCTAAGTGCTGACCAGTGCTGTTTGGTAGTGCCTCTGTTTAGTTCTTTTTCTTTTGATGCTTCCTATGTTGTTCAATTTTCTTGCCCATAAATACTTTCCATACTGAAATTTGAGGCTATATAAGTTTTTCACTTCGTTCAGCTTGAGAAATGCCCAATGTTTTGTTCCCTTCTGGTTTTTGAATTTCAAGTTGTCACTTTGTCTTCTCATGCTCCTCTTTGAAATCTGCTGTTTAACAGTTTTACTCCATCATTTCTTCCTTTTGCTTTACTCAGGAGTTCTCAACCTTCCTCATGCCGTGACCCTCATGTGGTGGTGACCCCCAACTACAACATTATTTTTGTTGCTACTTCATAACTGTCATTTTGATACTGTTATGAATTGTCATGTAAATGTCTGATATGCAGGATATATTTTCATTG
>NW_022111369.1:44899466-44909197 GCF_000313985.2 Echinops telfairi
TTTGTCATATCTTACACTGTCTGATGTCTCCCTTCACCCACTTTTCTGTTGTCCATCCCCCAGGGAGGGGGTTATATGTAGATCATTGTGATCAGTTCCCCCTTTCTCCTCCACCTTCCCCTTACTCTCCTGGTATCGCTACTTTCATTGGTCCTAAGGGGTTTATCTGTCCTAGATTCCCTGTGTTTACAGCTCTTATCTGTACCAGTGTCCATCTTCTGGTCTAGCCGGATTTTTAAGGTAGAATTGGGATCATGATTGTGGCTAGGAGGAAGCATTAAAGAACTAGAGGAAAGTTGTATGTTTCATTAGGGCTATACTGCACTCTGACTGGATCGTCTCTTCCCTGCAACCCTTCTGTAAGGGGATGGCCAGTTGCCTACAGATGGGCTTTGGGTCTCCACTCTGCACTCCACCTCATTCACAATAATATGTGTTTTAGGTTCTTCTATGCTTGATACCTGATCCCATTGACACCTCATGATCACACAGGCTGGTGTGCTTCTTCCATGTGGGCTTTGTTGCTTTCCAGCTAGATAGCCACTTGTTTATCTTCAAATGTTTTAAGACCCCAGATGCTATATCTTTTGATAACCAGGCACCATCAGCTTTCTTCACCACACGTGTATGCACCTGCTTTGTCTTCAATGGTCATGTTGGGAAGGTGAGCATCATGGAATGCCAGGTTAATAGAACAAAGATTTCTTGTGCTGAGGGAGTGCCTGAGTAGGGGCCCAATGTGCACCTGCTACCTTAATACTAAACCTATAAATATGTGTACATAGATCTACTTACCCATCGTTTATAGAAATATATCTACCTATGTACATACCTGTATTTAGACCTCTGTAAATGCCATTTGCTTCCTAGTTTTTCCCTCTATTTCCTTTTACTTTCCTCTTGTCCCACTATCATGTTCACCCTTCATTTGGGTTTCAGTAATTCCTCTCCGTTACATTGTCCTTGATCAAGCACTACCAGGCGTCCTACACCCTCCTCGCCATCAATTTTGAGTCACTTGTTGTTCCCTTGTCCCTGGGGTTGTTAACACCCACTTCCTTTTCCCCACTTCCCCCTCTTCCAAGTCCCCTCCGGAACTGTTGGTCCCATTGTTTTCTCTCCAGATTGTTTATCCTGCCTATCTTATGTAGATAGACCTGCAGAGATAATAATATGCACAGAAAACAAGACAGAGCAAAACAAAGCAAGAAAAGAAAAGAAATCAACAACAAAAAACTAACAACAACAACCAAAAAGAGAAAAGCCTGTAAATAGTTGAAGGTCTGTTTGTTGACCTTTAGGAGTGTTTTCTGGTCGAGTCTGATGGGGTGCCAGCCCTGGCCCCAAAGTCTATTTTTGGTATTTTCTGGGGAGTCCGTTGCTCTGTTACTGTTCTGTTGCACACCCTTAGTGTTTCACCTCAGTGTGGAGGTGTCAGATTGGGTGCAATTCCCACACTGTGTCTCCAGTGTTGTCCCCCATAGCACTATGGGTCAGTGAGGGATGTTGTGTCTTGTAGTGGGGCCGGCTCTGTGTTCCTCTCTGTGGATTGGCTGCTCTGAGCGGGAATATCGTCCTCAAGGCTTGGTGTGCCAGGATTTGTTCCACTCTCTCTTCCTCTCCCTTCATTTGCTCCTGGGTGCTCTGATCAGACATGTCCCTTTCCCTGAGCTGTAGCTTCAGTGCTGTCCTCTGAAGTGAATTGTTCTGTGGGGAGGAGGGAGGGCTGTCCAGGTAGTTGGGATTGGGGCTGGCCCCTCAGACCTCTCTGTTGGTTCCCTGCTTCACGCTGGTATGTTGCATTCACATTTTAGAGCACTGGGTTGAAATCTGGTCCCTCTTTCCCTGTGGAGATATAAACAATATCTGCCCCTCCCCATTGGGTGGGTTAACACCCTGTTCCCCCGCTACCATTTAAAAAATAAAGTTATTTTTGTCTTTTGTCAGAATAATACATATTCATGATAAAAAATTAGAAAATGTGGAAAAGTAGCAAGAACTGGAATAAAAAGAAAAAGTGGTTCTTAATTGTATAACTTCCAAAGAACCTTGTGGATATTTTTCCTAAATATTCAAGGAACTATGCCTAAGATCATAATGTAATAGATATTTGTATTCTCCTTTTTTTCCCACACATCATTATTGTATTACAATCTCTTTGTCAACCACTTAAACGTCTTGAAAAATACAGATGTTGCGCATTGAGTGTTACTGAACAAACTTTTAGAAATGTGGTAAGTAATAATGTGCATGATGCATGCCCTGTATTTTACATACCATCTTTTGGAACAGGAGAAATCAAGGCTTTCTGCTTCCATGAAGAGCTATACCCTGCTGGCATTTGAAATACCAGTGACAGCGTTCAGCATCACAACAACACAAAAGCCACTGCAGTATGATAAACTGAGAATCTGCATTTTGAATTGTGTTCTGGAGAAGATTCTTGAAGGTACCACGGACTGCTAAAAGGACAAACCAATCTGTGTTGGAAGAAGTAAGGCCAGCGTGCTCCTTAGAGGCAAAGCTAGCAAGACTTCGTCTTACGTACTTTGGACATATTACCAGGAGAGACAAGTTCCTGGGGAAGGACATCGTGGTTGATAATGTGGAGGGGCGGCCAAACAGAGGAAGCCCCTCAACGAGGTGGATCAGCACAGGGACTGCACCGCTGGACTCAAGCACAGGCACAGTTGCGAGGACGGCCACCCAGTGTCTTCCTGTTGTGCAAAGGGTCACTGAGTCAGGGATGACTTGATGGCACCTAACAGCAACAACAGGGGGTTAAAGTCTGGGAAAGCCCAGGAACAGTTCTACTCTATGAATTACAATCACCTGGATGGCAGAGGGCTTGTTTTTTGGTATCTGTTGGAAATGCAGCTTATTGTAAAGAGCCATAATAGGTTAGTGTGCAAAATCAAGCAAGAATGCTGTAATTTTGGCAACTGTGAAGACTCAAGTTCCAATCTCAACCAATGCACCTCACGTGAAGCCACCACCCCTTCACTCTTAATCCTCTCAAATTGACAAACAATAGCTACCACAGGGCGACAGACAACAGACATACTCTAATCAAGATCGTTTCAGATCCTGAAAAAATAGCAAAGGAAATAAAACATGGAGGTCCCGCTTAGAAAGAATAGTTGTTTAGGTCTCAACACTGAGTTTGGAATAGTTAGAAATGTAGGGAGCAAGGATTCAGGAAGCAGAAAGGAGGGCATCAAAATGTATGAACATAGTTAGAAAAAGGGAACAAGCATTTTAGAATTAAAAGAGGCATCCCCAAAAGAACACTTGGAAAGCAATGAAAGAGTTTTCTGCCTTTCTCCCCCAGCCAGATGAAAAGATGCTCGCCATCATTAGCCATCAGGGAAATGCAAATGAAACCCAGTGAGATCTCATTTCATGCCCACTAGAATGGTTAGCATAAAGGAAGATAACAAATATTGGCAAGAATGTGAATAAATTGGAACCCTTACACCCTGCTAGTGGAAATGTAAATGTACAGCTGCTTTGGAAGACTGTCTGGAAATTCGTCAAATGTTCAACATGGAATTATCGTATCACTCAGTAATTTTATTCCTAGGTTATATACCCAAGAGAAATGGAAGCATCTCCCTAGACTGAAAGTGGAAACAGCCCAAAGACCATCAACTAGTGAAAGGGTAAATGAAATGGGATATAGCCATACAATGGAACATTATTTAGCCATAGAAGGGACGAAATGCCAAACCCTGTGACAACCTGGAGCGGACTTGAAATTATAATAAGTAGAAGAAGCTAGTCACCAAGGACCACACATTGGGGTTCCATGTATATGAAACATTCCCCATAGGAAAACAGAAAACACATATGTAGAGAAAGTGGTGGTAGTGGGAACTGCCTAGACCTGGAGGTGGTTGAAGGAGGACCTGCTGAGTCTGCTGTAAATCCTACTATAGGAAAAGGGACTGAATTTCATTTTCGAATTTCCCAATGCTTTATTTTCTGAAATCTGTAAAACACACACACACACACACACACACACACACACACACACACACACTCCTCTGAGTCATTGGAATTAGATTTTGTGTTGAACTTGAAACTAGTTTTTCCCCCTTGAGGTAGGAATTCACTGGGGCAACTATGAGCTGCGAGGATGAAGGACCCGCCAGCTAAGGATCAATATTGGCTCTGAAATTCAAACGGATGCCCCAGGGACAGAGCTGAACCTAAGAGGGTGGAAGAGGAAGCAGGCAAAGGCCTTGTTGAGATACACACACACACAAACTGTGGCTCAGATAGATCCCCGTAACCAGGGTGGATGCGGGGACCGATGCCGGGCCCCAACAACCTCAAGTGGCACTCGGCACTGTAGATCAGAATGAGGGGGGAGCATCTCATGGAATTGAACTGAATCCCGCCCCAAATGTTGAAGTCCTAACTCCTGTGTGTGAGGCTATGATCCTGTCTGAAGATAGAAACTCTTTTTGGTATGTTCGTGAAGGCATTGCCAGAGGTGGGATCATCTTCACCCTCATTCCTTAGGCACAACGGAACAAAATGCTACCTGTTCCTGATTAGTTGTGGGTCACCCTGTTGTGATCATTAAAGGTTTATTGGATGAGCCTTGGAAGTGGATTTCAGGTTTCCCCGCCCCCTCATTGTCTGAATCTAGAAGACCTGCTAAACTTGACTGCGTGGCAGTAACACTGGCGCCTTCACTTATGGCGGCTCTGCTGGAAGTGCGCGGGCCACGACTCCAGCCCACAGAGGTGAGAACTGTAGTTCTCCAACTGAAGAACCAGCTACAAGCCAAGGGAAGTCAATGAATACCTGGGGCTATTAGAGACTGCCCCCTAGATCTTATGTCCCAAGCTGCTTTTTCTTACTTTCTTTTCTTTTTTAAAAAATTTAATTATTTTATTGGGAGCTCGTACAACTCTTATCACAATTCATCCATCCATCCATTGTGTCAAGCACATTTGTTGCCATCATCATTCTCAAAACGTTTGCTTTCTACTTGAGCCCTTGGTGTCAGCTCCTCATTTTTTCCCCCTCACTCCCCTCCCTCATGAACCCTTGATAGTTTACAAATCACTATTTTTCCATATCTTACAATGTCCGACGTCTCGCTTCACCCACTTATTTTTCTATTGTCCACCCCCCAGGGAGGAGGTTACATTTGGATCCTTGTAATCGGTTCCCCCTTTCCACCCCATCCTCCTTCCATCCTTCCAGTATCACCACTCTTGTCCCTGGCCCTGAAAGGATCATCTGTCCTGGATTCCCTGTGTTTCCAGTTCCTATCTGTACCAGTGAACATCCTCTGGTCTAGCCAGATTTGTAAGGTAGAATTGGGATCATGATAGTGGGGGTGGGGGATGGGGAAGTGGGAGGAAGCATTTAGGAACTAGAGGAAAGTTGTATGTTTCATCGTTGCTACACTGCTCCCTGACTGGCTTGTCTCCTCCCTGAGACCCTTCTGTAAGGGATGTCCAGCTGCCTACAGATGGGTCTTGGGTCCCCATTTTGCACTGCCCCCCTCATTCACAATGATTTGATTTTTTTGTTCTTTGATGCCTGATACCTGATCCCTTCGACACCTCGTGGTCACACAGGCCGGTGCTTCTTCCATGTGGGCTTTGTTACTTCTGAGCTAGATGGCCGCTTGTTTACCTTCAAGCCTTTAAGACTCCAGACATTATTTTATATCTTTTGATAGCCGGGCACCATCAACTTTCTTCACATTTGCCAATCCGGGTTTTCTCTGCACTTTAGACATCCTTGATTTTCTCCAGCATAGAGATGTTAACAGTATTGGATTACCCTGTAAGTAAGGTAAGCATAGACTAACTTACTAATTGATAGAGAATAATTTCATCATTTTTAAAAACCACATCAAGGGTTCCTGCTTGAGTTATGGCTGGCATCAGTGCACCTCCCAACCTCTCAGGCCTTTCCTATAGAATCAAAGCCTTTGTTCAAATTTACAACCCTTGACTGGGATGCAGTACAGTAAGCAAGTTAAGAACAGGCTCATTTGTGTTAATTTACTAATCTATTGTTTCACTGTTTTGGTTCACTACAGATGAGTAAATAGGCACAAGTAAATCCATGGTTACCTTGTTTATTGGGTAATCAACTCCTGAGTGGAGACGGGGGCAGTGATGTTATTGCTAGGTGCGATCAGTCAGCCCCGACTCATAGAGACCCTAAACACAAGAAAAGGAAGCACTGCCCAGTCTTGTGCAACTCTCACAATGTTCCTATGCTGAGTCCGTTGTTACAGCCATTGTGTCAGTCCATCTTGTTGATGGCTTTCGTCTTTGTTGCTGTCCCACTACTTTACTAAGCATGATGTCCTTCATCAGGAACTGGTCTCTCTTGACAACATGTCCCAAGTATGTGAGTTGAAGTCTCACCAACCTTGCCTCCAAGGAGCACTCTGGCTGTACTTCTTCCAAGACTGATGGGTTTGTCCTTTTGGCTGGTCATGGCACTTTCAGTGTTCTTTGTCTACACAACAATTCAAATGCACCCATTCTTCTTCTGTCTTCCTTCCACATGCATATAAGGAAATGGAAAATACCATGGTTTGGGTCAGGTGCACCTTAGTTCTAAAAGTAACATTCTTGATTTTCAATACTTTAAGGAGGTCTTATGCAACCAATTTGCTCAATGCAACTTGTTTTGATCTCTTGACTGCTGCTCCCATGAGCATTGGTTGTAGACCCAAGAAAGATGAAATCCTTGGCCAGTTCAATCTTTGCTCCGTTTATCATGATGTTACCTTTGGTCCAGTTGTGAAGATTTTCTTCCTCTTTACTTTGAGTTGTGATCCATACCGCAGGCAGCAATTATTGACCTTCATGAACAAGTGCTTCAGGTCTTCTGCACTTTCAGTAATCAAGGTTGTGTCACCTGCATATCACAGGTGTTTAATGAACCTTCCTCCAATTCTTATGCTGAATTCTCCTTCATATAATGAATTTACTCTGATTATTTTTCCCACATAAAGATGGGATAAATATGGTGAGGGGATGCCTACCTTTCCGGATTTTATTGTATTTCCTTTCTTGATTTTAAACCGCAAAACATTCCCTTGTTTTGTTTGAACAGCTGCCTCTTAAACCATATACAGTTTCCGCATGAGTACAATGAAATGTTATGGAATCTCCAATCTTTTCCAGGCTATCCATAGCTTGTCATGGTCCACACAATCTAATGCCTTTGCATAGTCAATAACACACAAGTAAACATCTTTCTAGTATTCTCTGCTTTCAGTCACGATCCATTTGGCCTGAATTTATGGCAGCTCACTGTCAATGTATTTTGTTGCAACTATTGTCGAATGCTCCTCAGTAAAATTTTATTTATATGTGATATCAAGGACAATGTTCTATAATTTGAGAATTCTGTTGGGTCATCTTTCTTTGGAATGGGTTCAAATATGGATTCTTCCAGTCAGTTGGTCAGGTAGCTATCTTCCAAATTTCTTTGGATAGGTGAGTGAGTGTTTCCAGTGCTTCACCAGCTTGCCAAACCATTTCAATCGGTATCCCATCAATTCCTGGAGACTTGCTTTTGGCTAATGCCTTTAGTGCAGCTTAAAGTTCTTCCTTTAGTAGTTTTGCTTCCTACTCATATGCTAGCTCTTGAAATGGTGGAATGTTGACTATATATATATATTTAGTCCAGTCTCTCTCTCTCTCTCTCTCTCTCTCTCTCAATATATATATATATATATATATATATATATTCCAGTGACTCTGTATTCTTGCCATAAGGTGTTCAGTATTCAATAACATTCCACTACTATTCTTAAGGTCTTCAGTGGCTAATTACTCAGAAGTGGATAGCTTATTCCTTCTCCGTAGACTGTTCTACGCTTAGAAGCTCTGTTCAAATCTGTTCCTTTTGGGTGACCCTCCTGGGTATTTAAAAGACCAGTGACCTAGCTTCCAGCTTCACACCAACATGTACGTCCTCATAGTATGGCAAACTGACATACAAGTGATGGCCTGGTGGAGTCATGATTACAATTTGGGCTGCTAAGTTCAAGGCTGGCACTTCCACTCCCTGCCCACTTCTCTGGAGAAAGAGGAGACTTGCCTGCTCCTGCAAAGGTTTCTAGTTTTGGACCCAGAGCAGCGGTTCGACTCCGTCTTGTATGGTCCCTGTGAGTCAGAATTGACCGGATGGCAGTGGGGTGAGAGAGGTGGTGTCGCTGCTCTGCCCCCTCCCATTTTCAGGGTGGGATGACCTCAGCCCCCAATGGTAGCAGTTTGGAGCCATAACCATCTCATCCAAGTGAAACCCTTTAGCTTATATTGTCTAAACCCAACCCCCCTGCTAACGAGTTACGTTTGACTCATAGAGATGCTTTGGGCACAGTAGACCTACGTCCTAGAGTTTCCACAACTGCACATGTTCAGAGGGGAAGGAAGTTTCATTTTTCTCTCAGGGAGGTCCTGGTGGGGCTGATCTGCAGACCTTACGGTGAGCAGCCCAATGTGTAACCAGCTATGCCACCTGGACTCTCTTGACACTTCCAGATACTCTCCAACAAGATGATTCCTCCCCATGTTAAAAGAAGGGATTTTATCTTCCCACTCTTCTCTTCACTGTCAAATCAAGAATACATTTTTGCCTTTTTAGACATCCTCCCTTGCTACTCATCTGTGGGGATGACAAGTGCTGTTGACATGCCCCCAGGAAAGCCCCACTCAGACACTAAAACGGAGCTGAGACAAGCCTCGTCCTGATATGCCCACTGTTCTCAGATACTTAGCATCATTTGTCAGACTCTCAGAGATGCAATTCCACAGAATATGCTGGAACAGTCAGGTTCCCTCAGGCTGCTGTTCAGTCCCACCTTCCAGTGACAGCTGACCTGGGAGCTGTTTCCCAGCTCACAGAGAAGTGAGCAGGTAGAGGAGGTAACTGTGCTCTTTAGCTGGTCACTCTGCTAAGTGTTTTCTACTTGTGGCTTGAAAATTGTCTTTTTGTTCTAAATACCCACAATAGCTCCAGTCATTTGGCTTGGATATAGCTTTCCTTTCTTTACATCATGGATACAATTACCCCCGTCAGAAAGATTTTCGACCACCTTTTCCTCTGTGATTGATGCATAATTTTTGGGCCTGACCATGACCTTAGTGTTGGTCCTGGGGATACATCCATGGAGATATTCTTGACTTGGGTGCCATCAACTTTTCCTCATCACCCACTGACCATCTCTTACTCCCTGGCAATCCCACGAACCTGAGCACATTTCTCTTCCTGTTTTTGCCCTCAGTAAACATTTGTTGGTTTCCCATTACATGTGGAGTACTATGCTCAAGGTTTGGGGACTTCACGAACACAAAGAGATAACTAAATAAATAAGAAAGAAAGAAGGGGGAAGGAAGTGGTGTTAACAAACCCAGGGACAAGGGAACAATAAGTGATCCAAATGGGTGGTGAGGAGGGTGTGGGAGGCCTGGTAGGGCTTGATCAAGGGTAATGCAACCAAGAGGAATTGCTGAAATCCAGGTGGGGACTGAGCATAATAGTGGGACAGGAGGAAAGTCAAACGAAATAGAGAAAAGAGCTGGGGGTGCAAAGGGGATTTATAGAGATCTAGATAAAGGCATGTACATATGCAAAAATATTTATATATGAGGATGGGGAAATAGATCTATGTGTATATATTTATTGGTTTAGTATTAAGGTAGCAGAAGGACATTGGGCCTCCACTCAAGTACTCC
>NW_022111369.1:44910084-44922799 GCF_000313985.2 Echinops telfairi
TACACAATTGATGTATGTATGGATTGTGATAAGAGTTGTATGAGCCCCTAATAAAACGATGAAAAAATATAGGAAAAAAACTTAAAAAAAAAAAAAGCAAGAAGGAAGGGAAAATGGTTGTGTCTGTCTTTGGTGGAAACTGAGCGGCTCATAAAAGAATTAAAATCTTTATGTAACAACATTCATAGTGAATTATCAATGTGGCATAACACTTTGATCCTGCATTGTAACATTCCATGTGAAATAGAAAAATACCCATTTCCTGTGCTCTCTCTGGTTTCTTTTCTCTGAGAAACAAACTCTTTATGTTGATGCTCTTGTCTCCTTCACAGAACCTGAGCTATACCCAGTACTTGGAAGGTGCGTTTGTAACCACATTGGCTCCCAGGTGTGTCGTGGCCCTGGGTAGAGGAGCAGAAGATAGGAGGCAAGCTTAGGCCGTGTAGTACTTCGTTGGCATGATAAGAAGTTTGGATTTGTATCCAGAAAGCAACCAAGAATTAGTCACGCACATTTATTGAGTGAAAAAAACAAAAAAAGAGCTCTAGTGTCATGGTGGTTATGAATTGGGCTACTAACAGCAAGGTCAGCAGTTCGAAACCACTGGAGGAAGACAGGACTTCCTAGTTCTGTACAGAGTTGCAGCCTTGAAAACCCACGGGGCCAGTTCTACTCTGTCCTGTCGGGTCTCTAGGAGTTGGCATCCACTCATGGCATTGAGTTTGGCATTTTGTTTATTGATGACTTACTATGGACAGACAGTGTTCCTGGACTGAGGGTAGGTGGTGGTGTTAGGTGCCGTCAGTGGTTTTGAACTCATAGTCACCCTGTGCACCACAGAATGAAATGTTCCTTGGTCCAGCACCATCTCACAATTGCTATGTTTGACCCTGTGGCTAGAGCCACTGTGCTGATCCATCTTGTTGAGGATCATATTCTTTGTTGCTCACTCATGACTTTACCAGACACCAGGGCCTTTTCCAGCTTTCTGAGAAGAACTGAGTCTACAGGAGCAACAAAGTTGTACAGGGGCTGTGTTAGTCTGGGTAGCCTAGATAAACAAATCCAGGGAGACTCAGATGTATATAAGAAAGAGGTTTATATATAAGAGCAATTGAATATTGAGAAAACGTTCCAGACCAGTCCAGATCAAGTCCACAAGTCCAATATTAGCCCATATGTCTGATACCAATCTATAAAGTCCTCTTCAGACTCACAAAATACATGCAATGATGCCGAATGCAGGAGGATCACAGGCCAGTGGGTTGGAAGTCTTGTGGATCCAGTGGTGTTGTAAGCATCTCAGTGCTGGCAGGGGTCTCTATGTGGGTGGCTTCTCTGGCTCCAGAGGTCTGACTGCATCAGGGTAGGTCCATGTTGCTTCTCCAGGTCCCAGACCACAGCGCCATGTGTCTTGTCAGTATAGCATCTCTCAGGGAGTCAGCCGAGAAAGTGTCTTCTGCCTCCAAGGAATACACTGAGGAGTTCCCAGAATTCTCAGGATAAGGTCATGCCCACACAGAGGCCTCACTGGCTATATAATGATTGACAGGCTAGACTACACTCCTACACTTTTATACTTCAAATTGACATCAGATTGTGCAACTACCATAGGGCCCTTAGCTTTAAGGGGCTTACAGTCTAGCGCAGGAAGGCACACGATAAACACAGACATTCGTTGTAGCTGTGGTTGTTAGCACCTGTCCAGGTGCTTCCAACTTGCAGCGACCCTGTGTGTACAATAGAAGGAAAGAGGTGGCTCCCTGGCCCTGTGCCAGCCTCACAATTATTCTTCTGTTTGAGCCCGTTGTTACAACCACTGCGTCCATCCTCTGACCACATTCGGTTGCTCTTCATGAGGTTTTGCTTCTCTGACAACGTTCCGCTGCTATGCAGAAGGCTCTCAATGGCGAACTCCTCAGATGTGGACAGCTTCTTTCTTCTTAGTCTGGAAGCTCTGCAGAGACCTCTTCACGTTGGTGACACTGCTGGTATTTGCAATACCAGTGACAGCTCTGGGTATCCCAGCAACACACAAGCCATCATAGTAAGGCAAACTGAGAGACAGGTGCTTGAGCAATTAGCTAGTAATGCGCTATTAAAACGATGAAAGAGGAGATTGCAAAAGATAGTGCCCAGAGTGGAAATGGTCGCTGTAGCTAGTGTGGCAGTATCCGGTCATTTTTAGTGTTCTAGTGCTGCTATAACGAAAGGACAACACATGAGTGGCTTTCACAAACAGAAACTTGTTTTCTGACAAGTTAAGAGGCTAGAAATCTGGAACCAGGGTTCTGGTTTTAGCAGGGAGGTTGCTTTCTCTCTCTGTTGGCTTTAGAGGAAGTTCCCCATCTCTTCGGAGCTTCCACTCCTGGCTCACAGTTGTGTGATTCAGCCTGTGCTCTCTCCCATCCCACCGTTTGTGTTCAAGGAGCAGGTAATGGCCAACCATGTAAAAAGGGATGGAGGAGAGCAGTCAGAGTGATTGATTATTAGCTTTATCTTAATAGATGCTATTCTGTGGGTGAAATCCTGAATGATTTGGGGGAGAGAGTGGGAAATGAAGAAATATGTTGTAAGTTTAAAATACGGGGAGGCAGAACATTTCATTATCTTTCAATTCCATTTTTTTCCTATGAACATTTGAAGGTTTGCTGTGCAAAGGAGCTGAGATGGGCTAGTAACTCGAAGAGCCCTTTCAACGGAAGGACTGGAAACACAACCCGGCAAGGAAACATTTTGTGAGGAATGCAGTTTCTTGTTCAGAGAAGGCAGGGAGCAGAGCTGGCCCCAGTGAAGTGTACACAATAGTCAGGAACAGGAGGAACCCCCTGAACAAGGCTCGACCACTCCTATGACTTTCATTTGCCTAACCTGGATCCTAGAAATGGAATAGGCTATATCCCTTTCCTCTCCCGCTAGATTCCAAATTTAACTCTAATGGTGAGAGAAATTCAATTCTTGAAGAAGCAAGCTGGCTACCAAGAAGGAAACCCTATGTAGCGTATACTTTTGAGCTTGATGTGATAGAGGGTGTGGAAGGACTCGGGGTCACTTTATCTTCTTTCCCCAAATAGACTCCTCATGCAAACCCAGAAAAGTCTGGATTGGTTCTCAGCCCTGTTTCTGCCTTTTTATGTGAACCAGTTTGCTACATCGATTGGTTCTGTACCTGGATTCCTAAAAAGTGAAAATAGTCACTTATTTTAAAGTAGAAGCATGGCACAACCATGTTTGCAGTGCTGTGTGGCTGAGAGGTGTCCTATAAAAATATAATTTATGTTTAACTGAGAAAGCATGTATTGAACAGAAGTGCAGAATGAATATAAAACTGAACCTTAGGAGCCAATCAAAATCTGTTCCCACAGAGCTGATTTCCACTCACAGTGAGCCTCCAGAGGGTTTCCGAGGCTGTAAGCCTTTACAGGAGCAGGGAGTCTCAACTCCTTTGGAGTGGCTGCTGGAAGTACACAGTTGATCAAATGGCTGGCAGTTCAATGCCTCCCAGACAGCACCACCAGAGTTGTGCTTTAGAGATGGGAGAAAAGAACTAGAGCCAGAAGCTCTCAGAAAGTAGCCCCAAAGCCAAGAACCCCAGTACCTTTGAGCTGAATTCAATGCAAAGTAACCCTTATAGGACAGAGGCTAATTGCACTTTAGATTTCTGAGACCGTAAATCTTCTCACGAGGTGTGTGTGTGTGTGTGTGTGTGTGTGTGTGTGTGAGAGAGAGAGAGAGAAACTCATGTGAGAGACATGTAAGAAGATAAGGAAACGTAAAACCTATGCACCAAAAAATATACCCCTTCCCCCTACTAAAATTATATGGCTCAAGGTTGCTTCTCAATCTTCTTAAAGCTCTAGTTAAGAGAGCAGATACTTTTTTGATCTTCCTTCAATTTAAAGCTCTTCAATTCAATGAAAGGGAGTAGAAGTAACCTAATAATCATAGTCAGCACATAGAGGGGCTTACGAGGTGTCAAATACTGTATATGTTACTCATTATTCTTATTGTAATTACTTAAAGCAGGTGTCATTGATTTTTATTTTACATGTAGAATTGAGTCTCAGAGAAGCTAAGTAATTTTCCCAGGGTCACATGGCCAACAAGGTGGTAGATAGAAACCCAGTTAATGTCTGGTCCATTCCCCTGGTCAACCCAGAGCAGCAATCTGAGGGCACGCGGGGATGGCAGGTTGACATTGAAGAAGAGCAGCTTTAACTGTGGAGAGCTGTTTATGAGGCTGATCTTATTTGCTTTCTCTGTTTAGATTCTTAATCAGGTAGGGCTCTGTGTGCCATTACACTGTGAAACACCCCATGTGATTCTGAAACAGAACTCGAGTAATAGGAGACTTCTAAGTGCTCTGCTGTAAATCTTTTCTGAGATATCAAGTGGAAATATTAGACTCTTTGGGAGTGTTATTGGATATATGGTTAATCTGAGGAAATGGCCAATCTTCTGCTTCTAGTATAAACCTATTCCCAGAAAATGTTGGCCTTCTTTCCATCTGTCCTTGGTCCCTTTCTGTTTTCCTTTATTCTTTTCTGGCAGCTGGTTTGTGGTAAAGACACTCCGGGTTTCTTTTTTTAGGTTGATGGGAGCAATATTTCAGTTGAAGACAGCCTGGGAAGGGAACTGCTTTTGTAAGATAGTCAGCTATGTGTAAGCGGATCACTGAGGTCATGGTGACGCACTAGCTACATTGGCAGTCGTCTTCTGCAGCTTAATAGTAGAATCTAACCATTAAGAGCAGTGGTTAAGGGATGCTGCTTTCCCTTAATAGCTGAGAGATGATGAGGAAGTCCCACATCTTTCAAAGTCTTACCTCTCTGAGTGTTGCTGGTTGTCATTGGGTAGATTCTGACACACGGTCACTGTGTGTGTGTGTGTGTGTGTGTGTTTGAACTACTCCATAGGGTTTTCAAGCCCGTGACCTTGCAGAAGCAGGTCACCAGACCTGTCTTCAGAGGTGCCTCTGGGTGGGTTAGAACTGCCAACCTTTTGGCTAGTAGTTGAGTACTTACCTGTGTGTGCCATCCAGGTTGCTCTAAGAGCCAAGTAAGATAGCTGACACAAGGCGCTTACAGAGTTCATAATGCGGTGATGTTAGGTGGAGTCGGTGCTGACTCATAGCCATACTGCCTACAACTGGCTGGCGGTGTGCCATCCTTCCAATTGTTCCTCTGTTGGCATAGCAAGCACTCATTAACTTGAAGATATTATTAATATGCTATGACATTGCCTCTGTTCATTATGTAGATTAATACAGGCACAAAGGAGTTTGTGTTCAGTAGCATTTTTCAGACTGCAGCTTGCTTTTGCAATTGCGTATTGAAATGAGAGTTTGAGAGGAAGGAAAATAGGTGCTAAACTTGGAAGGGAGGTGCTAGGCCACTATTTACAGGTTTGGCAACTTGTAAATGTCTTACCTAGACTGAAAGTGGAAAGGGTCTAGATTGGAGCATTTTTCATAAGAGGATTTATTTGGGAAGAGCTGTGTTTTGAGTCTCACCTTCTCCCCAAGGGCACTTTCCTTTTCAACTCAAGTCAATAGAGAAGGGCTCTTAGAAACTTCTCCGAAAGCAATGGCTCTCAACCTGTGGGTGGCGACCCTGTTGGGGGTCAAATGACCCTTTCACAGGGGTTGCCTGATTCATAACAGGAGCAAAATGACAGTTATGCAGTAGCAACAAAAATAATTTTATAGTTGGGTGGTCACCACAACATGAGGAACTGTATTAAAGGGTTGCGGCATTAGGAAGATTGAGAACCACTGTCCAAAAGGTAAAAAAATCTGGGGACTCTGTGGACTGGGCTAGACATGAGTGTAAAAGCCAACGTCATTATTATCCCTACAACCAGGCCCTAAATGAAGGGGTCCCATTACCTTTCTTACCCAGGTCTCCCTCCCTTGCTTACTCCCACCCAATCACGTTGTCCTCCTCCTGGCCCTGGGAACATGCACTCATTGTTCCCTCTGTTGGTGTGTTCTTCTCCCAGATAGCTGTGCCATTTGCTCCCTCAACTTCTTCAGGTCTTGGCTTGATTCTTCCTGGCCACTCTCTCGACGTTCCAACACTACCGGACACCAAGGGGAAGTTGGTGCAAATTCAGTAATCGTGGTGGATTTAAAATGCTTCCCTCGATCGGACTTAGAGATGCTGAATGAAAATGCAAGTATATTTAATTTAATTAGTATTTATACACTCAAACCATTTGAGAGTCCCTGGGTAGTGTGAACTGTTCATGTCCTTGGTTTCAGAGATGCCTTGAATGAAAGGCCTGCCGAGCTGACAAACAAGCCATTGAAAACTCACATGGAAGTTGGCAACTGGGCGACCCTTAGAGAGGGGAATGCATGTTTTAGTTGTGTTGGGAATTTTATAGAAATTAGTGATATGCTTGGCCTCAAATAAAATCTTAACAAGTTCTGAAAAGTAGAGATTTTTCAGGGTCCCATTTAAGATCATAACCCAGCAGAAACAGAAATGAAAGAGAGAAAAATGCCCCAAATATTTTTCACCACCTAGGCTACCTAATAAGAACCATTCTCCTAGGTAATCTCTATAACAGAATAACAGAAGCCAGAGGGAGGTAACAGAATTTTGAGAAGCTACAAAGAAGAGAATGAACTCTGAATTTTGAGGAAGCTACAAAGAAATAAATGAACTGCAAGAGCTGTGTGCAGAGGCCACCGTCCAGCTTTAAGTATTCTTAGCATTAAGGAAGACAGGCTACAAAGCACAATTTAGTATTAATCTTAAGAAATTAGAAAAGCCGCAAGAAAACCTAGCAGAACAAATCTAATACAGACACATGCTATAATAAGTGGAATTAAGACAAAATAAAATATTAAAAAAGTGGCTTCTTTAAATGACCAATTAAATATACCACTTATGACTCCAAGGGGAAAACAAGAGGAAATCTGATCAAAATCAGGAATAAGAAGGAGGCAGAAGCACTAACATTAGAGAAATAAGAATCCTGAGCCATACTACACGAAGTTAATTGTGACAAATTTTGAAAAACTAGAGGAAGTGGCTGATTTCACATAAAACTATCCATAAAATTGAAGAAAGAAGAAATGGAAAATTACTGTTGATTAGACTAGGAAGGTGAGTAAAGTTTATTGAATAAAGCTCATGAACAGATAGGTCTATGTCTATTATCTAATCTTTAGTAATGAATTATTCCATTGTCCTTTTAAATTATTTCAGGGAGTGTAAAAATATAGTGATAACATAATAATAGTAAAAATATAATTCTTTTATTAAATCATCCTGACTTTAATATGGTAACCTGATTAAGCTATGGAAAATATGTAGATAAACTTCACTTATGAATACAGATAATAGATTATGAATATAGTAAACATTCTAAAGTATTAGCAAAAGTAATGCCAACGACCTGCTCCATACTGGCCTTCATGAAGAGATCACTGAAGGGAAGGGACCTACAACAAAATGCAGTGAAGAAAGCAGATGGTGGCCGGCTATCAATTTGAACAATGTCTAGGGTCTTAAGGCTTGTTTTCAAACAAGCAGCTGTCTAAGTGAGGTATCAACTATGTCCACATCAAAGAAGCACACCAGTCTGTGTGATCCAAAGATGACAATAAAACAATCCAAATATGTCAAAGGAAAAAATCTTAGAGCTTAAATTTTGAACACCCAATTTGTAGAAGGCTGTGGAGGACAGTGGGAGCCCAAAACCCACCTGTAGAGTACCTGCTGGATTAAGCCTCTGGCAGATCCCCTCTGGCCACAATAAGGGACTCAAACAACTTTGCTGTCAGACAGATAATTGTACACTTGATATGGCAGATGGAAATGCAGTATAATATGATAACTTGGTTATTTGACCTACCTCTTGACCCAACCTGAATTTGCTCTAGGCTTAAATATTTCTTGCTTGTTTCATGACCTGTCTGGCTTATTTAATATTGCTGATGGGCTTTTCTTTTTTACTCTTTATTTTATTGTTGTTAATATTTTTCTTTCTGTTTAATTTTGCTTCTGCTTGTTATTGCTTCTGTTAGGTTTCCTAGTTTATAACACAGAACGAGTGTCTGCATAGAGATAATAACTGATATAATGGTTTATTGGGGGCTGGGGGAGGTTGAGGGGAATCGGGGAGCAAATAATGATTGCAGTGGTGGGGGAGGGAGCACTAGAACTGATTGTGACGATGTATATACAACTCTATTTAAAGGCGACTTAACTATAGAAGTGTATGATAGGTGAATTTTATATCAATAACGCTATAAAAAAAGAATGGAAAAGAAACATAATAAAGTATTACCAAAGAATAATACAGCTTGATTAAGTATTTTTATTTGAGAAATATAAGGATGTATCAATAGCAAAAAATAAAATGCATGCTGTATTTCATTAACAAATTATATGATCATTTTAAGAGATATGGAAAAAGTCAACAAAAGTTGCAATTCATTCCCAATAGACCTGTAAGTATAACCGGAACAAAAGGAAATTCTTTATGGTGGCTCATTTTAGCTGACAATCATTATTTATGCTACTCTTTATGAGATTATTTTTCTACCTTTAGACTATAATATAAACATTCTGAACTTGTTGGCCAACTGAGTGTACACAGCTAACAAGGTAACAAAGTAACATTCCAGAAACAAGTTAGAAAGGTTCTCAATTTTTAAATTAATCACCAAACTCCATGAAAAAAATGCTTTTAATATTTCCCTAATTGTTGTGATATGAGCTATTATGAAACTTCACATGGAAAGCCATGCACTGTTTAGATTAAAGGCTGAGGATGAGACTACAGTTCACCTGATTGGCATTCCCCCAGTCATTCTATGGGAGAATTACTGGGTGATGTCAATGATTAACATTCATGACTGCTAACCAAAAGGTTGGTAGTTCAGTCTACCCAGAAGGATGTAGGAAGAAAGGCCTGGTGGTCTACTCAAATAAGAACAGCCGTTGAAAACTCTATGAACCATAGCTCTATTCTGACCTGCATGGGGTTGCCATGAGTAGGAATTGACTTGATGTCAACTGGTAGGGAAGCAGATTAGGATTCCACGGTAATATAGCTTTTGCTTAAACAATAATTATAGTGTGGTTTGTAATTTTCAGATTCACAACCTAATTAATTAAAATACAGATGGTGTGCAAAATATCCAAGCAAATATCATTCTAACATCAAGTCGCAAACATTGTTTCTAATGAAATTAGAAACTAACCAGGGATAGCTAGTTCAATATTGGTTTCAGCAGAACATTAACAGGGAGCTGTCAGAAATTCAAACTGGATTCGGAAGAGGATACAGGTTGAGGGCTATCATTTCTGATGTCAGGTGGATCTTGCCTGAATCAAAGAATAGCAGACAAATGTCTACCATTGTTTTATGACTTTCTTGTTATAATAAGAGCTATTTTAATATTCACAAGAAATAGGAGTGATTTTGATAAAGTGAATGATTAGAGTGATTTTTTACAGTTTATTGGCACATAATCCACATATCATACAATTTAATAGTTCAATCGTATAAGAAGAATTATACAATCAATACCCCAATCAATATTAGAACATGTTTTTTTCATGGTTAAATCACTTTTTAAATGAGTTGTGTAATCACAATCAGTTCTAGTGCTCCCTCCCCCTCCCACATACATTGTTTGCTTCCTCACCCGCCCTCTCACCTCTCCCTATCTCCCCTGCCATCTTTACGTCCATTATTTATTACCTATGCATCTATTCCTTCTGTGTGTCACAAACTGGAAGACACAAAAGAAACAATAAAAAACAAACAAAATAAAGTGGTAAGGATAAAATAATAATACAAAGATAAAAGTACAAATAATGAGTAAGAAAGAAAAGACCATCACCAGGATTTAAAAGTCCAAGGAAGAAATTTTTGTCATGGAACAACCAAGAAATACTTGTTCTTAGAACAATTTCAATTTGGTTCAAGAGGGAGGTTAACTGACCAAGTATCAAGTTCAGTCCAGTATAATCATGATTACAATAATCTCTATCTGATAGTAAAGCTGTTCAAGACCCTTGCCTGCAACGAGAGGGGATCTTTCAGCAGCTTAATCTGACGAGATAATCTGCAGATAGGTTTTGGGCTCCCACTGTCCTCCATAGTCTACAAATTGAGTGTTCGCAATTTAGGCTCTGATACTTTTCCCTTTGTCATATTTGAATTTTGTTATTGTTGTTTTTGGATCACACAAACTGGTGTGCTTCTTCCATGTGGACTTAGTTGACTCCTCACTTAGATGAATACAAGCCATGTTTGAATACAAGCCTTTAAGACACAAGACCTGATTCTAATTGATAGCCGGGCACCATCTTCTTTCTTCTCCACACTTTGCTGTAACACCCTTATCTTCAGTGATCATTTTATGAAGGTGAGTTTTGAGCATGGCCATGTTACCTACCAGATCTAACTGTTCTTGGATTGAGGCTAGAGTTAAATGGGGGCCCAGAGTCCATGCTTGTCCCTGGGATATGCATGACTCAGGCTTACTTTGGCGGTCATATTATGACTAAATCAAAACCCCCTAAGACCAACTATCCCAGTAACAGCAACAAACCAAATAGCAGACCACAAAAAGCAACCAAATGAAAACAAACAAACTAAAGGTAGGAAAACAAAAACTCATAGAAACAAAAAAGGTAAAACTTTGTCAATCATCCCCCTGGTGTGTAAGGTGACTGCACTTATCACATCATCGAGTTTTCCAGTGACACAGCACTGGACACCGCGGGTATGAGGAGTCTCTGTGAGGACAGTTCGCTGTACTTGTCACAATCTAGGAGTTGTTGCTCTGTCCAGTTCGATCTCCTATTTGACTGAGCTCTGTTGACCCTAAGCATGGGGATTGGTGCCAGGGGGAAACTTCCTGTATCAATTCTTCCAAGTTCAGATCCCTGCTCAACAAATCAAAACCTGTCATGTCACTGCAAGGGGGCATTGAGGTACTAAATAGATGGTGTTTTGGGGCCCCTTTCTATTGAATACTTATCAGTCCCAGGTTCTCTCCAAGGCCCCATGACCACCACTTCCACAGATTTGGGGCATCCACTCTCTGCTCTCTGCTTCCTCTTCCATTCGAGCACCCCAGTCCTCAGTCCAAGGGTGCAGGCTCCATTGAGGTGGGCTCAGTTCATTCAGCTGGGCCTCTTTGTTACGTCCTTATGGTGTCGTCCCTATGTTGCCTGCAAGGTCAGTGTCCAAGGTCATTGTGGTGCTTAATCCAAGATGTGGTTCACAGAGGCTTGAGTAGAAGAATATTATATTCTTAGTGTCTACCCACGAACATAAAATCTGGTCCTCCTAGGTTCCCTTCAATCATTGTTTAGCATCCCTTCCTGAAGTGAAGTGACTTCTCCCTAATCACCCAAACTCACCAACAGAACTATCAGTGTCTCCTTCAAAGTGTAGATGCTCCTCTACCTGATCTTGTCTTGATTTTACAGCAAGGTTCTCCTACCATTCCTGTGGCGGACCCATTGATTTGCCCCAGCCTTGTCTCGATGTGTATGGCTTCCAGTGGGTAATATTTTCCCATTTCCCCCTCTTGAAGGAGTGACCCCCAACAATTTGAAGTCTTGTGAGGTGTGTAAAAGGGAGGTGATGTACGGTTCATGGCCAGTAGGTAGCCTTCTCCCCCTTTGTTCAGGAATTTGTTCCTAAGATTTGTTTAATTGGTGTTTCTCCTTATAGTAGTGAACTCATACAATACTTGTTCTTTTGTGATTGACATACGTCACTCAACGTAATGGTTCCCAGAGCCTTCCATTTTCATGCTGTTTCATGCTATCATCACTGCTTTTTAGGGATGCATAGTATTCCATTGTGAAACTATGCATCATAGTTTCTTTATCCATTCTTCTATACTGTTGGACATTTGGGCTGCTTCCTGTTTTTTTTTTTTGACTTTACCAAGACCTTCAACTGTGTGGATCATGACAAATTACAGATAATATTGCTAAGAATAGGAAGTCCAGAATACTTAACTGTGCTCATTTGGAACCTGTCCATAGATCAAGAGGCAGTCATTCTAACAGAACAAGGGGATAATGAGTGGTTTAAAAACATTCTATGAGTCAAAAAGGTGTGTATCCAGGTGGTTTCCTATTATCATATTTATTCAATCTGTTTCATGAGCAAATGATCCGAGAAGCTAGACTATATGAAGAAGAACATGACATTAGGATGGGAGGAAACCTTCTTAGCAACCTGCATTATGCTAATGGAACAGCCTGGCTTTCTGAAAACACAGAGGACTTGAAGCCATTGTGGATGAAAATCGAAGACTGCAGCCTTGACTATGGATTGCAACTCTATGTAAAGAAACCAAAGTCCTCCCAACTGGACCAGTAGACAACATTATGACAATGACAAAAGGATTGAAATCATTAAGACCAGGAGATGGCCTCCCAAGATAGCAAATGTGTTCTTTCAATACATCCTCATTATTCATTGAGTACTGCCTCACTTTTCACACAGCAGGATATTCTAAGACTGTCTTTATATATTTACCTTGTCTTGGCCCTGAATCAGCCATTTGCCAAGAAGCCCTAGTTCCTTTTTGCAGAGACAGGTATTTAGGAACCAAGATGTGGGCGTTACATATGTACACTGATTTAGGATGACACTGCTTCCAGAGCCTGTTAGTGGAAAGAGTTAGGAAATACGTGTTTGCTAAAAGTCTGCATGTGTGTGC
>NW_022111369.1:44926029-44932845 GCF_000313985.2 Echinops telfairi
CCAATGTCCATCTGCTACCTTAATACTAAACCTATGTATATGCACATAGATCTATTTCCACATCCTCATATATAAATATATTTATATATGGGATACATTTTCTTTACCACTTAGATTAATCTTGTGCACATTAGCAATGTCTCATCCCTATTCCCCTACCGTCCCAAGGGTGAATGTCCTCCCAGCCTTGAATTCTGAGATTCCTTCAAGGGTTCCCTTCTCTCCCTGCTTGCATTCCTGTATCCTGGAGTGTCCTGCTTTGGGAGTGGAGGTGACTTTCCATCATTTTAACTTGCTTGATCTCATCTGGGATACTTCCCTGCATGGATTTCTTCATACCCCCCTGAAGCGCCAACATTCAGTTCTAAGCCTCCGTGACTTACCCCTTTCCTGTCCCTCTGGTGGGACAGGGTAGCAGGTGGATGAGCCACTTGCTGCGGTTCTAGCCAGTGGTGGGATTCAAATAATTTAACAACTTGTTCACTGAGCTCAACAGAAAATTAGGTATCAGTTCTGCTGAACCGGTGTGAACTGGCTGAATCCCACTGCTGGGCTCATCTAATAAATACAGGACTGAATTATTTAGGAAAAAATGGGATGGAGGGAAAGGAAGAGGAACAGTGTTTTTTTTTTGTTGTTGTTGTTCAATCTTCCTTCAATGCACTCAGAGACATACATTTCCTTCTAAGTGCTATTTTAGGTGCAGTCACAGATGATACTATATTGTACTGTTATTGCTAAGGAGCCCTGGTGACACAGGGGTTAGGTAATTTTAGTATATGTGCTCCTGAAGCAAGCACAAGTGGTTAATTAATTTAGCTGCTAGCCAAAAGGTCAGTTGTTCAAACCCACCAGCTGCTTTAGGGGAGACGATGGAGTCGGAATAGACCCTCCAGCAGTGAGTTTGGTTTGGTGCACTTTCATTGCTATTCATTTCTGAGTGGCTTATCATCTTCCCTATGATTTTCTTTTTAAACAACCCCCCACCCCCGCAACTTAAGTACCATGATCTCTTTCTGGCTTCACAATGAAAGTCAACATGTTTAAGATGCTGATTTAAATGCTATCACCAGGGCAACATGTTATAAGACAACCAATCAGCTTTTAAAGACTCCTAGGGATAGGAATGATTCCCTCCAGGATGTGCTAGCAGTCTCTGAAGTCTGGCTGTTTTACAAATTGGTCTTAGAATTTACATAATCAGGCCAGCTTTATGATGTAGAACTTTCTGTGCCTTTCTGGCGGCTTCAAGGGGAAAAGGGAGCGATATTTGTGCTGTTCTCTTCCAAAGATTTTCACAGGAGTTAGGGTGTCTCCGCCCCAGATGCCTTTGGTTTTAGTTTTTTAGAATTTATTATTCACTGGGACTTAATGCACATCTCATTCCATAGTTTGCTCATGTCAAGCAAACTGTACAACTGCTACCACAGTTTCCAAACATTCTTTTTCTTCCTGTACTCCTTGACGTTGTCTCCCTTTTACCCCTCCACCACCACCACCACTGTACACCCCCACCCCCCAAACCCTTATTGTACTTGCAGTCCTTTTAGGTTCACCAATCCGAGTCTCTGGCTTTCCAAAGTTAAATGTTAGTTATGTACAGATGAAAAGCAAATGAGGCAGGTTTGAGAATTCCCAAATGCAGTTATATGTTTTGCATCTATATCAGTTGCTATTGTCAGTTGCTAATGAATTGATGCCAAGAGTGACCCTATGTTCAAGACAATGAAACGTTCTGGTCCCGCACCATCTTCACGATTGTTGACACACTCAGATCCATTGTTGTGGCTACTGGATTCTCAGTGCTTTCCAACATAGGGGCTCATTTCCAGCACTAGATTGGACAATATTCTGTTGTGATATACAAGGTTTTCATTGGCTAATTTCTTGAAAGATTCCCTCGCTTTCTTTCTAGTTTGTCTTAGTCTGAAAGCTCTGTTGAAACCTATTTACCTTACTAGAATTTGAAGTATTTGAGATATAGTTTCCAGCATTACATCAATGTGTACACAGCCACAGTATGACAAATTGACATACAGGTGGTGGCTATCTGTATTTAGTAAAATATTTTATTTCAGACTTTCATAAAGTACTTTGATTAACTATCATTTCTTAGTGTGTTAATGTAATAGTATTTATAGTATCTAAATATTGGTAGATTTCCCTAGCAAGCTACAACACGGGATGTTTATATACATGCTTTGAGCATGGGATAGCATTTTTATATGATATCTTTTAGTTTGAGATTCAAATATTTCATGTCTTCTTTTTTTTCTTACTTGGATTATTAGTTTCTGAGAACTGTGGGTTAAAAATAGCCAGGTAGAATGATTGATTTACTTCCCCACATTCTTCTTGGCAGCTATTATTTCCTGTATTTTAAATCATACATTCTTACATCCATATCAAAAAACAAACTAAACCTTCTGTCATCAAATTGATTCCAATTTACAGGGACACCGTATTGGGTTTCCACGACTGTAAATCTTTATGGGAGCTGACCACCTCGTCTTTCTCCTGGAAATGGCAGGTGGCTTTGAACCACCATCCTTGTGGTTAGCAGTCACCAAGTGCACATCGTCAGGGCTGCAAAGTGCATGTAGCCAAAGAAAATCCACTGCCATTGAGCAACTTATAGGCTACAGTAGAATTACCTCTGTGAGTTTTGGAGACTGTAAATCCCTAAGAAAACAGAAAGCTTCATCTTTCTCCCAAAGAGCATCTGGTGGTTTGAGTTGCTGACCTTGTGGTTAGCTGCCCAACTCATAACTCACTGTGCTACCAGGGCTTCTTAAAGAGCATGCAGGTTCATGACCATTAGACCTCCTTGGCAATTGTTTCTAATACCAGCATAAAACCAAACTCACTGCCATTGAGTACAGAATATACCTGAATTTGTTCTATAGGTTTGTTTGTTTGTTTAAGTTCTCTTGTCACACATTGAAATTAAGAGCTGATAAGGAGACTTGGTGGTACCGTGGTTTATCCAATGAGCTGCTAACTGCAAGATCAGTCGTTCAAACCCAACAGGCACTTCACGAGAGAAAGATGGGATTGTTTCTCCTAACTTCCCATCCCCTACCCTCCACAAATATTTAGTCTCAGAAACTCACAGGAGTGGGAACAGTTCTTCTCTGTCCTATAGAGTTGTTAGGAGTCAGAGTCCACTAAATATCAGGGGAATGTGGGGGAAGCTGTTAAACAATGACTGATAGGTGGCTGAAGCTCTGGGTATAATCTATGCTCCAAGACTCTTCCTGAGATCAGGTTGAAGCTAACATCTGTTGGCCTATGCCTGGGGTGACATTGCCACTTGGCTTTGTCCCCGTTCCCATTGTGCTTCCTCCACTTCTTTCCCTTGGAATGCTTCTTTAATAAATCCCTGGCATTCAAATTTTCATCTTAGGGTCTGTGCCTGGGGGATTTTATAGGCATCATTGGAGTTCAGAGGTGAACATTTGTCTAGCTAGAATTGTGACATTGCAGCTGTGGTCACGGGAGTGGAGAAATAAGGAGGAATGATAGACTAGTTGCCATGACCATGTCGTTATGGAGACAGGCATACTGGGCTTCATCACAAGGCTACTTTTCACCAGGTATGATGTTGCTGTGGAAACACAGAGTCTGAAGCCTGAAAGAACATTTTGTTCTAATCCCAGCTGCTTAACCCATCTGCTTTGTGGCTCATTAGCAGAAAGAGCCAAGTGAAGTTTTCTAGAAAGGGTCCTACCCTGAACTTTTCCCTAAGTGAATGGTAATCTTAAGGCATTTTTAGCCAAGATTTGTGCTAAATGAGATGGTTACAAAATTTACCTATGCTACATGGTTTTCAAATGTATGTAGCTACTCAGAATCAGTTAGCATAGATTTCACCGAGGGCTGACTTTGCTGTGTTTGAGACCATGAATTCTTTCAGCACTAGCCTCTTTGTTCACACAGTTGGGAATGTTCAAGCTAACTCATCAATAGTGCCTTTTGTGATTAAGGAAAAGCAAACTTTAAGTTGAGGAATTATGGGATATACTGGTATCCATTTATGGTGGTGGCATAGAAGTTGGAGTCTGAACATAGGCATCGATGTTGCCAAGACTAGCTCTCCAGTTGACCACATCATGTCTCAAATATAGTATAGTTTGCTAGATATGATCACATCGATTGTATACTCAAGCAAAATGCAATCCTTGACAATATTAACCTTTTCTCCATTTACCATGATGTTGTCTATTGGTGCAGTTTTGAGGATTTTTGTTTACTTGAATTGTAGCAGCCCTGGAAGCACAGTGGTTATGCATTGGGGCTGCGAACCCCAGGCCAGCAGGTTGAAACCACTAGTGTCTCAACTGGAGAAAGAGGAGACTTTCTACTCCCATAAAGAGTTACAATCTCAGAAACCCACAGGGCCAGTGTTACCCTGCCCTATATAGGCAGGAGCTGAATGAATGTCAGTGAGTTTGACAGAACTGAATTGTAATACCTACTGAAGTTTTTCATTTTCATGAGCAAGTGCTTCAAGTCCTCCTCATTTTCAGGAAGCAAGGTAGTATCATCTGCCTATCAGGTTGTTAAAAGTCAATCTCGGTGCCATATTCTTTTTCATATAGCCCAACGGCCAGGTAATTTGCTCAGTATACAGATGGATTCTGAAAAGGATGTGTAACAAGGGACATCATTGCTGATGTCAGGTGGATCTTGGCCCAAAGCAGAGAATACTAGAAATATGCTTACTTGTGTTTTATTGACTATGCAAAGGAATTACACCGTATAGATTATGACCAACTATGGATAGCCCTGAGAAGAATGGGAATTCTAGAACACTTCATTGTGCTCATATGGAATTTGCATATGGATCAAGAGGCAGTTGTGCAAACAGAACAAGGGAATAATGCATGGTTTAACATTGGGAAAGGTGTGCGTCAGGGTTATATATGCTTACCATACTTGTTCATCTGTATACTGAGCTAATACTCAGAAAAGCTGGGTTATATGAAGAAGAGTGTGGCATCAGGATTGGAGGAAGCTTATTAGCAACCTGAAATACACAGGTGACACCACCTTTCTTGCTGAAAGTGAGGAGAACTTGAAGCACTTGCTGATGAAGATCAAAGATGGCAGCCTTCAGTATGGATTACAATTTAATGTAAAGAAAACCCAAATCCTGACAACCGGTCAAATGGATACTGCCATCATTAACAGAGAAAAGACCGAAGTGAAGGAGTTTGTCTTCCTTGGATCCATGGTTAATGCTTTTGGAAGCAGTCATCAAGGACTCGGGTGTGCCTCACCCAAGCTATGGTATTTTCAGTGACCTTATATGATTGTGAAAGTTAGACATTAAATAAGGAAGACCAAAGAAAAATGGATGCATTTGAATTATGGTGCTGAAGAATAATGAAAGTACCATGGGCTGTCAAAGAAACAAGCATCTGTCTTGGAAGAAATACAGCCAGAATGCTCCGTAGAGGCAAAGATGGTGAGACTTCCTCTCATGTACTTTGGGAAAGTTGTCAGGAGAGACCCTCCTTAGAGGAGGACATCAGGTTGTTAAAGTAGAGGGACGGCACAAAAGAGGAAGGCCTGCAGTGGTATGGATTGACAATGATATGGCTGCAA
Source organism: Echinops telfairi (assembly GCF_000313985.2). Classification (NCBI taxonomy): domain Eukaryota; kingdom Metazoa; phylum Chordata; class Mammalia; order Afrosoricida; family Tenrecidae; genus Echinops; species Echinops telfairi. The sequence goes on from NW_022111369.1 coordinate 44,931,640, forward strand.
CAATGGGCTCAAACATAAGAGGAGGTGCAAGACCAGGCAGTGTTTCGTTCTGTTGTGCATGGTGTTTCTATGGGGTGGAAGCAACTGGACAGTACCTAACAACAACACCGATAGACTGAATAAGTCTTGTAAAAGAATACAATCTTAACGCACATCTTGCCTGATTTTAAACCACTCAGTAATACCCTTGTTCAGTTTGACTAACTGCCTCTTGGTCCACAGACAAGTTCCACACGAGTACAGGGTAGTGTTCTGGAATTTCCATTCTTCCCAATGCTTTTACTAGCTTGTCATGATCCACACAGTCCAATGCCTTTTCATAGTCATAAATAAATAGTTGTGATATCCTTTATTTTCAACCAAAATCCATCTGACTTCAGCAATGCTTGTCATGTCCTCTTCTTTTGAATCCAGTTTGAATTTCTGGCAACTCCCTGCCATTGTATTGCTGCAACTGTATTTAAATTATCTTTGGCAAAATTTTACTTACATATAATATTAACGATATTTTTCGATAATATCCATGTCACCTGTTGTGTTAGACAGGGTTCTCTAGAGAAACAAAACCAGGACACTTATGGTTTTATATGTCTATCTCTATCTCTATGTAATCTATCTCTATCTGTATCTGGATAGATATATACAACACAAAGAAAAAAACCAGCTTATTAGTCCACAGATCAGTATAGAGGACTCAGTTCAATTCACTCCCATGAGACAGTTAATATACTGGCAGTCCTTCAACTCATGAGGGCTGCTGGGTGCAAGTCAAGGAAGCAGACAGCTGAGTCTTCTGTAAAGCAATACAGGCAGTCCAACCACAGGCAGTAAACAGCAGGGCAGGTCACCAACTGTCAGCCAGATAACAGGGTCCGACAGTCTCCAGCTCAAGTGATGTATACACCAGCAGTGTGGTGAAGCAGGTCTCAAAGGAACCTCAAACTATAGGGACACTGTCCAAGGGTTGGGTGTCCCACAGGTAGTGTAGCTCGCAAGTTGAGGCAGAGAACGAGCTAAGGTAGCTGCATACTGGTCTATCATCAGAGAGCAAGAGACAGAAAGACAAGACTCACCGAGCCATTTATTTCTTTGTCCTTCAATTAAACTGCAACCTTATTGGAGAGAAAATGTTTTGAGAAACGATGTACAAATGTGCTTTACACAATTGATGTGTGTATGGATTGGGATAACAGTTGTATGAGCCCC
>NW_022111369.1:44933346-44935913 GCF_000313985.2 Echinops telfairi
TTACAGTCTCAGAAACCTGTCCTACAGGATCCCTATGAGTCTGAAATGATTTGACAGCAGTGAATTTAGTTTGTTTTTCTCCTAGAGGCATCAATTAAATTTGGGGAGCAACACCAATTTTCAGAGGAAAGAAGGAGTATCTAGTTAGAGTTAAGTTAGGAAGATGGAAATATATTATATATTTCAAACAGAAGGAGAGCTATTCATAAGCTTTTTGTAAAATCATTGAAAGTACTACAGGAGTTTTGTTATGAGTACAAACACAGCTATGGTCTATTCAGAGAACCAGAGAGATACTGATGCTATCTGGACACAGGAAACAATGGGCAATTCCTGGTGATCTCTTGCCTCCTCTGCGACTCTCAAGAACTCAACTCACTGCCACAGAGTCAATGCCAACTCCCTTCAACCCTATAGGACTGGGTAAAACTACCCCGGTGGGCTTCCAGCACTGTAATTGTTCACAGGAACAGAAAGCCCTGTCTTTCTGCTCTACTAGAGGTGAATATTAAGGGAACATTGCGGTCATTATATATAAAAATAGTATTTGTGAAGTTCATGTGTCTGCTAAAACTCTGAGAGAAAGATGAAGAATTCTACTCTCTTTTTGCATTCTAAAGCTTGCACAAGTGTGTCTTCTGGTGGAACCTAAAATCATAACTAGTACCATGCAGGCAATTGAGTATGCTCCATTGAGTTCTTATCCTTCCAGCCCTTTTAATCTAATGTAGAGTTGAGAGGAGAATGGAAATATCTACAGGCCCAATAGGCAATATCTGGTCATTGTTTATTTCATATGCTTAGTGTATAGCATCTTAGTTCTATTTATCAGAATTTATAATTGTAAATTGAATCGGGATGTTTATAATTAGTCTGCTTTAGTTATTATTTTGCCTTTATGTAGTCCTGGTGGTGAAGCGAGTAATGCATTGGGCTGCTAACTGCAAGGGCAGCACTTTGAAACCACTGTTCGCCTCGTGGGAGAAAGACATGGCTTTCTACTCCTGAAAAGAGTTATAGTCTCTGAAACTCATGGGGCAATTCTACCCTGTCCTATAGGGTCTTTGGTCCAGAATTGATGGCAGTGAGATTGTTCTATTGAGTGGAGTAAATTCATGGTTATATGAATAATAGAATTTTCTATTTTGAGTTGACTAATGGTGTAGTGATTAGGCTTTGGCTGCTAAATGTAGTCAGTAGTAAAGATGAGGCTTTCCACTCCCATAGAGTTACAGTCTTGGGAACCCACAGAGGCAGTTCTTCTCTGTCCTGTGGGTTTGCTATGAGTTGGAGTTGACATGATGGCCGTGAATTAGTGAGAATGGTGAGTACAGTTACTGTCTGTCAGTTTGTTGTACTTTGATAGCTTATGTATAGCTGTGACATTGGAAGTTATGCCACTGGTATTTCAAATACTCCTAGGATCACCTACGATGGAGAGGTTTCCGTGGAGAAACAGACTAAGAAGAAGAGATAGGCAGTTCACTTCTAAGGGATTAGCCACTGAATATTTTATGAATAGCAACAGAACATTGTCTGAGATAGGAATATCAGGCCCTCAGGTTGGAAGGCACTTAACATAAAGATATCAGAGAAAGAGGAAGAATTCTACTGGGAAAGAACTTCCACCTCAAAGTAGCGTCAACCTTAATGATACGGATGGAACAAAGCTTTCAATTGTTTTTAGGGCGTGACTCAAAATGAGCAGAAATAGCTGCAAACATCCATTAAGAACCAGGACATGGACTGTATACAGTATGAATCTCAGAAAATTGGAAGTCATCAGAGATGAAATGGAACACATAACGATTGTATTCTAGGCATTTATTAACTAAAATGGATTGGCACTTGCCAATTTGAGTCCGGCAATTCTATGGTTCATCTAAATGGTACTGAGGCAGGCTGACTATGATGGTTGAAGACTTGGAGTGCAAGGGACAGGAGTTGAGAAGTGAGAAGGGCTGAGGAATTCTAAAAGGATAGGATAAACTTGCATTTCTGAGAAGTGGCAGTAGCCTTTTGGCGTCAGTGGGCAGATGACACCTGTTGGAATGATGTTTGTTGTTGTTGCCATTGAGTCGACAACTCAATGCGTCCTCTGCCATCTTGGTGACTGCAGATGTTTGAGTCCATTGGGGGCGGGCGGGGGGCGGTTGTGTCAGTTCACCTCATTGAGGGTTTTCTTTGGTTCTGCAGACCACTTGAAAAATAGAAAATTTTACCAATGATCTATTCTGGCTTATGTGAAAAGGGGACTGACCACGTCGAAAAGCAGATCGTACAGCTGGACTTCAGGTGGGACCAGACCCAGGACTTGAAAATCTGCCAGTAACAAGGGAAGCCACCATCCCTTTGTCTGAGGTTGCCTCTTCTAGCAAAGTAGTTCCTTTCTCTGCTTTATTTTTCTCTTTTTCTGTTGATTGACTTATTCTGCTTCTCCAAGTACATGGTGGAAATGACCACAAGATTCCAACACTCAGTTTACTGGAATTAATGTGAATGACTGGATTTTAGTCAAATATTCTATCCTGGTCCAATTAATGAGTCAGAATATGCAAATTGAAAAA
>NW_022111369.1:44939619-44951640 GCF_000313985.2 Echinops telfairi
CTAGAAATGTTTTTTGCCTCCTAGTTCTTTCCTCTATTTCCCTTTACTTTCCTCTTGTACCACTATCATGTCTGGCCTTCATTTGGAATTCAGTAATTCCTCTCCATTGCGTTGTCCTTGATCAAGCCTCACCAGGCATGCTATGCCCTCCTCACCATCGATTTTAGATCACTTGTTTTTACCTTCTCCCTGGGTTTGTTGGCTGCGCCCTTCCTTTCCTCCGCTTTCCCTAAATGAATTATATTCTACAGCTTCTCTTTCCACCTCTTTTCTCAACATTCAGCCCATAGATAGATAATATTATTTGAATAATATTTTGCTTTTTAGTTTGTCTTAGAGAGTATTGAACTAAGAGGCTCTCAAAGTCAAGGACTGTGTTGTTTATCTTAATGCTCTTAATGATAATGCATAATAGACATTTTATTTATATATGCTAAATGAATGGCACTGTATTTTCTATATAAAATATAAAACTTTTGTATTTTAACAACGTTCTTTTAAACCCACCCTATTGTTTTAAAAATAATTCGTGATTTTGCCCCCAAAATTCAGGATGAATTGACTAATTTAAAGTTTGCTGCCATAGGTCTAGAACAGAGGTGGCTCTTTTTGTCCCATTTAGCTGTCTATAGCATCAGATTCTCTGGACAGTAGCCAAATCTTTGCTTCTCAGTATGCTATGAAATAAAAATTCAAGAGTAAAATAAACTTGCTGCCGATTGAAGTTTTCAAACCTTGACAGTAAAAACAGTTCAAATTCTTCAGCAGTTTCACGTCAAAAATTAAGCTAAACCATCATTCAAAGGTTTTTAATATAATTTCTCTGTAGTTTCTTTGCTATTAGAAAATGAGCTTAACCAATTTACCTATTAAATAAAAATTGATCGAGTTGGAATGGCAATATTATTATTAAGAGAAATTGGTGTATTTTATCTTAAAAATAAAAAATTGTCATCTATACCATGTAAATTGAGTTATTTTTCCGACCAACACTATGTATAAAATATAAAACATGAAAAATGGCCAATTTTCACTTGAAAGACAAGGCTTGATTGTATTATAGTGATAATAATAATAATACCACACAATGCTTCCTTTGTGCAAGGAACTTTATCTACTCCATGCCGTTTAGCGTCCCCCAAACTCAAAAGATTGTCCTCATTTTACAGAAGGGAAAACTGACGTGTTCAAGGCTCAATAGTCAGTGAGTAGAAGAGCTCATATTTGAACCCTTATCTGTATGGTTCTAAAGACTTTTCCTCCTTTTCCTTTTTTTCCAGTTCTCCGACTTATTTTCTTTCAATGCTTAAAAATTGAGATACAAAGGCTGAATATGTTTATGTATGTAAAGGAGCTGAAGGGTATTTTCTTCCAGATACGATGAAGATGACATAGTTGCTAAAGCTAACTTAAACTGGTTTGGTAGAGGACTCCTTTGGCTTTGTAGCTGAAGCCATAGTGTTCTTGAGCGATTTCTAAGTGCTCCAAGGGCTGCTTCGTGTGTCCTCAGGGATAGGGAATGTGGGCTACAGGCCCTCTGTCCTTGGCCTCTTGCCATGTGTCCATATTGAATCTCTTCCATGTCTCAAGATCCCATGTCTGTACACCAGAGCCAGTCTTTGGATAAGAGACCTTCTGAGTCTCTGTACTGAGTTTTCTTTTAAATGATACTACCTTTGTAATGAAATTCTTCACTTGATTTTTCAGCATAGACTGTAGGCTTAAAGGGTCACTATGAGTCAACGTTGACACAATGGCAGTGAGGTTTATTGTTAAATTCTCCCACCATCTCCTTCGATGCATGAAATCCAAGATAGATAAACCCTTCAGAAAGAGGAATGGGAGTAAGATACCCTGAGGGTACAAGAAGGGGCGGGGAGGGAAGGGGGAACTGATAGCAGCAATGACTGTATAAACCCACTTGAGGGCAATGAACAACAGAATTGTAGGTGAACGGATAGTGTAAGATATGGAAAATATATATATATAAAAGGTTCCTGGGGGGTAGGGTGGGAGGGAGGGGATAAAAGGGAGCTGATATCAAAGAGTTCAAAAGAAAGAAAATGTTTTGAAAATGATGGTGGCAGCAATTGTACAATTATTCTTGATCTAATTGAATTAGGGATTGTTATAATATCTGTAAGAGCTCTCAATGAAATGCTAAAAACAAAAATTCTTCTACCATCTGTCACTTTGTTACACTTTCATGTGTCTATTATGCTAGAAGTCACTGGTATTTTAGCAGGGTCACCATGGTGCATAGGTTTTACACTAAGACAGACTAGAAAAAAATGCCTAGTGATTTTCTATTAAAAAATCAGCTATAAAAAATCAGCTATAAATATCTTATGGATCACAACAGAATATTGTTGGATATAATACTGAAGGAGGGGCCTTCTATGTGGGAAGACACTCCAAATGCACAGTGGTTCTAACAATAGACTCGGGCATCCTTATGATCATGGAGATGGCACAGAACTGGGCAATGTTTTGTTCTATGGGACACAGGGCTGCCAATAATTGGAGCTTAACCAATGGCAACTCACAGCAGTACGAAACTCAGAGAGGAACCTTTCTGACTTTCACAGTGCATCTTGAATTTCTAGTTACCTAACCTGGTCATGCAATTTTCTTTTACCAAGGGTTTTCAATTTGTTCATCAACTTCATAATCGTATTATGGGCCCCCGTATCAAGAGTCCTGCCACTGGCTTGTTGTACGGTAGTGGCTTGCTTTCTGTTGTTCTGTTTTTCAACTAGCAGCAGAGTCCCACACGGTAGACAGGTTTTAGTGGAGTTTCCAGAAAAGACTCATTGACAAGTTGTGATACACAGGTGACACCACATTGCTTGCTGAAAGCAAAGAGGATTTGAAGTACTACTGATGGAGATCAAAGATTACTGTCTTCAACATCGATTAGACTGCAATATGAAGGGAAAACATTCTCACAAATGGACCAAAAAGCAGCATCATGATAAAGTTTGCAGTTGTTAAGATTTCATTGTATTTGGATCCACAATCAAGGCCCATGGAAGTAGCAGGCATGGTGATCGAATAACGCATTGCATGGAACACATCTGCCCCAAGAGATCTCTTTTAGGTTTTAGAAGCACCGTCGGACAACTGATCTTTGACAAAAAGTCAGAACTCATGTGGTGGGGAAGATAGTTTCCTCAACAAACCGTTCTAGCAAAATTAGATACCCTTTTTCAGAAAAACGAAACAGGACCCATATCTCACACCATACACACAAACTAGCTCAAGCTGGATCAGAGACCTAAATGTAAAACCTGCAACCATGGCACACACACACAATGAAATACTACAAAATGCCAAAGAATGCTAATGAATCCAGGGAACACTACAGCACATGGATGAACCTGGAGGCCATTATACTGAGGGAAATAGACCAATCACCACAGGGCAAGTATTGTACGAGACCACTATTGTAAGAGTTAAGAAATGGTTTTCACAAAGAGAGAAACATTCCTTTATGGTTTTCAGAGTTTGGAGAAGTAAACTATGAGCTAGAGGGCAGAGGTTGAAGGAGAAAACAGTATACATTAAGAAGAAGGTCAGCAAAAAAAATGAAGGCAATAAAAAGACACTGGGAAGAGTACAAGAGTTTAAGGCAGAAAAGTTCAAGTCCAGAAGCAGGTAGTAAATGAGAGAGCAAAACGTGTTACAAAGCAGTCACTTTGAAGACTAACGTGTGCAAGACCCGAGTCACAGTCTTTTCCGTCTCCTCATCGGCATGTGACACCTGGACAACGACAGTGCAAGACTGAACCGATGCCTTTAAATTGTGGTGCTGGCTGTTGTGCTGTTGCTTGGTGCCGTTGAGTCGGTTCCAACCCATAACGATCCTGTGCACACAAGCATGAAGCCCCGCCCACTGCGCCATCCTCACCATGGTCTCATGCTCGAGCCCATTGTGGTGTAGGTAAGTGCCACGGTGTCCGCCCGTCTTGTGGAGGGGCTTTTTCTTTTTCACGGCCCCGCTGCCTTACCCGTGACGTCCTTCTCCAGGGACTAGTCTCTTCCAACAACATGTCTAAAGAAAGATGAAGTCTCACCATCCTTGCCTCGAAGGAGCACTCTGGCCAGATTTCTTCCAAGAGGGAATTGCTTGTCCTCTTGGCAGTCCACGGTACTTTTAATATTCTTTGACAGCAAAGAATATTAAAAATACCCAGGACCGTGAGAAGAATGATGAAATCTGTGTTGGAAGGTGTATGGCCGGAACGCTTCTTAGAAGGGAAGATGTCAAGAGTTATCCCCTAGATTTTGGACATGTCATCAGGAAGGACCTGTCCCTCAAGAAGGACTTCGTGCTTGGTGACACTGCAGTCAGCAAAAAAGAGGAAGACTTTCAATGACATGGATAACACAGTGGTTGCAAACAATGGACGCCACCACAGCAGCAATTGGGAGGGGGTGCAGGACCATGTGGTACTTTGTGCTATTGTACTTAGGGTCATTCTGAGTCATAAGCAACCCAACAGTTCATAACAACAGCAGCAGCATCTCAAATCCCATTGGTAGCACATATGCCCATACTTCCATTCACTCCTCACCTCAGTCCATCACAGGAACATATGGGTAATTATGATGCTACTACGTGGCAGGGGTCATTTCCTCTTCACTTACCTACACCTATATTGTCCCATTTTGTCTGATCACTAAAGATTCCAGTTTATAGTCCTATCTTGTTGGAGCCCTGGTGGTGTAGTGGTTAAGTGCTGCCCTTTGAACCACATGGTTGGTAGTTCAAATCCACCAGCAGCCTCTGAGGGAGAAAGATGGGGCTTTCTACTCCCATAAACAGCTACAGTCTTGGAAACCCACAGGGGCTCCTTATGAATCAGCATTGACTCGATGGCAGTGAGAAGTCCTATCTTGAAGATTTACGTTCTATGATAATTTTGGTAATGACTTTCATACTGATGTTCCTCTCAAAAGTAGGGTCTGAGAGAAGAACTTGCATTCCAATTATATTGGGAAGCAGGAAACTGGGAAGGGGAGAAAGTTCACTCTAGATTGGGACACTGGTTTGCTTCTTCCAGGGGTACTTTGAGGGGCTCTTTGGAATGCACCTCAGGATTCTCTGCCTAAAAGAGGATGGAGAATTTTTTACTACCTCTTGACCAACAGGTGCACCTGGGAATCAACTTCTTCTCCTTCCAGGGCTGACTGTGATTGCAGGCACCGCATATGTCTCCACGGTGTCACCACTTGGTGGCCAGAGCGTGAACAGCATATTTAGGGCAGTGACACTAGATGCTGATGGGTTATTATTAATCGTGCTACCTGCTTTGGCAGTGGCTGAAGTAAAGGGGAGGACAGGGAGACTCTGAACTGGGCTATAAGGGGTGTCAGGTACAGATGCAAATCAATTACACAACAGTCAAATGATAGGGCATTCCCTTATTTGGTCTTAAGCCACACCACATGTGGGGCATTAATGACCTCATCTTGTTTCACAGTGCTCCAGTTCCTCTTCGTTTCCTGTCTCCATGCAGTCACAAACCTGAGGTACAGATTCAGTGTCACATTACTACACCTATATCAAGTACCTTATTTCAACTAATGTCTAACTGTATCTGTGGCTAATAATCAACATGGATACAGGTTTGTAATACCTGTGGTTGCCAGAGGATGCGCCTCTGTGGATGAGAGAGGTAGAAATAGGCTCCAAGTTCTGAGAGAATGCATTGATGGAGATGAATTTGGACAGATTCACTTGGGAGATTTTGCCCACCATATGCTACTCTAAGCGGGGGAAGGACAGAAGGGAAAAGATGCATGCTTTTTTTGGAGATACAATGATTCTGGATTACCCCAGCTCTGTTCCGATGCCAGTAGAGCTGCCTTGTGGTTCGCTGCACTTTCACAGTTTATTTGCATCCCTTTTACTGTGTTCCACGAATTTCCTGCAGCAACATTGAAGACCTGGGCTGGCAATGTGGTATGAAGGGAGTTGGAGGGAAACTCATGTAATAGAGAAGTGGTGGAATCAGATTAAGGCCCAGGTAGAATACTTGCGCAGACTTCTGAGCTAGCCCAGGCTTTGAAATTCCACAGCCACTTGGTGTCTTGTCCATTTCCACTGAAGATCTCCTCCCCTCTCACATTGCTGGCAACCCCATGAACAATAGAACAAAACAAAACAACAAAACCATCTTCAAGATACTTGGTACACTCAAGTCTATTGTTGCAAACACTATTCCTTCCAACCTCGGGGATTGAACTTCCAGCATGATATCTGTTGTAATCTATAGGGTTTCCATGACCTCATTTTGAGAAGTAAGATCATCTAGCCTTTCATTTTAGTCACCAGCCTATCTTAGTCTGGAAACCTTCCTGAAATCTGTTCACCAAGGCATTAAAATACCAGTGGAATAGTTTCCAGCATCAATGCAAACCCTCACAGTATAGTAAACTGTCAGATAGGTAGTCATCTTCATTACTAAACGACTTTAAAGTGAACATGTTTCTGAAACTTTAGGCTGGCAATAGAGTGCTTTTCGCCCTGTAGATCATCTGCATGCATTAGAAGTCATTCCCACCACCAGCCCAGCCTTTGTGGCCTCTTGTGATGTTTCCTTTGGCAAGAGTGCCTTACAGCTGGGTTGGCTATTAGTGAGTCTTTGAATTATTTATGTTGGTGTGCTTTTTCATTAGTATGAATTGTCATGAATTGGTTGTAAACAAAGTGATTTAGGCTCGAGGGACCAAAGAATATAGTGCATTTTTTAGTTCAATGCTATAACTTGGATTTTGTTGTTATTGCTCTTATAATATAACATAAATTGGTGAGAGAGGAAATTTATTGAGTTGGAAAGAATCTTCGGATTTTTTTATCAGGAGACCCGAGCTCTTGGTTTTTTTCTCTTACCTTGAACTCAGAACTACAAAGGTACTGTAGCAATCACTCTGTCTAACATTCAGATTCTTCCCGTGAGTGAGCAGAGGCCCCTGGAGTAGAACCAGATTTGGAAGCCAGGTGGTTGAATCCCTACTGATGTACTTGATCTTGTTGATCTCTTGGGCATTTATCGTTTTGGAGCTTTAGTTTCCTCATCCTTTAAAATGGGGGGTGGGGGTGAGCTTTATTAGAGGATAGATGATGAGAAGTGAGAGGTAACTTGTTGAAGTGTGAATGCTTCCCAAAGCTGACTTTGAGATCGGGATCAGATGGAAAGTATGTTACTGTATTTGGGAGGTGATCTCAGAAAGCAATGTGAGGGTATAGAAACGTGACATGGGGCAGATAGGAAAGCCAATAAAAGGTGCCTTAATGAGTGGGTTAGCACTACAGTCAAGTGGAGTTCAAACTCACAGGGGACCTTTGGAAAGACCATGTGGAACACACTGCAGGATTGCCTTGAAAGGTTAAGACAACTTTGGTATTTATATACCACTCACTGTCCTTTCTAGGTTACAGTGTGGCTCTGGTAGCATTCACTTCCCAGCACTTGTGGCCTGCGTGGCACATGCCAGCCTATGACCACACTCATGTGATCAGACTGTGCCTGCAGGTGGAGGGGCACAATAATGTGTGCACCGCACCTTTCTACAAGGGACCTCCACGACGAACTGAAGGGACATACCTAGCATGGAGTGTGTCCACCACGTCACGTCTGGAGGGCTTGAGAAAATGCAGAACCCCAAGCATGTCTTGGACATGGCTTGGGTTCTGCCGCTCTGATAAGGTCCCGGTGCCGTTGAGTAGCAAGGAGTTCCATGCTTTTCGTGCATCCCGGTCAGTTCCACAGCTATTGATGGAAGCCCGGCTGCGCTGAATCCGACGCTTGACAGGGAGAAGCAAGGCAGGACATGGGGATCAGATGTGACGGCCACTTTGCACACGGTCTTAGGGTGTGTCCTGCTCTAATTGTCTGTGAACAGCAGAGTTCATCACACACTTAATTGTTTTAAGAAAGGGAGGAAGGCAGGATTCTTGAATTATTTCTGTTCTCTTGGGAAGAATTCTAGCATTTAAGATAGTAAAACCCAGCAGTATAGTTCACTTTTTGCAGATGTGTCTCTAGAGTATTAGGATTGGCTTCTCTGGCACCATGATTTATGTAAAACCCTGGCTCACTTAAACATTTAAAATTTAACACCCCCCGAAGTTGTACTAATAGCAACTTTTTAAACTTAATAAATCATTTTATTGGGGGCTCTTACAGCTCTTATAAGACTCCATACATCAGTTGTATCAGACACATTTGTACATATGTTGCCATCATCATTTCCAAAACATTTTCTTTCTGCTTGAGCCCTCAGTATCAGCTCCTCATTTCCCCCTCCCTCTCTAACCCTCCCACCCTTGTGGACCCCTGAAAAGTGATAAATTATTATTTTCATATCTTACACCATCCGGTGTCTCTCTTTATCCACATTTCTGTTGTTTGTTCCCCTGGGGGGTCATACATCAATCATTGTAATTGGTTCCCCATTTCTCCCCTTCCTCCCCCTCTTTCCCCCTACCTTCATGATATCACCACTCCCGTTGCTGTGTCTGAGGGATTTATCTGACCTAGATTCCATGTATGGAGAGCTCTTATCTATGCCAATGTACATGCTCTGGTCTCGCTGGATTTGTAAGATAGAACTGGGATCATGATAGCGGTGGGGGAGGAAGCATTAAAGAACTAGAGGAATGCTATGTGTTCTGTCAGTGCTATGCTGCACCCTGGCTGTCTTGTTCTTTTCTAGTGACCCTTCTGTGAGGGAATGTCCAATTGTCTATAGATGGGCTTTGGGTCTCCACTCCAACCCCCATCATTTGCATCTATATATTTGTTTGTTTGGGGTCTTCTGATGCCTGATACCTGATCCCGTTGACACTTCATGATCACACAAGCTGGTGTGCTTCTTCCATGTAGGCTTTGTTGCTTCCCTGCTAGATGGTTGCTTGTTTAACTTCAAGCTTTTAAGAACCCAGATACTGTATCTTCTAATAACCGGGCACCATCAGCTTTCTTTACCACATTTACTTATGCACCCATTTTGTCTTCAGCGATCGTGTTGAGAAGGTGAATATCACAGAATGCCAAGTTATAAGAACAAAGTGTTCTTGCTTTGAGGGGTACTTGAGTAGAGACCCAATGCCTGTCTGCTACCTTAATACTTAATCTGTAAATATATATACATATACCTATATTCCTATTGTTATATATTTATATATTTACATATGTGCATGTCTTTATTTATACCTCTAAAAATGTCTTTTGCCTTCTAGTCCTTTCCTCTATTTCTCTTTACTTTCCTCCTGTTCCATTGTCATGTTTGACCTTCATTCAACTCTCCGTACTTTCTCTTGGCTACATTGTGCTTTATCAAACCCTATAAGGCATTCTACTCTGTCTTCTACAAGTGACGCCGTCTTCACTATCGATTTTAGATCTCTTATTGTCCCCTTGTCCCTGGGTTTGTTGGCTCTCCGCTCCCTTTCTCCCAGCTGCTCCTTCCCATGCCCCGCCCCCTCCCCGCCCGCCAGCCGCTGCCCTCCTTGCTGTCTCCTCAGGATTGGCTATCCTTCCTATCTTATATGGATAGACATGAGAAACAGAAAAAATATAAAAAGGAAAAAGAAAAGAAACGCCTATAAATAGTTCCAAGTCTGTCTGCTGACCCTTCTGAAAGCTTTCCAATAGTATCCGGTGAAGTGCCACGCCCTGCCCACCGATTCCGAAGTCTATTTTTGGGCTTCCTCCCGTATTTCATTGCTTTGCTCCCCTTGCTGCCCTGTCGCTCTCCCTTTGTGTTTTGCTCTGGTGTGGGTGCTCAGACCAGCACAATTCCCACACTGTGTCTTCAGTGCTGTCCCCCGTACAACTGTGGGTCAGAGAGGGGGTGTCATGTCGTGTGGTGGGGCCAGCCCCACAGTCCTCTTTGAATATAACGTTTTTAATAGTGCTTCACAGCTTACAAAATGCTTTCTAGCACATTATTTCATTATGTTCTTTGCAGGTCTAGAGAAATGATCTACAAATGACATTTGAAGAAAAATGTGTTGCACAGTCCCACCCACTACCATGGAGTAAATTCTGACTCAGAACGACCCTTGCAGGGCTTCTGAGGTGTAAATCTTTAAGGAAGTAGACAGGTTCATCATTCTCCTGAGGAATGATGGGTGAGTTTGAACCATTGACCTTTTGGTGAGCCGTCCAGCACTTACTGATAGAGTCACTAGGGCTTCTGTGTTCTCTTTTGTGTTGCACATTAAACCAAACCCCAGACTCACTGTGATTGAGTCAATTCCAACTCATTAGGACCCTATGGGACAAAGTAGAACTGCCACTGTGGGTTTCTGAGACTAACTCTTTACGGGCATAGAAAGCCTCATCGTTCTACTCTGGAGCAGCTGGTGGTTTAGAACTGCTGACCTTACAGTTAGTGCCCCAATTGTAGCCAGTGCATCACCAGGGCCCCAGCTGTTAGATGTTAGGGAAGGCATTTTACACAGTTGGGTACATACTAGTCCAGATCCAATGAAAAGTGACTAAAGAAAGCTACATAATAAACACATACTGTGTACCTGAAGCACTCAGTCAAGATCTGGGAAAGAATGCAAGATACAAGTCAAGATACAAGGTCTGAGGGGAAAAACAGTTCAGACTCATTGCAGTTATTTTTGCACTTTCTCGATTTTCCAATGTAAAAAGTATCCGTTTCTACAAGGGTCTTAAGAAAACCCTTGACCTCCGTGCAGATCTTCCCGTTGAACCATTTGACTTTAAAGTCTCTTGAGTGGCTTGGGGCCACCCATACACTACTGTGAGCTGGAATTGACGGCAGTGAGTTTGGAGCTCTGGTTTGATCCCCTGTATTCTGGTCACTCACACACAGTGGCCACTTGGCTGGCAGCATTTGCTTGCTCGGCCAATTGATTCAGCTAATCAGATAAGAAAACACAAATTAGATGTTTAAGATTTACTTTATACACTAAAGTATGTACTCACTGCCAGTGAACTGAGTTAGGCTCATGGTGACCCTATAGGACAGAGAATTGTCCCTTTGGATTTCAGAAGCTGTAACTCACTAGGGAAGGAGAAAGTCTTATCTTTCTACTGTTGACCTGCCAGTGGTTGTGAATTGCTGAAGTTTGGTGAGCAGCCCAAGTGGACCGCAGTACGTCACCCGGGCCCCAGCTCACAGTGACCCACTCCGAAACGCAGAGCCTCTAAGTCTTTCCAGGAGTGGACAGCCTCATGGGTTTAACCGCCAACCTCATGTGAGCAGCCTAGTGCCTAACACATGCTCCCCTAGAGCTTTATAAGCATTGAATTAGGGGGACATAAAACCCCCAAATGTGATGACCCTTCATGAACCCTTCTCAGATCTATCAAATGTGGTCAATATGACGCTTTGTCCCCAGGTTCAATCACCGTTTGAAAGGTTGGCAGTTTAAACCCACCAAAAGGCATTTCAGAAGACTCGCTCACTCTCACTGCCACTGAGTCAATTCTGAAAAATCACAGCCTGAAAGTGCTCACAGATGGCTCAGACCCAGGAGACTGAGTGCCAGGAATGTTCTACTGAGGGCCAGCCAGGCCAGAGGTGATGCTTTGGATGCAGTCTGCAAGTCTGCGTGGAGGGAGGACACTGAGATGGTTTCGACTTGGAAGAATCCTCAAAGATGGGGGCAGCAAACTTTCCAGGTCATCCAGGCAGCCCTAGTTTCCACGCAGAACTCCCGTGCAGCTGACCAGGCCACTGATCACCTGCCCAAAGACTGCTTTATCTCTTCTTATGAGGAACGGGGCACCTCAGAGAAAGTGGTACTGGGCAGAGCAGAAAAGACCTGTGTCGGACCATTCACCATGATGGTCAAGGCCAACACACATGAAAAGTACTAGCCATTGTACCAGAAGCATGGAGGCCATTATTTTCCAAGAAAACATTTTTAAAAGGCGTGGCTGAAATAGGAGAAATATGCAATAGATTTCCCCCACCAAAACCATTTTATTGGGAGCGAATACAGATACCATATCATTCCATTGTTCCATC
>NW_022111369.1:44952429-44955459 GCF_000313985.2 Echinops telfairi
TATATGATTTACACTGCTTGGGTTACTGATGTTGGTGTGCTTCTTCCATGTGGATTTAGCTGACAGCTCAATTAATTGGCTGCTTGTTTGGAAACAAGTCTTGAAGACCCCAGATGCCACCCTATCTGATAGCCAGAATGTGCAATATTTGAAAAATGGAAGGAGTAACAATAAGGAGGCCTGATCCTATTGAACGATCACTGAAGTACCAAAACCCTGATGTTTAGTCTATGGGTTTATATAGTGTGATGTGTCCAGACATCCGGAGTGTTGTGAGAAGTGAGATTATTGAGGCTCCCATGGCATGCAATGCACACTTCTTTGAATACTGAGCATAGTGGATAATCATCGAAGACTACTTGAAACTAGGGGCCAAGTGGAGAATAGCTCCTAAGTCCACAATGGCTGATGATCTCTATGACCGAGGTTACCCTTCTGGTTCTATTGCAGACAGACCCCAATTGACTGCTCTGGGAAAATTGGTCATAATTGAATTTGAACCACTCTTTGATGCTGCTGACTTCATTCAAGCTGGAAGACAGATTTTCACACAGGGATCAGGTTACCTGGCCTTGAGCTCTCCAGCTCTGACAGACCTTGTCACCAGACTGATCTTTTCAAGAGAGAAGGATGGACCATCATTGCTGCACCAATACCAGTCATCACAGATGATTACCCACTCTAGATGTCTTTCAAATGGCTTTCCATGAATGCCTTAATAGTAGGTGGAAAGTGTGCTGCAATGTATGGCAACAAAGTCTCATTTAAAAATATGTGTGTGTGGCAGTTACATAATCTCCTGTCAACTTGAGAAGGGGTGGAGTCTAGCCTGTGACTTAGGTAGCAGCTTGACGAGCTCAGTTGGAGGCACTACGGAGATAAATAGCTCATTGGAGGTGGGACACAGACATTCCCTGTGAAACATTCCTGTGGACAAGCCACACGGAGCTATGATGATGGCAGCCAGAGCCTTGGAGCTGGAGGAGCCACGTGGAGAACCACGCCAGCACTAAAATGCTTCCACAGCCACTGGATCCACAAGAATTCCCATTCACTGGCCTGTGATCTTCCTGCATGCAACATCATTGCATGTTTTGCATGAAATGAAGAGGAATTTAAAGACTAGTATTGGGCATATGGGTTAATATCAGACTTATGGACTTGATCTGGACTGGGCTGGGATGTTTTCTTAATATACAATTACTCTTTATATAAAGCTCTTTCTTATATACATATGAGTGTCTATGAATTTGTTTCTCTAGTCAACCCAGACTAGCACAATATGTTTGAAAAGCTGGATATCAGTGCCATTAAGGTTAACATTCACTGCACTAGACCAATACCCTGGGAAGAGGCTTCCACTCCTGGATCTGTGATGTTTGCCACTGAGGCACCCTATAGTTCTACGTTGGCTGACCACACCTGTTAAGGCTTTGGCTTGGTCTAAAACACAGCAGGAAGCTTCATGACAATGTTCTGTCTTTCATGTTAAAAAGTGCTTAAACTGTAGTGCTCTAAACAGTCATCTCCATCACAGGGATTTTACCAAACCAGCCAACCCCACTGCTGTCAAGTTGATTCCAACTCATAACTACCCTGCGGCACCCAGTCAAATTACCTCACGGGCTTTCTAGGGCTGTAAATCTTAATGGACACAGACTGCAACATCTTTCTCCCTGTGTTAGTCCGGGTAGACGAGAGAAACAAATTCATGGACATTCATATGTATATAAGAAAGAGCTTTATATAAAGAGTTATTGTACATTAAGAAAACATTCCAGCCTAATCCAGATCAAGTCCATAAGTCCAATATTAGCCCATATGTCCAATACCAGTCTATAAAACCCTCTTCATTCTCACGAAACACGTGCAATGATGCCGAATGCTGGATGATCACAAGACATTGTAAGCATCTCAGCGCTGGCAGGAGTCTCCTCGTGGTTCCTCCAGCTCCCAGGTCATGGGCTCTGTCAGCATAGTGCCATGTGTCTTGTCAGTAGAGCGTCTCTCAGGGAGTAAGAAGACAGAGTGTCTCCTGCCTCCAAGGAGGAAATACCAGGTTTCCAAGAATCCTCAGGAGAAGGCCACACCCACACAGAGGCCTCATTGGCTATATCCTGATTGACATGTCAGACTCCACCCTACATTCTCAGTCCTCAAATTGACACCAGGTTATGGAACTACCACACTCCCAGAGTGGTTCTTGGGTTAAAATCACTTGGTTATCAGCCTTTAGCCACTGAGCCACAAGGCCTCCTAACAGGGGTCTTATGAGTTATTTTTATGACTTTTCTCTGACAGAAAGGTAAAAAAACTCATGTTAGGCCTTACTCTCTGCTTCTAAAGTTATATAAAACTTTGATGAATATCCATGTGTCAAGAAAAAAATTAGTCACTTGAGTAAGTTTGCCTTTGATATTTAACCACCTACCTGCTTAAATTTTTCTTAAAGCGGCTTCAAATGGTGGTCCTAATCTTAATATTTTCTTCCTGTTTGGTAGAGCTATGAATGTTTGTAACTAGAGTAATGGCTTCCTGGGGCTATGGGAAGAAATATTGGAGGGAAATGGGCAGCTAATAATGAACACAAGAAGGAAGAAAACGTGGTAGTGCTGCCTGTAGTGATAATTATACAACTTTTTAAAAATATGCCTGAACTATGGAAATGTATGATTGATGAATTATATCTCAATAAAACTATTTAAAAAACTAATGGCACTAAAGCCTTCATGTGATGAAATGATTTTAATTTTGGATACTATATGTGTTTTTACTCTAAAAGCACTTTGGTAAGGAAAAAACCAAAACACTTTTGTGTCCCCTCAAAACAAAACAAAAACCCACAGAGAGTCCATCCCTGCACACGTGTGGCTGCATGAGTTGGAATCACCAAGTTGGCAGACAGTAATTAAAGAAGAGATTTTATTTGTAATCTTATTGAAGACATTAACGTAAAGTAACCTCTGTTACTTTGAAATGTTGCGAGAGAAGCACATGGATGTCATCCATGACAATTTTATTAGTTGATAC
>NW_022111369.1:44956815-44958649 GCF_000313985.2 Echinops telfairi
GGGAGGCTGTAAAAGATAAGTCTGTGAAAGAGGGTCAAGTTCATGTGGCCCATTTGAAAGACAGAGCAACTTTAGCTGCCAGGGATTCTGATCTCTCCCACAACCCTCTGCCCAGGCGGAGCGTTCGGATTCTGCCCACTTTGCTTCTTCCTTCACTTCTCCTCTCTCAGGGGTGCTGTCTTCTTAAGAGATTGTCTGTCTGGGCTTTTACTAGTCCCTCAGTTATTCCACAAATATTTACTGAGGGGCTACAACATTCCAAACCTTGTTCTAGACACTTGGGATCCATCAGTGAACAAAACAGACAAAACTTTCTGTTTTCATGAAGTTCTAACTGGGGGAAAGAGACTGGAAATTAGTATAATTGTGGTAAATTCTTCATAATGAGTAAATTATCAAATACACTGCTGTCTTTAGCTCTCGGTTGGTCCTTGGCTCATTTCTACCCCATGCACAATGGAAGTGGACCATTGTGATCTATAGAATTGTCGTAGGCTGGTCTTTGGAAGTAGATTTCCCGCATTTCCTTCTAGTTTATCTTCATCGGGATGCTTCGCTGAAACCTGTGAAGCATCACAGCAACATGCAAGCCTTTCCTGACAATGGGTGATGGCTGCGTTGGAGGTACATTGATGGGGAATTAAACTTGGGTCCTCCACATGGAAAATGGGAATTCTACTACTGAGCCAGCACTGCCCCCATAATATTTGTTAGAAGATGATAACATTTATGAAATGGGGGGAATGGCAGAGGGACTAGGCAGCAGTTTAAGAGGGATCCTCAAAGCAAGCCCCATTAAGACAGGCTGTCTTGGAAGACTTGACGATAAAGGAGAAAACTCTCTCACTCACTACCATTGAATCAATGCTGACTCATAGCAACTCTATAAGGCAGAACAGAACCGGCCTTTTGAATTTCTGAGGGTGAATTATTTACGGGAGTAAGAAGCCTTACTTTGCTCCTGAGGAGTGGCTGGTGGATTTGAATCACTGGCCTTACAGTTAGTAGCCCAAGCACAACCCACTACACCACCAAGGTTCCTAAGAGAAAGTTAGGGTGCCTGATTTCAAGGATTTTTATTGTGAGTAGAGAGATGATATAATCTGACTGTAATTTCAGAAGGCATACTCTGCTGGCTGTGTAGACAGCAGACTCTGAGGTAACACCAAGGTGGGATGGAGGGAAGGCGAGAGACCACCGGGAGGCGAAGGCTCCCAGAAGGGAGGCCTTGGAGGCCTGTACCAGAGTGGCAGCAGTAAACGATGCAAAGTCGTAGGATTCTAGATGTCATGTGGCATGTTTGATGTGGTTATAGAAAATGCAACCAGTGGAATTATTTCCAGCTGTATTTGAGATTTGAAAGAAAACAAGACGTTTAATATCATTTCAAGGACTTTGTCCTGAAAAGTTGATGGTCAGAACTGCCATCAATAGAGAATTGGGAAGAATAGAAAGAGAAATGATATGAAGGCAAGATTACTGGAAGGGATTTGGGGGAGGATTTTTTAAAAAAGAAAACAAGGAAGGAAGGACAGATCTGTGGAGAGGGAGAAGATATAAGACAAGAGGACTGAAAGAAGTGTTTTTTGTGGGTAGGAATCTGTCCCTTTCATTAATTAAAAACAAAACCCCAAACCCACTTCTAAGAATCAGAGTTATTGATGTGTAGAAGTGGTGTCTGATTGGTAGCCTGTATGTCTCCACCGTTGTTCTGAGAGTTCT
Source organism: Echinops telfairi (assembly GCF_000313985.2). Classification (NCBI taxonomy): domain Eukaryota; kingdom Metazoa; phylum Chordata; class Mammalia; order Afrosoricida; family Tenrecidae; genus Echinops; species Echinops telfairi. Next base: position 44,958,538 of record NW_022111369.1, read on the forward strand.
GGATTCAGTAGGGTCACATTGTCCTTGTTGATCTCTTGAGGTAGGCACAGTATTCCCCTATCTTCTAAGTATGAAGCCAATCCAGGCTTGTGGGAAAGTTCTACAGAAATAG
>NW_022111369.1:44959160-44975616 GCF_000313985.2 Echinops telfairi
TGATGCACATTTTCTTTGCATAAAACTCTCTCTTATACGTGAGTTGCTGTGGATTTGTTTCTCCAAAGTACCTAGACTAATACAATAGTCAAGGTCGGCTCAAGTTCCAAGATGACGTCTCAGGCTTCATCTGGAGCCACAGGAAGAAAGACAAGAAGAAGAGGGTAAGGGCTTGAGCATGATTCTCAATAAGTGCCTCATGACACATCTGTTTGTATTCCAGTGGATGGCTAGCTATAAGGAAGTCTGGGAAATGTAGTCCTTAAGTGAGCACTCATGTACGCAAGTAAAAATTCTACTCTTACAGAAGAAAGAGAGACTGCAGCCTCTAATTCCACTGGTGTCTATTGGAATGGTGTTCACCTTCAAAACTTAGTTTCATGTCACTTCAAGAATTCCATCAAGAAGAATTAACTTCTCTTTCTGTCCCTCAGAGCATGTTTCTCCTACTTTTATTACAGCAAGAAGTTCATTCTCTAACAGATTATCGTCAGTGTGATATTTTTTCCTTAAATTCCCTGAAGATTGTATCCTAGATTGAATCATCTCTGAATCAATACAGTGCATATAACTTTTTCATGAAAGACAAATAAACTTATATCTTGTTTAAGCCAGGGAAATCCTGCATTTTTTATGCTTTATAGCTAAATATAATTCTAACTAATGTCAGATATTCTCCTCTCCCCTTTCAGAGGTGAATTGATAATTATACAGATAACACCTAAAAAGGACTGGGACGCTAGTGAATGCAGGAAGGTTGGGGGATATTTGTAAGCGGATACTCTGGTGGGTCATTAATGGGCAAGGTTAAAGAGGCTGGTGGGATGTAGAAGAAGGAAGTAGCTTTGGGATGTGACATGTTTGGTTTTAAAATGTTGGCTGACTACTTTATATCTGTATAACTTCAGGCAAAGACATTATTCTCCCTAAACCTGGGTATCTATATTTGTAAACTGGGAATGAGAGTGTTTGCTTTGTGGTTTGTGAAGATTAACTGAGATGCCTGCAAAGGGCAGGGAACTTAGAACCTTCTCAGTTTGTAGCCATTTCGGTAATCATCATACTGTGGGCTTGAATGGGTAAGGGAAAGATAGGTGCTGCTTTATCTCATAATTAAGAAGCCAATTACACATAAGTCTGGAACTCGGGTTATTTCCCATATAAGGAAAGAAATGTTATTTCCAGTGACAGAAATTAAGGGCATATCACTTATCCCCTTGTAATTGAGATCAAATTTGGCATATTGGCATGGAAAATTTCCTTCAAACATCCATTTAAAATTCTCTGACATAAAGTACCAGCACTTATTGGTAGTCTTAATAGGCATAGCGACATGTAGGGTAAAAATTATGAAAGTGGAAATTCCATTAAAATGTGGGCTGAATCATACCTATAAAATTGAATCCATAGTTAAAGTAGTCTGAGCTTTTCATAGTTCTCCAAGGATAAATAGCTAAACCATTGATGTTGTCTTTATTGACAGTAATATAGAAGCTATGCATATCACAAAACAAAACTATCTGACACAACTGTCAGAATTTCAAAATCAGAATGAAAATCTGATACCATATCTTCTGTCATTCCCAACACTATTTTTCCAGGTACGGAGTTCAAGAATTCATTGCAACGACCGTACATAGCTCACAGAAAGTGTTCATGAATAAAGGGTTCATTAAAGAAGCTAACAGGTTGCAATGCAGGTGCGAAATACTCATGATGCAGTTGTTCAACCAACACATGTTACGAAGTTCTTTCAGAGCTGCTGGTAAGTGCCCAAAGGGCATGTCACTTTGCTTGAAGCCGAAACTGGAAGGCATCAAGATCAAGCTCCAGGGGCCAGCAAACTCATCTCCCCAAATTGAGTGTCCAGAGGCACACCATCCTACAAGCCAGCCTCCTTCCCCAAAGCTCTCAGCTGTACTTGCCCTGTGGGCTGGGAAGGCCACCCCTCTGTCTCATTCTACAGCTGCTGGTTCTGCTGCTGCTGCTCCAGTGTCCCTTCTGACTTCTGAATCCAGGGGGTTCACTTTGTAGGAATCTTGGGGTGCCGAAGATGTGTCCCCCTCCTGATACTTGCTGGTAGTCAGAGTCTCTCCTTCAGGATGGTAATCACAATCACTCCCCCTAACAACTACTCACAGGTGAATTTTATCAGCGTCTTCCCCATTTTCTTACCCAGACCCATGTAGCAAAAGTTGTTTGGTCGGAGTTAGAGACTTTAGCTTGAAGAGACACATTAAATCACTCACTGCCTCTGCATTATAATTTTAAGGACAATTGGAGAGGTTTACATGGTTAAAAATGACTTGTACATCCCCAAAGCGCAGGATTGACTCTTTTGACTTTGGATAACGTCAAGCCTCTGTGAAGCTTTTGATAAACTTACAATTTAACGTCTAGCATGCATGGCATTTTTCGGTCTATGAAATGCTGTGAATATTCCTTAACTCATTTAATCATTGCATTTATTTTCTATTGCTGCAAAACAAAATACTACAAACTTGTTGAAAACAACACACATTTATTCTCTCACAGCTTCTATGTGTCTGAAATCTGGGCACAGCTGAGCTGGATCTTTTGCTTGGGGTCTAACGAGACTGCAATTTAGGTTGAGTAATATGCCCATGTGGAGGCTCAACTGGAAACGAATCTGCTTCCGTGCTCACTTAGACTTTTAGAAGAATTCACTTCCTTGTGGTTGTAGACTGAGGGTCTGGCAACTTTTTGGACCTTCACCTCTGACCTTCAGCTCTTAGAAGCTGCCATCAGATCCTGCTATTGTTACTTACTGTTAGGTTGAGTTCGCTAGCAAAACCAGTAATGCTTACATATGTGATATCTCTGAGTATCTATCTAGCCCCTATCATCTCTCTATCTGTCACCCATTAATTGAGAAAAAGAATGAGAGAGAAAGCTATATCAAGAAAACGGCTCATGCAGTTACTGAAATGAATGAACATTAGCCTCGCCGCAAAGATTAACTGAGGCCAGGCCAGAGAGAATGAGGAGAAGTTTATTCTGCACTGCCAGGTGAGATTCACAGGTTCCCAGCTGGGGGCCCTCAAAGTCAAGCCTATCTGTGGTGAAGAGCAAGTCTTTAAGCTGGGCAGGAGGGAGGGGGCAGGAACTCTAGCTGCAGGGGCTTAAGCCATCTCCATCCATGAAATTCCGAGGTAGGGTGGTGCCTTGATCGGCTCATGTGATACCGAGGAGATGGCTCATTTGTCTTGGAGCCCTTTTGAAGCTAGCTGCCTTGGTCCAATAAGGGCAGGTCAGGCTGTTCCTAATGCCCTTGGCTGGTGCCTGACACAACAAGCAAGTCTTGGCTGAGTCCCACAGGTTGGTGCTTACAGAGGTGGATGAACCCAAAGTCAGCAGATCAGTCTTGTGACTGGAGAGATGAATGAATCCAGGTTGGCAGTTCCCTTGGAAGGCCCTGGGATGGCTTGTTTGGCAGCGACAGAGGAATGTGCAAGAATACATCAGAGGGAAAAACTTGTAAGAGCAGTGTCAGCTTTTGGTTTTATGAAGATGCGAGGGAAAGAGAAGGATTAATGAGAAGGAAAGAAAGAGAAAAAAGTATAGGTAAAAAGGGCTATGGAATGAAAGTTTAGATATTAAAATCAAAGAAGGAAAAGGCAGGAGACAAAAGTGCTAAAAATAGAAATAGTAAAAATAATACCAGAGTAAGAAGCAGAAGAGCTGTTAATGTGTTTGTTTGGGTTCTAAGCTTTGCCCACAAGCTTTGTCTCTGATGTAGTTGCTAATTTGTGGATTGATGATGTGTTGAGGGTCTTGAAAACAAAGTAAACTGTAAGCAAAATAGTAAAATAACAACATTTTTTTCTGTCCTTACATAGACCAACAGATGGAGAAGTCCTGATTAAGGATAAGGATAAGTCCTGATAAGAATAGTGTACAACTTTGTTTTGTAGCGGGGGAAGGTATAGGAATGATAGAGTTCCAAGCAACAACAATAGCAACCAAAGAACAGCGAGGGTCTCTAGACCGTGTTCTTAGGGAAAATCAGGACTGTGTGGAGCAGAGGGTTTTTGAGCATCTGGGGCAGTGTCTGGTCGTATGTCATTTTACTGCCCTGTGGTCTTTTAGAATGTCATGGTAGGGTTGAGGTTAAGGTTAGGAGAATTATTTTGGTGTCTGGTATGGCTGAGAGCCCTGTGCTCTTATGATTTAGCCTACTGAGAGGGCAGGTTGCTTTATCTGAGTGACTTGGGGTGCTGACCAGGAGCTTGTGTCCTGGGACAGCTGGTGAATTGCTAGGTCTAGCTCATAAATCAGCTGGGAGTGGCTTCTGAGGCTTTTGGCTCATGCCTAAACTACCTGCCTGTGCTTTGTAATCTCCTGTTGCAGTTTCTACTTGTATAGTTATGCTAATACCTTGCTAATGGGCCAAGTGTGTGTTCTTGGCTAACAAAAGAAGTTAAAAAGGAAGTCTGTTGAATGGTCATGCTTTGGGGGTGCCTCAAGAAGGGTGTGCAGAGCTGTATCTCAGGGATGGGGGATTAGTTGCAGAGAATGGGGCTGGAGCTTTCCTGGCTTGTGTGAAGGGTTAGTTCAATCATAACAAAAAGAGTTGTACAATCATTACAACAATCAATTTTGGAACATTTTCTCCACCACCACCCCTGCCCTCCCCATGATTAAATCGCTTTTAAAATGAGTTGTATAATCACCATCAGTTCTAGAGAGTGCTCCCCCCATAAATTGTTTGCTCCTCTAACCCCCTCACCCTTCCTATCTTCTACCCCCACCCCTGTCTCCTCTATAAACCTTTGCATCAATACTTATCCCTATGCCTCTACTCCTGTGCTTTGCAAGCTGGAAAAGTCAACAGAAACAGTAAAATAACAGAAAAAATAAAGTGGTAAGGATAAAATAATAACAATACAGAGATAAAAATACAAATAGTGGGTAAGAAAGAAAAGACCACTGTGAATATTTAAAAGGCCAGGAATAAATTTTTTTTTTCATGGAACCAGCAAGAAATACTTGCACCTACAAAATTCTCCTGGGGATCTGTCGGTGGCTTAATTAGGCTACATATTCTGCAGATGGGTTTTGGGCTCCCACTGTCCTCCATAGCTTACAAATTGGGTGTTTGCAATTTAGGCTCTGATACTTTTCCCTTTGTCGTATTTGAATTTTGTTATTGTCATTTACTCAATATTTATCCCTGCTCAGGTTACTCTGTAGAGTCATCCCCACTCGGCTCTGTCAGTTGTGCTCCCAGTTATTGGGGAGGTAGAGCTCTGAGGGTTTCAGACTGGAGTTCCCTTGGCGTGGGTTAAGAGCCAAGCCTCCTTATGCTTATAGCCACCCCAGGCTGGTAACGTGGAGTGCTGTCCCTGTAGCTCTGCCGTTCAGACACCCTGGCTAGTGCCAGGACTGGGAAAGATCAGTAGGGAGAGTTGAGGAGCTGCAGATCCTCCAGCTTGTGCTGATGGCCGAACACAAAGGGGAGTCTATTGACAGGCGTTGCTGCTAATTAATTTTAATAAATTTGTGTCTACTTATCCTTATGCTGAGAATCTTGCAGTCTGGAAGTAAAAGATATCCCTCCCTCTCTGGGGCCCTTCTGTGCTGGTCTCTGTGGAGTCCTTCCCGTGTGTGCTACTTGGTTGCCATCTTGCTCCCGATTGCCCCATTTCACTTTTGACAACTTCTACTTTTCCTAGATTCACATTTTATATAGTCAATGTTTAAATGACTAATGTTTCTCCTAATCTTGTCTTGTGATTCATTAGCAGAGAAGATCCCCCTATCTTTGCTCCATCTGCAGCATACGTTGGACTGCTTCAAGGAGGCAGCTCACCTCCGGTCATATTTTGAGGGTTTCTTCCTTCCTGAGAAACTTGCCTGATAGCAGTCGATCAGCCAATGTTCTGCTGTCATTCCTGAGGTGTTCAGTGGCTAATACTTCAGATGTAGATATCTTATTCTTTCTTCATATTCTAGAAGCTCTTCTGAAACCTCACTAGGGGTGATCCTTTTGGCATTTGAAATATCAGTAGCATAGCTTCCAGCATCAGAATTACACATAAGCTACAACAGTACAATAAACTAACAGGTGAAACGCATCTCTCCTACAACCGGAAGTATGCAAGTGCTGGTCCAGTTCTGGTTTCTACTCTCCTTCTTGGTCCTATGGTTGCCTTCTTGACATCTCTCCCCTCACTTGACGTCCCTCCACCACCAGCCATTCTGGGCAAATAGTTCTCCAAGTCTTTCTGTGGTTCTAGGACCTTAAACCCAGAAATGGGCTCCACAAGCTATTGACTCTATATCTTGAGCCTAGCGTGTGTGAGCAAGTTATTGGTAATACCATGATGAATGCCACATAAGGAGAAAATATGATTATATTGTGAAGCATCCTGGAGTTCCCTTCTTCAGAGCTACTGGAGGCATAGATGTAAATTTAATTAGCAAGCATGATAAAAAAGGAAATATCAATGGAAAATGCATCAAAGGCTTAGGCATGACTGAACACAGCAGGAAGGCATAGTTGACCATTCTCAAGGTGAATAATTATCTGAATAAAGGTGAACAATAACACAACCTATCAGTTGTCCACCTATTCTGATTCAGTGTGAAAGCTGCAACAAGTGAGCTAAAATATTAATGTCAGGATAAACCTTAGATGATACTCACGGCACTCCCACTGGGAGCCTGCGTGGTTGGACCCAGGCAGTAAAGAATAAAGAAGTAGCTGGGCTAAATAAATGTTCATAGCAGAAAATATATTTTCATTCTATAACCATATTCTGTTTTATCCTGTTAAGCATTTTTTCAACTCATAGAATAAATTGTACTCAACCTTGTTTCATATGAATTTCATTACCACTATAGCACATCTCTGAAGAAGAATATTATGTTTAGTAAAGTCAAGGACCAGCAAAAAAAGAGGAATACTTTCAATGGGATGAACTTACACCGTGGCTGCAACCACGTGCCCAATTATTAGCAATGATTGAGGATGGCACAGGGCCAGGTAGGATTTTGTTTTGTTGCATGTGTCATTGCTAGGAGTCAGAATCAAATGGATGGTACCTAACAATGAAACATAACACAGAAATGTGGGCGAGAACAAGATGAATGGCGAATTAAGAGCAGAAATTCTGAGAAATATCTCCTTTATTAAGGCGAAACCTTAATTTGATAGTCAGGGTATTTGGTAGTCAGGAGGTGATGAGACGAAGTAATTGTTCTGTGCCCTATGAGATTCATCCACTTTGATTCTTGTGTCCACCATCCTGCAGCCTTTGCGTCTCGGCAGCATTTCAGATTCGGCATTAAGGCACTGATTCCTACTTAAATAAAAGTGTCTTCCTTTGTTTACTCTGGCACCTCCCAGCCAGACTGGAAATTAGGTAAAGATTAAAGAGTAAAGAGCAAAGCCCTTACAACGTATACAAGGGGATACCCCCATAAGCTGGAATTTGCTCAAAGTTATGTATGTATGTATTTATTTACAAAACAACCTTATCACCTTCAAAGTACTCTCCAGTGCACTTAATACATTTGTCAAATCTGTGATTCCATTCCTTTAAACCCTTTTCAAACGCATCTGTTTGGATGGCTGACAGCGCCTCCCTTGTTTTTTTCTTCAGCTCTTCTGTGTTGTCAAATCGCTGTCCTTTCAAGTCTCTCTTCTTTCAAAGAAACAAAAAGAAGTCACATGGAGCAAGGTCAGGTGAGTAAGGTGCGTGGGGGCAAGAAAGGTATGCTGTTTTTGTCCCCAAACTGGTGCTCTTAGATGGCTGTGAGCAGGTGCATTGCCATGGTGGCAAAACCAGTGCCCCGTCTGCCACAAATTAGGCCTTTTTGGTCACACATGGTTTACTCATTCTTTTCAGAACCTCTAAGTAGAAAGCTTGATTAAGTCTATATTAAGTATGACTAGGAGGGTATTAAGTAAGCATGGTGAAAAAGGGAAACCTGGTCTGGCTCCTGCTCAGAGGGGGAATGCTTTCAATTTCTCTCCATTGAGTAAAATACTGGCTATTGGTTGTACATATATGGTTGTGGTAGTGGATGGTCTTATGTCAATTAGATACTCCTGGCTAGGGGTGGAGTAAAATCAGGCAGCCAAGTGGTAGCTTGATGACAACTCCTTGGTGGTGTGGCCTTTTGCATGCTTGAGGGACTCTGGGAACTTCTCTCTCTGGGATTCACAACTCTGAACACACTGGCCTGTGATCTTCTTCTCCTTATTTTAAAAACTGTTTTACTGGCATATTTTTCACATATCATACAACCCAATAGTGCAATCCCATCAAGACTAATTGTACAATCATCACCACAATCAGTTTTAGAACATTTTCTTTGTTCTTGAACTCATCATTTTTAATGGCCTTTGATCTTCTTGCTTTCTGGCTCACCTTTCTCTATAACCTGACTGCTGTTATGTGAGTCTGAAAAGGGGCTTATGGACAAGCATGAGACTTATGAACTTGAGTTGGGCTGGGCTAGGATGCCTTCTTGAGATATAGTTCTTTCTTATGCCTATATGAGTGCCACTGGACTTATTTCTCTAGACAACCCAGCCTAGCACAGTGGTCTTTATTATATTGAGGATTTTCTCTTCTATTCCTATTTTGTTGAGGGTCTTATCAAGACTGTGTATTGGATTTTATCCAATACCTTTCCCAAATTAATTGATATAATCATATGGTTCTCTACATTTTTTTTCAATATGGTAGATTACATTGATTACTTTTCTAATATTGGACCATCCTTGCATATCTAATCCTTCTTGTGTTAGTCTGGGGAGACTAGAGAAACAAATTCATAGACACTCATAAGTATATAAGAAAGAGCTTTATATACAAGAGCCCACTATTAGCCCATATGTCCAAACCAATCTATAAAGTCCCCTTCTGACTTACGAAACACATGCAATGATGCCAGATGCAGGAAGATCATAGGAAGTGAGTGGAAAGTCTTGTGCATCCAGTGGCAGTGGACGCCTCTCAGTGCTGGCAGGGTCTCCACATGGCTCCTTTACCTACAGGACTCTAACATAGCTCCATGTGTCTTCTCAACAGGAATGTCTCACAGGGAATGAACCTGTGTCCCACCTCCAGCAAGCTATTTATCTCTGTGGTGCCTCCAAATGAGGCCAACAAGCTGTGACCTGATTGACAGGCTCAACTTCACCCCTTCACTCTTAAGTTTCAAATTGACAAAAGATTATGTAACTACCACACTACTTGATTGTGTATATCATCTATCTATCTATCTATCTATCTATCTATCTATCTATCTATCTATCTATCTATCTATCTATCTATGTTTAATGTTTTGTTGAATTCTGTTGAAAATTTTGGTATCTATGCTCATAAGTGATATTGGTTAGAGTTTTCTGTTCCGATGATGTCTTGGCCTTGATTAGGTATCAAGGTTATACTTGCTTCAAAAACATGAACTTGGTAATCTATTATCCTTTTCTGTTTTCTGCAATAGTTTGTGTAGGGTTGGTGTTAAATCTTCTCTGATTGGTAAAATTCTCTAGTAATATCATTTAGCCATGGACTTTTTGATCTTGGGAGTTTTTAATGGCTTGATCTATTTCTTCTTGTGTTATAGGTCTGTTAAGCTTTTCTACATCAATCTGTGTTAATGTAGGTAGGTAATGTGTTTCAAGAAACACTTAACCTACCATTTCTTCTAGGTTTTAAATGAAGTTTTCTCCCCCTCTAAACCAATCACATTTTTATTCATTTCAGAAAATGGCATTGAGTTGTTTAGAGAGAAGATCCTAGCGAACTCTCTCTGGTGGAAAAACATTCCCTCAAATATTTCTAAAGTATAGTATGTGGATGTTTATTATTTTGTTCCCTTCAGCATCTTTTCTTTTAGGAAATCGATACCCCCCCCCCTCCCATGTAGTTTAGAAGTTTAGAAGTTCTGAGTTAGAAGTTCTGGGCTCCACCCACTTTCTGGAGGGTTTCTGATAGAGGGTTCAAACTGCCAACCTTTTGGTTAGCAGCTTAGTGCTTTAGTATTTGCATCACTCAGGGACTCCTAAGGGCAGTGATAGAGACATAGACTGTGTGAAGCTGTCCTGTTCAGGATGGGGCAGTCAAGAGAGAGATCCAGAAGGACGTTCTCAAGGTTCAGCATTTTAGTTGAGGTGTGACTGGTATTTCTTCGAATGGAAATAAAGAGGGATAATATTGTTATAGAGTCTGAAGCAGAAAATTCCTATGGGTTCACTTTAGGTGGAATCCAAGGCAAGGGGATGGGAGTGGGTTAAAATGAGGTGGGAAAGGCTTCTTTTACTTGAACTAAAAAGTCTTTAAACACTAGACTGGTCTCCTTGCCTATAATGATTAAGACAAGGAAGAGCCACTGAAATTTGCTGAGCAGGAGACTGTGTATCTGGAGTAGTTCTCTAGGAAGTTGCTTTCGGCAAATGGATGCAGGATGAGCGAAGAGAGCCATGGTATGGGAGTTCATGGAGGGGGTCATCTTGTTTTACAAGAATGATATGAACGGACAAGTATAAAATCAACTTTGATTTAAAGACAGTCCTTGTGCAACCCAGGTTGCCTAAACATTACACCAAGGAGGAGGCTATACTTGCTGGCTGAAGTTGCCATCTTGCTATCAGGAAGGCAATAGGCCAGAAGAAAAGATGAAAGATTGGCAGTATCTACTGTCCCTACCCTCAGAACTAATCAAGCATAGTCAGTCACATAAGAGCTTTACAATCAGCACTGGAGCTTTGTAAGCGCCAGTTGGCTGAGCACAACAGGTGTAGGAATAAAAGATTGTGTGCAACTGGCTGAGCCAAAACAGATTCACCTCCCTGGGAAAGCGATAGAGGCAGGTGGCCCTTCTGTCACCAGAACTGCTATCACATCAAAGAGGCAACTATAACTAGGACCTTTGGGAGAAGGCTGTAGTGCATGGCTTTGGGCTTTCTCCTGTAAAATGGCAGTCATTTTGGAGATAAAATGAAATCATACATGTGCAGCATTAAGCTGTGCTTATAATTTCATATGGGGATAGGGATTTCTTTTGTTGCTGTTATCAATGTATAGTGTCTCTTAACCCAATCCTTTATTTTCCCCCTTTTCATTTGAGTAAGCTTTTATTTATATTTTGTAAATTTATTTTATATTTATACTCATATTTTAGAAGGTTTCTTGACATATAATTCATTTACCATACAATTCAATGATTTGAATATATTAAAAAGAATTATGGACTCATCATCATTATGGAACATTTTATTCATTGTTATTAACTCCCTTTTTCTCCTCAACCTTCCCTGTCATAACCCTAAGAAATTATCAATCTGTCTCTATAGAGTTACCTATCCTGGACCTCATATCAAAATAATTATACAAGCCCCACCCCCAACCCTGTGAACAACAAAATAAAACACAATTTGAGGTAAGCCTCAATATAAAAGAAAACACAACAAAATAAAACTAGAATAATTTAAGAATAGGTCAAAATGGGAGAAGCAAATGATAACATGTTAAATTTTAACCTAATTATAGGTACATTGATTCTCTTTTTGCTTCTCTCTCTCTCTCTCTCTCTCACACACACACACACACACACACACACACACACACTCTTTCTCTCTCTCTCTCTCTTTGTACACTCCGAAAGCAAGGTTTTTCCTATCCCTGGTCAATGCTCTGACGGAATTCAATGGAGGCTTAATTCCCGTGTGGTCTCTATAAATGGATTTTAGAATTTCACTGTTTTTCATAGTTTTTTGTAAGCAGGGTGCTGAGAATTTAGCTGCTAATACATTTCTCTCCACTGACCTTAGATTTTGTTATTCACAATCCTTGAATCACACAACTTGATGTTCTCTTTCCATGTGGGCTTAGCTGACACCTCACTTCAATGGCTGTTTTTCCTTTTAGTCATTTTACTGGGGGCTTTTACAGGACTTATCACAATCCATCCATCCATTGTGTCAAGCGCATTTGTACATATATCGTCACCATCATTTTCAAAATATTTTCTTTCTACTTGAGGCTGTTTGTTTTAAGCCTAGATTTTAAGACCCTCTTTCTAATAGCCAACACCATCTGATTTCTATAGCACCACGTTTTGTTATAGCACCACATCTTCAGTCATCTTTTCATGAGGGTAAGTATTCAGCAAGGCTGTACCATGAGAATTGATCTTAGATTAGGCCTTATGGCTAAATGCTCAAAATCATATATCTAAGGTGTATATATATCTCTGTTCCATTTTAGTGGCAGCATTATCAGTTTTTAAAAGAGACAGTATGACTTCCAGGAAGCCTTTTGTAATTTTAGTAACACTATTGTTCAACTAGCCACTAGTATAGAATTTAGAGTAATATTGAGATAGGGTGAATATTCATATGTGGGAAAGGTTGTGAGACTAAAAACATGAGATATTCACATGTATATTAAAAACTAAAATGACTGAATCCTGTTTAGGAAAACAATGAGGGTTAGACACAGGGCACACAGTTTAATACAGTTATTCACTACAGCAGAACTATGTCTGCAGAACTAAGGCATGTCATAAAAACGAAGAAACGATGAAAGTGGCAAGTATATGGTAGTGCTGAGTTGCCCATTATTGGGCAACCTCAAAAACAAGAGGTTTGAAGTGAAGCCCAATGAGTTTGAAACCCACCCCCTTCGGGTAGCAGTCTTCCTCTCCTTTTCTCCCTGGGGTATTCCAGCGTTAAGTCCAAAGGAGCATGTTCCTTCAATTTGCTACAGGTATGTTTAAGGTAAACTCCACTCCACTGAACGTGCTTTCCACTCAGCTCTTTCTGATGTGGCCTAGGTAATGTGCTGCACGCCTCAAGAAGACAAGCGCTACAAAGCCCAGGTAGCTTATAGTATGGGCCTGAGTCATTAAGGGCTGAAAAAAAACAACCCTTAACCATATAGTATAGGGCAGATTCTCCCCCTTGGGGGACCATCAATTTTGTTGACATTGTTGTTAGGAGCCATTGAGTTGGTTCCAACTCATAGTGACCTTATGTACAACACAACAAAACACTACCTGGTCCTGTGCCCGCCTCACAATTGTTATTAAGTTTGAGCCCATTGTTGCAGCCACTGTGCCAACTCATCCTGTTGAGGGTCTTCCTTTCCCCTACCTCTCTAGTTTGCTAAGCATGACATCCTTCCCCAGGACTGGTCTCTCCTGACAACATGCCCAAAGTATGGGAGACAAAGTCTCCCCTTCCTTGCTTCTAAGGATCATTCTTGCTATACCTCTTCCAAGACAGATTTGCTTGTTCTTTAGACAGTACTTTGAATATTTTTCACTATAATTCAAATGCCTGGATTCTTCTTTAGTCTTCCTTATTCACTGTCCATCTTGCACATGCATATGAGGGGATTGGAAACACCATGGCTTAGGTCAGGTGCACCTTTGTTCTCAGAGTAATCTCCTTGCTTTCCAACACTCTACAGAGGTCTGGTGCAGGCGATTTACCCAATGCAATGCGTCATGTGATTTCTTGCCTACTACTTCCATCAGGCAATATCAAGCATTTTCCCCAGGGACAAGTCACCCTCTCCTCCTCAGCAGAAGGGAGATAATCTTCTCTGAGATAGACACATCCCTCCTTCCTCTCGCTCATGAATCTCCACCACAATGTATTGAACAGCATGTTGGAGTGTCCACGCCACACGGGTGACTGCAGGGCATTGCCTCATGGCACGGGCAGTGTGGTGCCAGGCCTTCACGTTTAAGATATTAAAAAGACCAAATTAAGCAGGAAAGCAAGGAAGCGGAGATAGCAGAAGAGAGATGCCACGCCTTATGAAAATTGCCAAGAAACTGAGCTATGGAAGCTGAAATGAGGCAAAGATCTTTTCCCAGAGCTGACACAGAAAGAAAGAAACACCATTGCTCTGAAACACCACTTCCCCACACAGACGATGACCTAAATGTGTACTTCTGGACTCTTAAATGGTGGGAGGGTACCTTCTTTATTCAAGCCACCCACTTGCATTTCTTTCAAGCAGAACTAAGCAAACAAGAGAGGCACCTGGTGGGGAACTAGATAAAGAACTGAATCTTATTTGGGCCAGAATTCTAAGTGTATGTAGGGCAAAGTGTGCCAGGTTAGGGAGGAATTAGGCAGATAAGGTGGGGATTTGTCTATATTAGTCTAGAGCTTTAGGGAGTAGGCGCATGTTGTTGTACAACTGTGCTTCCAAACCAAACCCTGCTGGCACTGAGTTCGTTTCTACTTAGAGAAGCCCTAGAGCACAGAGTAGAACGGCCTCAGAGGGCTCCCAAACTGTCTTTCTCCTCCCGAGTGGCGGATGGGTTGAACTGTCAGTTAAAAAAAATATTCGTAACCAAATGGTAGGAGCCTCTGTGGTGTAGTGGGTTATGCCATGGCCTGCTAACCACCAGATTAGCAGTTCAAACTCCCCAGCTGCACACAGGAGGACGATGAGGCTTTCTACTCTTGTAAGGATTTATCGCCTCAGAAATCCACAGGGACAGTTCGACTGTAGGGTAGCTACGAGCCAGAATTGCCTTCATGGTAGTGAATTTGTTTTTATTTTTAACAAAATGCTTAACCAGTGCACCACCAGGGCTCCTTTGAGCTGTGCTTTAGGAAGGTTAATTCAGTGACGTGTGTAGTGGAAATGGGAGGCCGGAGAATAGCTTGCAGGTATTGCAATGGCTCAGGCAAAAGCTCTTGGTGTGAATTCAGTTCCGTCAGGAGAAGGGGAAGGCGGGTTAGAACTCATAGAAACTGATGGAATGTATACTAGGAAAGTGCTAGGAGCCTAAAGAATCTGGAAAGGAGGCAGAGTTTCTTTCCCAGAGCCCTCCGAAGGAATCACATGATCTGGTTTGGATTTATAGCTTCCAGAACTGTGAGACAATACCTTACTTTGTTGAAGGAAAACGAGCAAATAATAAAATAAGAATGGCTTTGTTTCCAACTGGGATTATTCCAACTCCACTCATTCCTTAAAGATACTGTGCTCCTTGGCTGAACACCAGCTGCTTCTATAGGCTTTGTTTGCCCATCTCTCCTCCTCTACCCCACTCTTCACCCATTATGATGATGGTGCGAAGATGTTTTCCATGCAGCACCACAGCCACACTCAAAGAGACCTTCTGGTTTTATAATGAATGATGGCAGTTCTTATAGTAACTGCTACCAAGGATTTCACATTTAGGAAAGTTTTTTTGGCGCATTTACATTGTGGAAAAAGAATCCAGTTTTCTCCAGCGTCCTTAAGTTGGTGGATGGATTTTTAGGTTGGGTTTTTGTTTCCGGCGGGAGTGGGAAGAGGCTCACTCAGGGAGAGTACTGACAAGTCTGGTGACAAGACAATTTTTCACTCGCTTCACTGTGATGTCTCCTTCAGATCTGTCATCAGTTAGGCCTGTGGCAGCAGCTGCTTGTCAGCATCGACCTGCCTGCCTGGATTGTTGCAATTTTTCCACTTTCTCATTCTTTTTGCTTTGTAGATCTTGCTTGAGTCTAATATGAAGTCACCCATAGGGCAAATATTCATTTTCCTTAGAAAATTTTTTTGCTGGCCCTAATATTTTTTCCCTCTTATCCTCTGTGTTAGGCCAGGTTGACGAGAGAAACAAATTCAGTGACACTTACCTATGTGTAAGAAAGAGCTTCATATCGAGAAGTAATTATATATCAAGAAAACATCTCAGCCCAGTTCAACTCAAGACCGTAAGTCCGATACTAGCCCATACGTCCCTCTTCACCCCGTCACACGCAATGATGCTGGCTGTAGGGAGATCACAGGCTAGTGAGTGCCAAGTCCTGTGGAGCCGAGGAGGTCGGTAGAAGTAGGGCAGGGCTCCCGCTGGTCTCAGTTTCCGGCAAGCAGGAGGGTGAAGGCAGAGAGAGAGGGAAGTTCTCTGGGCCCTACTTATAATAAGGTCCTGTCTACAAGGAGCTACCATCAGGCTGTGACCTGATTGACAGGGTGAATACCACCCTACACTTCTATACATTTTCAAGTTGACATAAAATTATGAAATTACCACACTCTTCTTTCCCCCCTCCCCGCCTTTTCTATCTCAAAAGATGGAAAGATCTATAACTAGGCAGTTTCAATTTTTTTGTTGTTGTTCCTTAAACCGGAAAGGAATCTTTTTTTTAATAAATCATTTTATTGGAGGCTCATACAACTCTTATCACAATCCATCCATCCATCCATTCATTGTGTACAGCACATTTGTACATTTGTTGCCATCATCATTCTCAAAACATTTCCTCTCCACTTAAGCCCCTGGCATTAGGTTCTCATTTTCCCCCTCCTTCCCTGCTCCCCCCTCCCTCATGAGCCCTTGATAATTTATAAATTGTTATTTTGTCATATCTTGCCCTATCCGACGTCTCCCTTCACCCACTTTTCGGTTGTCTGTCCCCCAAGGAGGAGGTCACATATAGTTCCTTGTAATCGGTTCCCTC
>NW_022111369.1:44977184-44980712 GCF_000313985.2 Echinops telfairi
TGTTGTCCCCCGCAGGGCCATGGGTCAGTGAGGGGCATCATGTCTCATAGTGGGGCTGGCCATGTGGTCCTCTCTGTGGACTGGCTGCTCTAATTGGGGTCATCGTCCTCAAGGTCTGGTGATGTGCTCCAGTCCTCGTCCCCCCGCCTCATCTGCTCCTGTGTGCTCTGGTCAGATATATCCTTCTCCCAGAGCTGCGGATCCAGTGCCATCCTTTGAAATAACTTTTTCTCTGGGGAGGGGCAGCCATCCACTTAGTATTTGGGGCTGGGGCCAGCCCCCCAGACCTCTCCACTGGTTCCCTCCTCCGCGCCAGCATGTAGTCTTCACAGGCCAGGTCCAATCTTGTGTGGCTCTCCCATCCCAGCCTTCTGCTTTCCTCAAGCAGGCAGCTGGCAGTTTGCCTGTTAATTGGCTTTTGTTTTAACAAAGACATCAAAGGTGATGACTAATCTGCAGACCCCACCACACCTCCCTCCCAAGGGAACAACCAATGAGGATTTAAATCATACCCTGGAGTCAGGGGGGAATTCAAAATATAGCCTCCCTTAGTCCTGCCTCGTTAACATGACAGATAACTCATTGAAAAATCAGGCTATAACTGCTCGTGTAGACTAGCATAAACAATACATCACTGCAGGCAGGCCTGTGTCAGGCGGGCCAGATTAAGTAACTGATTACACGGTACCATCTGAAGGCATCCCGGTTGCCTTGTTAGGCACATGTTGGACTGCTGAACCAAAGGTCAGCGGTTCATACCCATCAGTCATTCTGTGGGAGGAAGATGAGGCTAAAGCTGTTATAAAGATTTCAGTCTTGGCATGAGTTGGAATCGACTCAATGGTAGTGGGTGAGAGAGACTACCTGATATGCCCAGATGCCTGCTCTGGGTCAAAGGCCGCTCTGTACCTTGTGGCTCTGCTTAATTGTCTTCCTCATTCTGCTTCCAGGCTGAAGAAAGAACTTTTCTCTTGGGCTCTTTGTCAAGGAAAAGAACTTCAAATTCACTATAGAAAATGTGTGTGTATATATATGAGGCCTGGTGGCATAATTTACTATAGAAAGAGTGTGTGTATACATATGAGCCCTGGTGGCATAGTGGCTGTACATTGGGCTGTTAACTGCAAGGTCAGCAGTTCAAAACTACCAGCAGCTCCACAGGATCAGATGGCGCTTTCCCATGAAGAGTTATAGTCTCAGAAACCCACAGGGGCAGTTGGGAGGGAAAGAGAGCGTCACACCACATATGTATATATGACAAATATCTATACACCGTGTATATAATATGTATGCATATCTCAATCAACTATCTATCATCCACCTATCGTCTATTTACCTGTCATCTAGCTATCCATCTATCTATCCATCCATATGTGTGTGTGTGTGTGTGTGTGTGTGTGTGTGTGTATGAGCCCAGGTAACACGATGGATTACATATTGGGCTGTTAACCACAATCAGCAAGTTGAACCCATACTTTAATCCCTAACCTCACCTTGATTATTCTCTGTTCAGTGTGTGGCGGCCATGGTTTCCTCCGCCCTCATCTTTTTTCCTTTTGAGCTCTCCTTTCTGGAATCCTGGCCCATCCCGGCGGTAGTTGCTAGGAATCACCAAATCAAGTTTGGATTCATGGCAACCCAATGTGACACAGTCTCCCAGCCTTCCACGATAGGGCTTCCAGGGCTGTGCTAGGGAAGCTGAGTGCCAGGCCTTTCTCCCACCGAGCTTCTGGGTGGGTTTAAGTTGCCAATCCTTCAGTTATCAATGGAATATTTAAATATGGCACCAGACTTATACTAGAAAATAATCTTTGGAAAACAGGAAAAGAATGAGTGTCTCTGCTGATGTAATAATGCCTTTTGGTTTTATCACACGAGTGTGCTGGTAGCAGAACCAGCTCCACCTTGCAGACACTTGCTCTTTTGGGCATTCCTAGTTTGAAAGCAGAGAATTCAATGTTCTTTAGCTTCTCTACTTACACAAAAATCAGATCTGCCCACTTCCCAAGTTCTCCCTCCCTCCCCACCCGACTCTCCATGGGAAAACTGCACAGAACCCAATGATTAAAAGTATTTGCCAGAATTTAGGTGAAGAAGAGATATAATGCTAAGAGGAAGGAAGAGGGCTGAGGAGATAGAGGGGACCATGGGGGAGGAAGCTGATGAGGGAGGGATCTCAGAAAGGATGGATTCTTCGACACCCTCCTCTGGTCGATTTTGGACCTAAGGGATAACTACAGAGTCATCTTACCCAACCTATGGTCCCTGTGATTATATATGGTTCATGTTCTTGAAAACGGAGGTATCTTCTTGCCTTTCCAGTAGCCCTGGGCATGGGAGCATCATCCCCATACATCGCACGGATATGAGCAGCACTGTCTGGGTGGCAGAATGGAAGCCACCGCCACCTAACTCCCAGCAGTTCAGAATCCCGGGTTCCGAGAAGCACAAGGTGAACTCCTAAAGGATCAAGTCCTAGTTCTGTGGTTCAATATCACTGAACCATTAAAAAAGACTTCTAGAAAACAAAATCTTTTCAGTGGTAACTTTTGGAAAATAAGGAGCAGTTGGGACACCATCCGCTATGGTATTAATTGTGTCTCTCCCAAACCTACGTTGATCCTTATGAATTTTACCTTATGTGGAAGTCAGTCTTTGAAGATGTTTTTGGTTAACATGAAGTCATACTGGAGTGGGGTGGGGCCTAAGCCAGCCTGACTGGTGTTACAGAGACGGAGAGGGAAGACGGCCCTGTGAAGATGGAACAGACACAGAATTATACTGCAAGCTGCATGCAAAGGGATACCTGGGTCTACCAGAACCTGGGAGAAACTGGAAAGGATGTTCCCTGGAGCCTTGGGAGAGAACATGGCCCTGCTGACACACCCTGTGGTTGGACTTCTAGCCTCCAGAATTGTGAAACCATGAATGTTTGCTCCTGTCAACCACCCAATGGGAGGTATATTGTTTACAGCCGCCTCACAAAATCAATGCATCACCTCTTGGAGAATTCCCAAAGTGGGCGAACATGGGCTAGAAGGCAGTAGCTTCATTATATATTATATAATGATTCATATAAAATAATTTATATATAATTATATATATAAATGTTTCCCTCTGATAAATGTAAATTCTCTCAAGACTTTCTTGATTTGGTCTCACTGTAAGGAATTCTACCACCAAAAGAGACCTAACTCACCTTTTGTTTTTGGAGAAGCAACTCTTAGCAGAGTTTGCCAATTTGGAAGATAACCTGGAGGAAGTCAGTCAGTTAGCAACCTGGATGCAGAGGTAATGGATCAGTTTTTTCAGGCTAAGCTAAGGACGCCATGCATTAGGTAAATCTGCTGCATAAGACCGCTTTAGGCATTGAAAAGCTAGGGTATTACTTTGAGGACTAAGGTGGGTCTGACCCAAGTCTTGGTATTTTCTTTCTTTTTTAAAAAAATCGTTTTATTAGGGGCTCATACAACTCTTATCACGTTCCATACATACATCAATTGTGCAAAGCACATTTGTATATTCATT
>NW_022111369.1:44981241-44983091 GCF_000313985.2 Echinops telfairi
CATTCACTATGGTAAGATTTTTTGTTCTGATGATGCCTGATACCTGATCCCTTAGACACCTCGTGATCGCATAGGTTGGTGTACTTCTTCCATGTGAGCTTTGTTCCTTCTGAGCTAGATGGCCGCTTGTTTACCTTCAAGACTTTAAGACCCCAGACGCTATATCTTTTGATAGCCGGGCACCATCAGCTTTCTTCACCACATTTGCTTATGTTTCAATCACCTCATAAGCATGTGAAAGTTGCACATTGAATAAGGAAGACCGAAGAAGAATCGATGTATCTGATTTGTGGTGCCGGGGAAGACGATTGAAAATACTACGGACTGCTAAAAGGAGAAACACATCTGTTCTGGAAGAAGCACAACAAAAGCATTCCTTAGAGGCAAGGAGGGCCAGACTTTGTCTGAAGTTTTTTTTTTAACATGTTCAGGAGAGATCAGTCTCTGGAGAAGGACATCATGTGTGGTTAAGTAAAGGGGCAGCATAAAAGAGGAAGGCCTTCAAGGAGATGGATAGGCACGGTGGTTGCAGCAACGGGCTCAAGCCTAGGAACAAATGTGCGGATGCTGTAGGACTGGGCAGCGTTTCGTTCTGTTGTGTACAGGATCACTGTGGGTTGTAACTAACACCAGGAAGGAAGTTTTGTGCCTGACTGCAGGGAAAGAAGCCACCACTGCTGGTGTCTGTGGATTTGTATGTGGTGAGGAAGGGTCATGTTTTCTTGCAAGTGGTACCCTGTTTCCCTGAAAGTAAGACATCCCTGAAAATAAGATGCGGAAATATAAGGCATACTCCCAAAAATAAGACCTCCCTGAAAATAAGGCCCCACAAAGCTACCATAACTCTGGACTCTGGACCTCTGGACTGTAGCAGCGGGTGCCACCGCGTGGCTCACTGTTGGCTGCAGTGCAGCCGGAGCAGACAGGAAGTGCGAGGTCTCTTTTAATAAAACAATAAACAATAAATGTGTACCATATTCTTCTTCACGGAAAAATAAGATATCCCCTGAGAATAAGACCTAGCGCATCTTTGGGAGCAAAAATTAATATAAGATACTGTCTTCTTTTCGGGGAAACAGGATAACTCTGGATTACGACGACGCCTGAACCTAGGAAATGGACCCAGCATGCATCTGTGCAGACTGGGATGCTTCTGCACCTAAGCATGGCCTTGACAAGGTGGGTGGTCTGGGAGACATGGAGCAAGGCAAGCCCGCATGCTGGAAGCAGTTCCTGTTCTTCCTCCCAGCTGCCAATTCTGGGAAAATAAAGCTTGTTCTTTCTCACCGAGTCTCCTTCAGAGACACAGGCATTTTGTGTTTGTAAGGGGAAAGAAAAGAACATCCATTGTTATCTCCTACTTTTGAGAAGATGTGTTAACTAGCGAGGAGGAGGAGGAGGAGGAGGAGGAGGCATCATTATGAGAAGATTGTGCTTGCAGAGGGGTGGGAAGTGCCTACTGGAGGAGATTTACAGATTTGCTCAGGTGACAGAAATCTAGGGTTGACGGTGGTAAAGGTCAATGTCAAGTTTAAGTGAATCTTTTTTGGAGATCATTCTATAGCATGTTATTCACAAGCACGGGAATGACTTTCTGTTACTGTCACTTTTACTTATTCTCATGGGTTATAGTTATGTTGTTATATGTATGGTCACTCTAAAGAGATCCTGCTGAGGAAACTAGTCTTTCCCCACTGATGATGAGGATCCAACGGCAGAGAGGATCCCACTCTGCAAGGACTTCCAACAGCTGGCTTTGCAGTCGAGGTCAGTAGAAGATTCTGCCCCAGAAACATCCAATTCTTAGTAATTTTTGAGTTCTTAAAAATAAAAAAGCCAAGTTAAAGGAG
>NW_022111369.1:44983307-44994593 GCF_000313985.2 Echinops telfairi
GTCTCAGAAACTCAGAGTAACTGTGAGTCAGAATCCACACAATGACAGTAGGGCTCTTGTTGTTGTTCTTGTTATAAAGTTAAAAAACAAGGAAATTGTCATAATTGAAATTGGTTGTAATTATTTATATGAAAATGCTCAAGCAGTAGGTAGAACATTAAGTGTAAGATCCTGCTTGCAAGACATTTTAAAAGAAAATGATTCAGAAACCCTAGGTAGAAAGAAATAGAGATTCCTAAGGTTTTCTTCCTCCTCGTAAACATGTCATTTTCCTCACTGGTGTCCTTGGTGATGAGTCAGTTAGGGAACCGCAGGGTGGACAGTGCCAACTTTCATACTCGACAGCCCGCTGTTCCCGCCCCGCCTCAGCTTTAAGAGACGTCTTGGGTCTCTTCAAATAAAACCCTGTGGGAAAGGCAAGCATGCAAGACAGATCACAGAGCAGCTGCTCGGAGTGGAAGGGAGGCTGGGCATCCAGAGGCCTTCTTCTTTTCTTTCCTTTTTTGAATACGAATTGACCACAAAGTTACCTCTCTGGGATTACTGGAGTTCTAATGATTCTAGTCTGAATACATCGTGTTAAAAAACTGACTACAGAGGCTTGCCTAATAGCATCTTATCCTGAGGATGGAGTAGTAGATGGGGTAGTAGGAGCCATTTAGTGTTTGAGCACAACCAGTGTACATCCTCTTTCCAACCTGTGGGAGTCCTGGGGCAATAGCACAAGCTAGCACTCCAGTATTGAATGTAGACATGGAATGGGACAGATCTCACGGGGAGTTGTTGAACTAGGGAGAATGGAGATGCCATCTTGGGTAAGGATGCAGGGTCCAAAAAAATTGTCCAGAATATAAAATCCAAAAGGGGTGGACAATGAAGCCTAGGTAAGGTCTGATGTCATGAATCTGCTGCAGAATTCAGGTAAGATTGGAGAAGGAATCTGTGAGTGGGGACAGGAAGAAATGGATACTGGGATACAAGGAAAAACTTTTATGGTAGTGATTTTCAACCTTCCTAATGCTGTGACCCTTTCATACATGTTGTGGTGACCCCTCAACCATAAAATTATTCTCTTTGCTACTTCATAACTATAATTTTGCTACTGTTATGAGTCGGGCAACCCCTGTGAAAGGGTCAATCGACTCCCAAAGGGGTCGCGATCCACAGGTTGAGAACCACTGCTTTATGGGGTCTTATGGGCAGGGAGGAAGGTAGATCTATAGAGATCCCTAGTTGTGGAAGGATGTGGGTCCAGCTCCCTTATCCTACAGTCACTGTCTGGGCATCTTGAGCTCTTGGGGAGCTGGGCCCTTGGATGCCTATATCATCGACCCATCCCGCTTCTTCCATCTATTACCTATTTAGTCGCCAAGAGTGCCATGAAAAACACTGGAAACCTAGGGCCAGAGCATTCTGGGGCAGGGCCCATTGTGAATCCAGAGCAGCGTGAACAGCAAGACAGAACCAGCTGATGGGCAAACCAAACGTGGGCCAACAGCAACTACGGAGCAGCCGTGGGAGTCTCTGAGCCAGAGGCCTTGTGGGGAAAGGATTAACTTCAAAAGAGCAGTCCCTTAGTCTCTAGTGTTTCAGTCAGATTTAGAGTCTGAATTCCCCGGTGGGACTTGAGAAATCCCGTCGAGCAAAACAGACGTCTGCTCCAGGAAGCCTCAGGCTTTCTGGGACCCTCTGGAGGTTGCCATGGCTACTGACTTATAAGAAGGAGGTATAGATGGAGGTCTCAGGAAGGGTGTCAGTCTCACAGTCACTTGTGCCTACTCCCTTCCTGATTGCCCAAGGCCATAAGACAACTCCCGGTGGGCATTTCATCAAAGACAGAATTTCAATCTACTTACATACAATGACAAGAACAAATGCATATCACAGTGGTATGCCTGCAATTTGAGAGCTTTATTTATTTAAAAAAGCTTCATTGTCATCTTCTTAATAATAAACCAAATGCGCATGGGTGCCCAAGACAGAACAAGTCACTACCCTCATGTGGATTGATTTCTAAAGGAGATGATCTGGGAATAAAGAAGAAAACAAATGTAAGAACGAAATGATTTCAGGTACTGAATATATAATGACATGTAAGTGTAGGGGATGGTTTTTAATGATGGTCAGGGGAGATTTCCCTGAGGAGATGTAAAATGAAATCCTTGACAATTTCAACCTTTTATCAATTTATCATGATGTTGCTTATTGGTGCCGTCGTGAGGACTTACATTTCCTTATGTCGAGGTCCTGGAGCCTGGTGGTGGAGTGCTTCTGAGTTGGGCTGCTCACCGAAAGGTCAGCAGTGTGAGACCCCCAGCCCCTCTGCAGGAGAAAGACGAGGCTTTCTATTGCAGAAAGAGTTACTGTCTCAGAGACCCCTTGTCCAATACAGTCATGAGTCATAATGAACTCAATGGCAGTGAGTTTGAATTTCTTGAGTTTTATGTCGAGGTAAGGCTATAGCCTTTGATTTTCGTCAGCAAGTGCTTTAAGTCTTCTTTGCTTTCAGCAAGCAAAGTTGTGTCATTTGAATATTGTCAATTGTCAGTGAGTCTTCCTTTGATTCTGATGCCCTGTTCTTCGTTATATACTACAGCTTCTTGAATTATTTTGCTCAGCATACAGATTGAGTACATATGGTAGAAGGATACAACTCTGCATACCTTTCCTGATTTTAAACCTTGAAATAGCCTCTTGTTCTATTTGAAGTTCTGTGTCTTGGTCTCTATATAGGTTCTGTAGGTACACAATTAAGTTTTCTGGAATTCCCAGTTAGACAAATGTTATCCATAATTCGTTATTATCCACCCAGTGGCATGCCTTTACATAATTAATGAAGCACAGGTAAACATCTTTCTTATATTTCTGTTTTCAGCCAAGATCCATATAGCAACAACAATGAAAGCATTAAAGAACTGGAGGAAAATTGTGTGTTTCATGGGTGCTAGACTGCACCCTGGCTGGCTTGTCCCTTACTTGTCACCCTTCTGTGAGGGGATGTCCACCTGTCTACTGATGAGCTTTGGGTCTCCACTCCTACCCCTCTTGTTCACATCGATATGATGATTTGTTTTGGGTTTTCTGATACCTGATCATGTCGACACTTCGTGATCACAGACTGGTGTACTTCTTCCATGTGAGTTTTGTTGCTTCCCTGCTAGATGGCTGCTTGTTTAATTTCAAGCCTTTAAGACCCCAGATGCTGTATCTTTTGATAGCCAGGCACCATAAACTTTCTTCACCACATTCGTTTATGTGCCTGTTTTGTCTTCAGTGATCGTGTTGGAAAGGTGATTATCACATAATTCCTGGTCATTAGAGCAATGTGTTCTTGCATTGAGAGAGGACTTGAGCAAAGGCCCAATGTCTGTCTGCTACCCTGATACTTAACATGTAAATATATTCCTATCATTATATATTAATATATTTACATATACACGTGCCTGTATTTATACCTCTATAAATGTCTCTTGCCTCCTAGTTCTTTCTTCTATTTCCATTTTTCTCCCTCCTGTCCCACTATCATGTTCTACCTTCATTTGGCTTTCATTATTTCCTCTCCAGTTCATTGTATTTGATCAAACCCCACCAGTCGTTCTGCACCCTCCTCACCATCAAATTTAGATCTCTTAATGTTCCCTTGTCCCTGGGTTTGTTGGCTCCCCCCTTCCTTTCCCCTACCTTCCCCTCTCCCCTGTCCCCCCAGAACCGTTGGTCCCTCCACATTGTTTATCTTGTCTATCTTATATAGATAGACATGGGGGGAAAAAAGAGGAGGAAAAACAAAACAAAAGAACAAGGGCCTATAAATAGGTCTAGGTCTGTCTGCTGACCTTTATGCATGCCTTCTGATTGAGTCTGAAGAGGTGCCAAGCCCTGCTCTCTGAATCTGAAGTTTATTTTGGGGATTCATCGAGGACTTCCCTGCTTTGTTCTGCTTGCTGCTCTGTTGCACTCACTTCATGTTTCATCCCGGCAGGGCGTGGGCACTGGGGTGGTCAGACCAGACACAGTTCCCACACTGTGCCTCTAGTGTGGTTCCCTGCCGTGCTGCAGGTTAGTGAGGGGGCGTCTTGTCTCACAGTGGGGCTGGCCCTACAGTCTTCTCCGTGCCTGGGGTGCTCTGAGCAGCAGTGTCGTCCTGGGGCGTGGTGGGCCTGGCTGTGGTCCACTCTTCCTTTCTCTCTTTCCCTCTTAGTTTGCTTCTGTGTGGTCTGGGAATTTCCTTATTCTATTGGATCAGCTTTCTTTAGAGTGGACACAAAAAATGGGTTTCTTCCAATCAATAAGCCAGGTAGTGATCATCCAAATTTCTTGGCATAAACAAGAACTTCCAATGTTGTATCTGTGTTTGAAATATTTCAACATTTCCTGAAGTCTTGTTTCTCCATGATGTTTCAGTACAGGCTAAATTTCTTCTTTCAATACCCCCAGTTATTGATCATATGTCACCTTCTGAAATGGTTGAACCTTGAACAATTAGTTCTGGTGCAGTGACTTTGTGCATTACTTCCATCTTTTGATGCTTCCTTTGTTATTATGTAAATCAAATAACTAATTGATACATTCAATGATTAAAAATATCATCACTTGCTTAGGTGTTGAGTAGGCTTGACTTCAAGTTTGATCTTCTTCCCCTGTAGTCATCATCAATTCCATCAATAAGAAGTAGCAGGTGTCTGATTCTGTGAGGGCACTTGTTGGGCTCCACAGAAAATCCATCATACCCATGACAGATAGGGACCCTGTCCTTTAATTGTGTGGCCAGAAAGAAGAAATTAGACAGACACAAAAAGATTTGCATAGACCAAGTGAGTATGAAGGTGGTTTTCTATATCTTATAGGTTGTGGCTGAGGCTCATCTCCCATGAGAGAATTATATGCCCAGCTTTTTCGTGGTGGTCTCCACTGAAGCCCTAGCGCTCCGGGGCTCTTTCATTAGTGCATTTTTCATATTCTTTTTCCTGTTCCAGGGATGGTAGTCGCCTCATGTTCTGACCTCATCATTTCATCTTTGTTTCTAAGCTTTTTTATTAGATCATCAATTTCTTAAATTCAATTCCCTTTTCAAAATTTTGGTCACCCTGTAGGACAGTGTAGAATTGCCTGTCGGATTTTTAAGGATGTAAATCCTTATGAAAACATGCTGCCTCATTTTTCTCCAGCAGAGCTGCTGATGGGTTTGAACATGCCTACCTTTTAGTTCATGGCCAAGCTCTTAGCCACTGCACAATCAAGGCTCCTTTGTGCAAGCATTAGTACTATCCCTTTCCAAATTACTGCACTACCATTAACAAAGGCTCGATGCTCTCTAAGGAAGGACTTCTCATTCCTCACTATCTTGTGCTGACCTCTGGTCATAGCGAATAAACTTGCCTATTCTACGTATTTCATATAAGTGGAATTATAGTATTGTTTCTTTTTAGGATTGACTTATTTAAGTCAACACAATATTGTCTGGTTCCGACATCAGAGCTTCACTTCTCTTCATGGCTAAGTAATAGTCCATTGTTTACGTGAATCACGTTTTGTTTATATGCCTATCTGTTCATGGGCACTTTCGCTTATTTTCTCCTTTTAGTTATTATGAAAAGAGCTGCAATGAACATTATTGTGGAAGGTTTTGTTTGTGTTCCTGCTTTTGGTTCATTTGGGTATACACCTGGGACTGGAATCGCTCAGTCGTATTGTTGCAGGAACTGCTAAATAGATTCTGACCCATGGCGACCCCATGTGTATAGGGTCAAACTACACTCCCTCAGGTTGTCAAAGCTATGAGCTTTTGGGAGCCGATCACCAGGCCTTATGTCTGAGTTGCTTCTGAATGTGTTTGAACTGCCAAACTGTTGGCTAGTTGTGTAGTGCTTACTCATTTGCGCCACCGAAGGATGTCCATAAGTCTTATGTAGTTTTGTTTAGCCTTGTGAGGACCTACCAAGCTATTTTCCACAACTGTACCATTTTGTATTCTCATTAGCAATAGTTGAAAGCTCCTACCACTCCTTATTTGCTAAGACCTGCTATTTTTGACTCTATTTCATTGCCTCCATGCCTCGACCTTTAAACTCTCAGCCTTTCATGTGAGGTGTGAGGTGACACTTCATTGTATAAGTTATATCCCTGATGGCTGGTGACATTAAGCATCTTTTCCTGTGCTTGTTGATCATTTGAGTATCCTTTATGGGTGAAATGTCTACTTAAGTCCTTGGTCCATTTTTCAATTGGTTTTTGTTGTTGTTGTTTCTACATTACAGGAGTTCTTTACATATTATGGATATTAACCCTTGCCAGATAAATAGCTCCCAAATACATTCTTCAAATCTATAGGTTGTCTTTTCACTTTGTTGATGTAGTCATTTATGGAACTCAATTTCTTCTCTCTTTTTATTAAGATCTAGGGTGGTTTTTTACTTCTTAAGAGACCTTCATGAGGCAATATATATTTCTATCTCTTATTTCACCGCGACCTTTCTCTGTTCCTCTCTTGTCCTTTCCAGTTAAATTAATCCTTCCCCCCAGTCCACCCCCCATCCCGTTGTTCTATGACAAGACAAATCCAGGGTCTGCTCAGGCCACTTGCTTATGTTCTTTGCTTAGAAAACTTTGCCCACATCTTTAAAAGGTTAGATTCATAGTTTCAACATATCTGCCAGGATGCTCTTCTCTAGGAGCCTGGATAATTAGGAGTTTCCTTAACACTTTCCTTGCATATCTTGTTTCTAGAAAGTAAGCTCCCAAGTCCTTTCTTTGTGAGTTTCTTCTATAGTTATTCAGGGTTTCCATTTATTGCTAGGATCCGTCAAGAGCAATAGGCCTTTGGAGTTTGCACCCCTGAAGGAGCTATCAAATTTCGGGCAGGGATTATTCAATTTCGCTCAGTCTTCAGTAGAAAGAACACTCTCCCTCTACATTTTTTTTAAGGCTTATAATATTTTCTGGGTGTATGGTGGAATGTTTTTGTTTTGTTCTAGTGTCTTGGTGGAGAACAATGGGAACATTAAGCAAAGCTTGTTTTATTAGTAGGGAAAACTCTTAGAGGAGACCTGGAAGACTTCCCCGCCTCCCCAGCATCTTTTGCTCGAGGGTCCAATGTTAGATTTCCATCTGTTGCAAAGAAATTGCACTTTTAAAATGCAACTGCCCTTTGGAGAAGTCCCATCATTCCTTCTGCTGGTGTGAAATAGTTTAATTAGCATTCATTCCAGCCTCCGGAGAGGTCAGCATCTGAGGACACTCACAGTGTAGAGGGAGGGGTAAGAAAAGGGGAGACCGATTTGTCAGGCAGAGAAGCAGATTCCGAGAAGGCTGATCAGATCCCCTTGGTGTGAACAGCGGCCTCAAAGGCAGAGAGTGGTGGCAACAATCAAGGCTATTCTTTTGTGATATTACCTAGAATGATCTCTAGAGAATGACATTTTGACTAACTATCCCAAGTCTAAGGAGGGTGTGTTTTGTTTTTATTTTCCATTGCCCTAGTTAACTGAAACAGAAATTCTGCTTCAGAAATTCCTATCTTTAACCAAAAGAAGGACAACTTCCTGGAATGAATGAAGTTAGAGCACTCACCTGTTTACACATACTATGCCAATGCAGGTCTTACTAGTTTTTAACATAGCATTTTCCTCAGGTGGTTGAGTATTACTGAGTCATTGATAATAAATATTCTAATACCATTGTTGCATGTACAGGGGCTAGTGAGAAATGGTTAAGGGCCGATTTGGTAGTCTAGGTACACATCACTGACATTCTGTATACTGCCTGAGGGCTGGGGAAATCAAGAAGCTACGGCATCAGCAAGGCCCAGCCTACATGATGGTTTCAATATCCAGCCTGTTTACTTTGGGGAAAGAACAGCTGTTCACAAAGCAATTGACATTCAACAGGTGCACTGTGATGCCAACTAATTGATGTGAAGGTACACTGGAGATAATCATAAGAGAGTGCCACCCTGCCCATTGCCCTCTAGACCACCCAGAAGCTCTAGAGCAAATGCTATTTAACAAGTTATCTTTTAGATTCTTAGAAGTTAAAAGGGTCACTTGCTCTTTTCCACCCCCTGGGCCCAGGAAATTTAAGACTGCACCTGTGCAATAGCTGGGTGGAGAATAGAGAATAGGCACGTGGGATTTGCGATACTTATTTTCCCTCTTGAGTCAATGCATTGTCGATTTTTAAAAGGAAGCTTACTGGAGGGATCAAAGAAGGATGACAAATGGCGTTTTAGTTGAGTAGCTGATGACTTAGATTTTGGAATTTGCCACAACTGTTCACATCTCCAGTGCTAGAAATCTTTGTGCAATCAGATGCTGTTATTGGTCAAGGCCAAAAAAAGCCCAACAGCTTTTGGATTTAAATTTTTTTTTGTGTCAAGATTCTGTTCATCAGTAAGTCAGGACATATTTATTGACTCTATATGATTCCCTCAAGGCTATGCTAGGCACGCTATGGTCTGCCAGTCTTTTGTCTGTGACAAAATATAAGAATCAATACTAAATGTTATCGATTGGTTAACCAGGTATTCAAGGAGTGGGTTATATTTGTGGAAATCCAAAATATAGTCCGTTTAGACCTTAATTTTTGTGGGTTCAGGAAACTCAATTTAGTAAGGCCTTGTGTCTCCCTTGAGAACAGACCCGTATGTCCAGTCACTTAGTGAAATTCCACAAGCTGAACATGTCCGTGGCCAACTTCTGAACATTTCTTTCTTTCTTGCCTCTCACTAGACAGCTGCCTTCCCAGCCTCCCTTATAGGTAGAGGTAGACACATAGTTCAGTACTAACAGAGGAGAAACAAAAGCTCTGTGGAGGGATTCTGATAAGAGGCGGATGAGGCGATCCTACCTGGTCTACATGTTTACTGAACTCTGTGAACCTTGGGGCTGTCGTAGCCATCCGAGGAATACGAGCAAACAAACATGAGCAAGCCAGCATGAAAGCCAGCATGCCAAGAACGGCAAAGTGAAGAATGGATTGAGCCGGATTCTTTCATATTACTGAACCACCATACCGCCCTAGACTGACTTCATCCAGATTTAATCTTGTGGAAATTAAATGTCTGTCGCTTAACTTCTGTAGGTTAAGGTTGTGTCTTATCACCAGACCAATTTCTAACTGATGTGATGCTCAAAACTGAGCTCCGTATTTTGCTTCTCCATTCTCGCCCTGGTCCTTGTTATATTCCCTCAATGAATGGTATCTCTCCAGTTGTCCAAGACAGACTTCTGGAGCACTCTCTCTCAATTCATTTTTCTCCTTCAGGTGCCCGGCTATCAAAAGATGTAGCATCTGGGGTCTTAAAGGCTTGAAGATAAACAAGTGGCCATCCAGCTGAGAAGCATCAAAGCCCACATGGAAGAAGCACACAAGACTGTGTGATCATGAGGTGTCGATGAGATCAGGTATCCTTCACCTCTCTCAATGAATATATGGGGCCTAATTTTTGCTTCTCCTTGTAACTTCAATGTCTAATACACAGAAGGCACTCCAATGTGTTTGTTGACCTATATTAATTTAGATGAATTTATTTCTAATATCATGGATTAACACATGGAAAAGCAAAGAGAAGAAGATAATTTTGGGAACTATCTTATTTAGGTGAGTTTTTTAAAATGATTTTATTATTGTGTGTTTGAAAATTATGTATGGCTAAAGAGTTGTGTGAAAATGTCAAATTGACAAGGGATGGTCTGTGGTCGTTACATAATCTGTTGTCAATTTTGTGAGCTTTTTTTTCTTTAACATTTATTGATTTGTTTTGTTTTTGTCAAGAACAGATACCCAATCAACAATTCTACACGTACAAGTGTGTAACCATCCTGACCCTCCTTTTTTGAATAATTCCGCCTCATCAACAGCAATTCACAGAGTCTTACAGTTCCTATCTAACCTTCCAAGTTTCTGTTGTGAATTTGATCCCGTCGAGCTAGTTCTTAAAAGAGCAGAATGCTCACTCACTGCCATTTAATCAATTCTGACTCAGAGCGATTCATGTAGTCCAGAGTAGAAGTTCACCTGTGAGTCTCCCAAGCCTGAAAAACATGGAGACGCTCCATGGGCAGGATTTGAATCTGTGTGGTTAACTCTCATTGGATTTTGAGTCCTGTATCTTAATCACTCATTCACCACCAGCAAGTTTATTCCGACTCAATTCCCAATCATAGTGACCCTATGGGATAGAATACAACTTCCCTGGCAGGTTTCCAAGACTAAATCTTTACAGGAGTAGAAAGCCTAATTCCCGCCGCCCCCTCAGATCAGCTGGTAGTTTCAAATTGCTGACTTTGATGTTAGCAGCTCAACACATAACCCACTACACAACCAGAACTCCTTAAAAAAATTGGTTAAGATAAACTATTGTTTCACTTTAAGAAGGCTTCAGGGGATAATTTTGGTCTAAGATTAAATTATTATATCAGGTCAATAGTTTTAGGATTTCATCTACCCTCCATGACTCAAGCAAGTCTAGTGTCCATGAGAATTTGAAATTCTTTCAATCAAAATTCTTCTATGGTATCTTTGACCAAAGTGTTCAGTAATGGTGACAGGCATCACCCAGTTCTTCTGGTCTTATGGCGAAGGAAACAGTTGTTCATAGAGGCTATCGTGCCTTGGGTGACCACTTGCAGGATTTAAAGACCCCAGGCACTTTGCAGTCAGCTGGGAGCTAGAACAGAGCAGTAGAACATACATTAGGCCAATTAGCTGGGATGTCCCATGAAATCTCTAAGCTAAAGAGCCAAGTCCCATGAGAAGTTTGGTTGTACATAGGCAGCTTAAGCAGTCATTCTTTATGAGCGTGAGTGTGTGTGCACGTGCGATTATGCTAAATATATCTATGGCTCAACATTTGTCAACTCAACTTTTTACAGTTGATCCTGCCCTTAGTCAATGCAAAATTTCCCATCACTGTTAACCCTGCTCCAATCCCGCTCCCCACCACCCTACAGCTTTCTCATCCCTGGTAACCCTTAATTACTATTGATTTCTGGTTTTTTTTTTTAAGCAAAGTCATACAATATTTGTCCTTTTTGATTGTTTTTTGCTCAGCATAATATCTTCAAATTTCACCTGTAGTGTAGTATTTGGATCAAGATCTATCCTTTTTACTGACTGAGTAATATCCCATTGTGTTTGCATATCATGTTTGCTTGTCCATTTATTTGCAGGTGGACATTCAGGCTCTTTGCACCTTTTGGTGATTGCAAATGGTGCTGCAGAGAACATTGGTGTGCAAGTCTCTATTTGAGTCTCTGATTTCAAGTCTTTTGGGTAGATCATACCTGGGGC
>NW_022111369.1:44994693-44996004 GCF_000313985.2 Echinops telfairi
TGCCTTATGGGTTTCCAAGACTGGTTACCCTTTATGGAAGCAGAAAGTCTTGTCTTTCTCCCATGAAACGGCTGGTAGTTTCAAACTGCTGACTTTGATGTTAGCAGCTCAACACATAACCCACTATACAACCAGAACTCCTTAAAAAAAATTGGTTAAGTTAAACTATTGTTTCACTTTAAGAAGGCTTCAGGGGATAATTTTGGTCTAAGATTAAATTATTATCTCAGGTCAATAGTTTTAGGATTTCATCTACCCTCCATGACTCAAGCAAGACTAGTGTCCATGAGAATTTGAAATTCCTTCAATCAAAAATTCTGCTATGGTATCTTTGACCAAAGTGTTCAGTAATGGTGGCAGGCATCACCCAGTTCTTCTGGTCGTATGGCGAAGGAAACAGTTGTTCATAGAGACTATCGTGCCTTGGGCGACCACTTGCAGGATTTAAAGACCCCAGGCACTTTGCAGTCAGCTGGGAGCTAGAACAGAGCAGTAGAACAGACATTAGGCCAATTAGCTGGGATGTCCCATGAAACCTCTAAGCTAAAGAGCCAAGTCCCATGAGAAGTTTGGTTGTACATAGGCAGCTTAAGCAGTCATTATGAGCGTGAGTGTGTGTGCATGTGCGATTATCCTAAATATCTATGGCTCAACATTTGTCAACTCAACTTTTTATAGTTGATCCTGCCCTTAATCAATGCAAAATTTCCCATCACTGTTAACCCTGCTCCAATCCCGCTCCCCACCACCCCACAGCTTTCTCATCCCTGGTAACCCTTAATTACTATTGATTTCTTGTTTTTTTTTAAGCAAAGTCATACAATATTTGTCCTTTTTGATTGTTATTTTGCTCAGCATAATATCTTCAAATTTCACCTGTAGTGTAGTATTTGGATCAAGATCTATTCCTTTTACTGACTGAGTAATATCCCACTGTGTTTGTGTATCACATTTGCTTGTCCATTTATTTGCAGGTGGACATTCAGGCTCTTTGCACCTTTTGGTGATTGCAAATGGTGCTGCAGAGAACATTGGTGTGCAAGTCTCTATTTGAGTCTCTGATTTCAAGTCTTTTGGGTAGATCATACCTGGGGCAGCCTGCGATTGGACCTGCTGCTGCTGTGGACCTTGATGGGTATCGTTTCGGGGTTTGAGGAACCACCAGAGTTTCCCAGGCTGGCTTCCCATTTTGCATTCCCATAGCAATGAATACGTCTTCCAATCTTCCTACATCCTTGCCAACATTTATGATTTGCTCTTCGCCATCCCAATAGGAATTTAAAGGTATCTCATGGTGGTTTTGACTTGTAC
>NW_022111369.1:44998586-45004554 GCF_000313985.2 Echinops telfairi
GCCAGAAGATCCACATCTCCAAGAAGTGGGGCTTCACCAAGTTTAATGCTGATGAGTTTGAGGATATGGTGGCTGAGAAGCGCCTCATCCCGGATGGCTGTGGAGTCAAATACATCCCTCACCGTGGCCCCTTGGACAAGTGGCAGGCTCTGCATTCATGAAGGCCTTGGTAGCCCTGTGCTGCCTCACTTGTACCCAACAAATAAAAATTGAACTTCCTGAAAAAAAAAAAAAAAGAATTTAAGGTTTTGAATTATTTATTTTTTTAAAGGCATAAGTATGAACTGGAGGTTATCCCTATAAGCATGCCACTAGCTCTCACTGATAGTCTGTTATCTCTTAAAGGGGAGAGAGAGTTGGGGGATTATGCACAACTATGGAGACCTCCAAGTGAGTGTTGTGCATATGTGAACCGCAGCTGTGTCCTAAGCGAAAAAGTTTAAGTTCCACAATTCAGATCATAATATGTTCAGGGACGTCTCTGAGAGCCTGCCTTTCTGTTTTGCATGTTTGCTTTTTTTCCCTTTTTCTTTTAAAGGATAAAAAAGTGTACCTTGCTTTTTCCTGAATGCAATGTTAGAGGAGGACACTATGCCCCAGAACATCGTGTTTGACAAATCAGCTATTTTCTTATCTTAAAAAAAACCCTAGTCTCAGCTCTAAGTGGTAAATTTCACCACAAGCTTCCTCATGTCGATATATTAAGTTCAATTACCTCTTTATAGAAACCAAAAGGTACAGATTACAAATAAAGGAATAATTTGCTAATGTTTGTTCTTTTGCACTATTAGGTTCTGAAAGTTAGTACACAATCTAAAAAGGGGATAAGACAGTCATCAGATTGTGGTGTGCTGTTCGTGTTTGGCCTTCTTTGGCAAACTGTGTTGTAGAACACATTAGAGCACTGAATGGAGCCGAGTGCATTTAGGTGGCCGTTCAATAAATATTGAAAATGATGATGACGATGATAGTGATCACAGTCGAGTATGAGCAATCAATGCACCTGGCAATTTGTGGTAAACAATGGCAGTTAGATACAATTTCTGTTCTGGTTTTCTAGATAAGTGTCTGAAAGCATTAATTAACTGTAGAGCTTGCAGCAAAATCTTCTGGCAACAGTCTTTAATTTACCTGAAGAAGAGAAATCAGTATTAGCAGGATGTCTAGACTAAACCATTAATTGCATGAATTGTAGTGTTTTATGGCTGTTATAAGAGGGAGCTCTTAGGAGATGAATGTCTTTGGAGGAGTCTAGGGTACCATTAATGTTGTCATGAGAAATAGATGGGTTTGGTTGAACTCTAGTGTCTGATTTAATAACCATTAGGTGGTAACTCACCAAATCATGAAGCCACTTGACCTCAATGGCCCCATGGCTTTTTTTCATTGCTGTTGTCAGTTAGGTACTCTGAGGTCATTGGGTAACTGATAACAGAACTGTAAGTCAAGTACAAAGGAAGGATGGCTCCTCTAATAATGTTGTCCAGGAACCTGGATCTATTGCAAAACCTGGTACATATCTCTTCCATCTTACATAATTATTTGCTGAGGGAATAGATGAATGCTTGCTTCACAGATTATGAGGGCAATAGAATTTTTGGCCAGCCTAATAGACTCAGCTTTTATATGCACATCTATAAAATCTTATGTAATGTGTCCTGACAGCATTTTTGCTAAGCCCATTTTCTTTATATTTTAAATTATTTTAACATGGAGCTACTTTAAGTCACCTACCAAATAGTCAGGTCACTTGATATGAATCTGTCTTCTTAAATCTTGGAGAAGAAACTTCTGTCTTTGGAGTATTTAATTTAAATTTTGGGTTAAATTCAAATGTGAAAACATGATCACCATTGTCATTGTGACTTTTTACCTCCTCCTTCTATAGGGTTATTGAAGTGTAATGCAAGTGAGGAATGAAGGTTGAATAAAAACGTGACATGATAAGCTTTATTGGGGGAACGGATGAGAAATGGGCTGGAATCTATGTTGGTGTGCAATCCATGTACTGGCTGAGAAGATTATGTGAATAGGTCGTGGCTTCTACAAGTAGAGGAAGGGAACACATGACCAGACACAAATAATACCACAAAATTCTGCCCCCACCGGAATGTGATTGTACAGTTCTGCCATGTTGTACAAGTCAGGTGCTTGGAGCTAACTCAGTTAGCATTGACAGCTGCCATGAGAAGACAGCTAACATTCACAACACTCCTTTTCAGAGATGGTGAGACTTTTTAGTTATTAGATTAGGTATGGTTCCCAGCCAATGCCCCTCCTGTACCTCCATCGCTTCTAGGTTATGGAACACATGCTTGTTCCTATGGTGCTGAACAGACGAAGGCAGACTAGGAAGAATGGCCTGGAGAGAAACCGTCAAAATTCTGTGGGTCAGAATGGTCTGATCTATCACTGATTACGGGGATGAAACAGGACTGGACGGGCTTTCTGGTCTGTTGTGTATGGTGTCGACTGGAGGGCACTTAACCGTAACACCAGCAGCAACAGGTAATGCTTTGCGTGATGATTTTATTCAACCCTCAGAACAAAGCTAGGAAGGAGGGTGCATTTCTCACTGCCACCATTTTGTTATTGTAATTAGGTGCTGTTGAGTCTATTTTGAATGATAGGGATGCCCAGTGACAGAGTAGAACTGACCCATAGAGTTTTCTAGACTATAATCTTGATGGGAGCAGATCACCAGGTCTTTCCCCCATGCAGCCGCGGGGTGGGTTCAGATATCCTTTAGCACTTTGATTTTATCAGTCAAGTGTGGAACAGACCATTAGTGGCTCCCATGCAAGTTCAGGCGGAAGTCTAAGAAAATGACAGCTCCATGAGAGCCAAATGACCACCGAAATTTAGAGAGCATCTCAAGAACAGATTCGAACCCTGGATTTGGGCTAGTCTAGGGTACAGCCAGCCATCCCTACCTAAACCCTACCCAAGCTTGGGGGTGAAGGCACACGTGAGCTCTTTCACCAACCGCTATCTAGGAAAAGACTCCAAAATGCCAAAGTGAGAGCCTTACATTAAAAAAAATAGTAAGAATGGATTTGATGCACAAATGCTTGAAGTCTAGAAGCGTTGTGGGATTATATCAAGAATATGATACACGGAGAAAGAAAAATGCTATTTAAAGAGAATAAAGAAAGAAAAGACAAAAATGAATGTCAGAAGAAACTCCAATGATTGCTTTAGGAAGTAGAGACGTCAAAGTGAGTGGAAGAGCTGATGAAATAATGGAGCTGAACTTCCACGGGAGGACACTCGAGAAGACACAGCAGTGCATTCTAATGAAACGCACAGTGACCTGGAATTAGAAAATCAAAAGAGAACAGAGTTGGCATTTCTCCAGCTGAAGGAAGTGAAGAAAAATAAATTAAGCCTTGAGTTTCAATATGGATAAAATTGACCATTTCTCAGTTGGAACACACGGGAACCAAACTGACTACATATGTGGGAGGAATTATGGAAAAGCTCAATATCAGCAGCCAAAACAAGGAAGGAGGGAATGACTGCGGAATAGACCATTAATTACTCCTATGCAAATTCAGGGTGAAGCTGACAAAACTGAAAATAAGTCGTGTAGGTGCCGTTCAGTCAGTTCTGACGCATAAGGCCTTTGTACAACAGAATGAAGCATTGCCTTGCTTGATCCTGACAATTGTTGTGGTTGAGCACGTTCTTGGGACGACTATGTCATCCTGTCTCACCAGAGGTCCTTCTCTTTTTCACTGACCTACTACTTTACCAAGCATGATGTCCTTTTCCAGGGTCTGGTTTCTCTTGATAACATGTCCAAAGAGCATCCGGCTGTCCTTCTTTGGGGAGTCCACGGTACTTTCAACAGTCTCTGCTGAAGTCATAATCCCCAAGCATCAGTTCTTTTTCAGTCTCCCTTATTCATTGCCCAGCTTTTGCATGCATATGAGGGGATTGAAAACATCACGGGTTGGGCCAGGTACACCTTAGTTCTCAAAGTGACATCTTTACTCTAACATTTTAAAGAGGTTTTGTACAACGGATTTTCTCAGTGTGATATGTTGTTTGAATTCTTGAGTGCTGTTTCCATGAGCATTGACTATGGATCCAAGTAAATTGAAATCCTTGAAAACTTTATTTTCCTAATTTAATTTACCATAATGTTGTCTACTGGTCTATTTATGAGCATTTTTTTCAAACTGCTCAAAGCTATAGTCTTCAATTTTCATAAGCAAGTACTTTAAGTCCTCTTTGCTTTCAGTAAGCAAGGTTATATTATCTGCACATCACAAGTTGTTAATAAGCCTTCCTTGTTCTTAAGATGGGCTTTTCTTCATTTAGTCCAACTTCTCAGATTATTTGCTCAGGATTGAATAAGTATCATGAGGATACAACTCTGACACACTTTCTTGATACTAAACCATGAAACATTCCCCTGTTCTCTTAGACGGTCTGCCTCTTGGTCTAAATCTAAGAGGCCCAACAGGACCTTAAGTATACCCCACCTTCATTTAGAGACATCTCAACAGATTTGATGCATT
Organism: Echinops telfairi; assembly: GCF_000313985.2. Taxonomy (NCBI): domain Eukaryota; kingdom Metazoa; phylum Chordata; class Mammalia; order Afrosoricida; family Tenrecidae; genus Echinops; species Echinops telfairi. The sequence goes on from NW_022111369.1 coordinate 45,003,113, forward strand.
GAACACTCATGATTGAAGACCAGATGAGTGGTGGAATGACATAAAAAGCATTATACATGAATAATGCCAAAGATCATTAAAGAGAAAATAGAAGACCAAAACTGATGTCAGAAGAGTCTCAAAAGTTGCTTTTGACACAGAGTAGCTACATGAAAGCAAATGAAGACATGATAAAGATGGAAGGAAGATACATAGTGTTTGTACAAACCATTTCAAGAGGTATCACTTGATCAAGAACTGCTTATATTAAAAGGAGTTCAAGCTACATTCAAGGAATGAGTGGAAAACAAGGATTCGGGAATGGATGGCATACCAATGAAAATGTGTCCACTAATTAACTCATCCCTAGCACTCATTAGTCCCTATTAAGATATTTGAAGACAGCTACCTGGCCAACTGATTGGAAAAGATCCATAATTTTAGCTATATCAGGAACGCCTATCTAACTGAATGTGGAAATTATTAAATAGTAGCATATGCAAGTACAATTTCTCTGATGATAATTCAAAATTGGATGCACTAGTACATTGACATAGAAATTCAAGCCAAATCCAGTGCGTTGTTTATCCTGTTGTACATTGATAGGGAGCTCCCAGAGTTTCAGGCTAGATTTACAAGGAATGAGGAGTATCATTGCTGATGTCAGTTGGATCTTGGCTGAAAGCCGAAAGTACAAGAAAGATGACCTGTGATTTATTATCTATGCAAAGGCATTTAATCTGTGTGGATCCTAACAAATTACGGATCATGTTGTAAATAATTGACATTCCAGAACTCTTCATTGTGATTATGCAGAATCTTTGTATAAACCAAAAGACAGTTGTTTGGACCGAACAAGGGGACACTGCCTGGTTTCATTCAGGAAAGGTATGCATTTATCAGAGTTGTGTCCTCTCCCCATGATTATTCGGTCTGTATCTTGGACAAACACTGGGCTACATGAAGAGTGTGACATCTGTATCAGAGGAGGGCTTAATTAGACCCCGAGATGTGCAGATGACTCCTTGCTTTCTGAAGATCAAAGACTGCAGCCATCACTAGGGATTATACCTCAATATAAAGAAAATAAAAATCCTCATAACTGGACTAATAAGCAACATTATAATAAATGGAGAAAAAAATTAAAGTTTTCAAGCGTCTCATTTTACTTGTACCCACAATCAACACTCATGGAACCAATAAATAAATATGCTGTAAAATATCTCCTGAAGGTATTCAAAAGTAAAGATGTCACCTTGGAAATTAAGGTGCGCCTGATGCAAGATGCTATTTTTTTTTTCTAATCATTTTATTAGGGGCTCATACAACTCTTATCACAATCCATACATACATCAATTGTGTAAAGTGCATTTGTACATTCATTGCCCTCATCATTCTCAAAACATTTCCTCTCCACTTAAGCCCCCGGTATTAGGTCCTCATTTTCCCCTCCCTCCCTGCTC
>NW_022111369.1:45006766-45013074 GCF_000313985.2 Echinops telfairi
AAGAAAAAAGAAAAAGAAGGCACTAGTCTAGAGAAGTACATCAGTCTTCGGAAAGTAAAGCAAACAAGAGGAAGACCATAAATAAGGTTGACTGACACCATGGCTTCAACAGAGGGTTCAAACATAGAAAGGATTGCTAGGATGGCAAGGGCAATGCATTGTTTGTTTGTTTGTTTGTTTGTACATAAGGTGGTTGTAAATCAGAACCTCCTCAAGAGTACCCAACAACAGCAACAACAAACTTGAAAGATATGATTTACTAAAGGGATATCAATGATGCTGTATTTATCACTTTAAACGGCCCCCTCAGTAAGTATGCCATCACTTGTCTACCAGTTTGTTGCACTGTGGATGGCTTTCGTGTTGCTGTGATGCTGGAAACTATGTCAATATTATGTCAAATATCACCAGGGTGCCCCAAGATGAATGGGTTTCCATGGAGATTCCAGACTAAGAATAGACTATGAAGAAGGAGTAGGCTGTCCACTTCTGATGAATTATTCACTAAAAACCTTATGAATAGCACTGGAACACTGTGAAATGTAGTTTCAGAAGATGAGCCCCTCAGCGTGGAAGGCAGTTAAAATACAACTGAGGAAGAGCTGTCTCTTCAAAGTAGGGTTAATCATGACAGTGTACATGGCATGAGAGGGCAAGACACCAAATGAGAATAGCTGTAAGCATCCGTTACTAATTGGAATGTACAAAGTATGTATCTAGGAAAATCGGAAGTCGACAAAAATTAAATGCAAAGCTTAAAAAATGATATCCTAGGTACTTGTTTTAGTTGTTAGGTGCCTATGAGTTAGTTCTAACTCATAGCAACCATATGTACAACAAACTGAAACATTGCTTGGTGCTGTGCCATCCTCACATGGTTGTAGCCATTGTGTCAATCCATCTTATCAAAGATCTTCCTCTTTTTTACTGCTCCTCCACTTCACCAAGCATGATATGTCCTTTTCCAAGGACTGGTCACTTCTGATAATATGTCCAATGCAAGTAAGATCGAGTTTTCTATATTGCTTCCAAAGAGCATTTTGGCCGTACTGCTTCCAAGATAGATTTGCTCGCTCTTTTGGCAGACTATGCTAATTTCAATATTTTTCACCAGCACCATAAATATCCTACTTAATTGATCTGAAGTGGACTAGTATTGGCCATTTTTAACAAGATAATCATGTGTTTATTATGCCGGGAATGACAAAATAGGGAGGAATAACATCACATTCATTGTAAAAAAAAACAACATGCAAACTCTACCTTGAAGTTCAATTCTGTCTATGATAGGATATTATCTATGCACCCACCAGGAAGATCAGTTAATGCAACTATTATTAAAATTAATGCACCAACCATTAAAGCTAGTGATGAAGAAAGTGAAGAATTCTACAAACTTCTCCCATCCAAAACGGATCAAACATGCAATCAAGATGCATTGATAATTCCCCAATGAAATGATTGGGGGGAAAACCCCATAATTGCTGGCCATGTGAAAGTTGGGAACACAAAGGAACACTATTTGTGAATGATGGTTCTTCAATAGAAATGAAGCTGGAGATCGCTTGATAGAATTTTGCCCCGCCTATGACTTCTTCACTGCAGATACCTTTCTTCAGCAACAGTGACTGTGCATAAACCTTGCCAGATGGAAGACACAGAAATCAAATTGACTACCACTTTGGGAAGCTAACTATCAGCAGCCGTATGAGGCCAAGTGACACACAGGAATTCCACTATGTTGAAAGGGATGGCTGTCACCAACTGGCTGCTTTGGGCTCCTTATGCCCATGGACAATGGCGAAGAAAAAAAGTTACTGCTAAGATAATCAACACCGAATTTTATACACAATAGGACAGAATTAAAAATCTCTGCTTTCTACAATTCCTGCCACCTATGCAGCACTCCTTTGGACCTTTATCACCAAAATCTGGGTGTGAGCTCACAAGCTAAAGGACACCATCTTCCTGAAATAAGCGTAAGACTTCAGGTGCCTGCTGCAAGCCTGAGAGCCTCTGGGCCTTCCTTCATTTCTGACTCACTGTCTACAAATTGTGTGGTTTTCTCACTATCCTACATAATCCCAGCCACAAGCAAGGGGGTGGTCTGAGTGTCACTAATTCTGACCTGCTGGCTTCCACTGCTCTCTTGGGTTCAATAATTTGCTAGAAAGACTCTCAGAAAGTATTGTATACAAAGTACTATCTTTATAATAAGAGATTTATTATAAATAATACAAATTGGATCAGTATAAAGAAGAGACACAGGGTGAGGTCTTGGAGAGTATTCAATGTGAGCCTTGATTTTCCATTGAGAGCTCATCAACCTTCTGAGAACAGATGTCTTTGCCAACCAGAATGCTAATGGAGTTGCCTGTCTCATTGCACAGGCAAGACTGATAAACTCATATCCCCACATCCAAAGTTTCAGCAGATATAATGATATCATGGTTAGCTCCCACAGGAGAATCATCTCATTAGCATCAACTCTCAGGTATGGCCCAGAGATCTATGGATAACAATCACAAGAGTGAAATCCTAAGGTTTTGGAATTTACCTCTCAGGATTGCAGGAGAAAGGGCAAGTTCTTTGGGTCAGGTTAATTCTTAACCCAGGGATTTGAACCATTTTATTCTAATTTGACCTGTTAAGATTTTTCTTTTCTACTCCAAATATGTTTAGTCAGAATTTATATTTTATTAAGATTATCAGGTATATACATACGAATCACTGGGAGATCCTTTTAAAATGTAGAGTTTGATTCAGTGTATCTGGAGTGGAAATAAAGAACTGGTTTGACGTTCGTTTTAATCTCCACATGCTCCTTCACAAGAGGTGATATGATTTTCCAGTGCTACTGCCCTCTCTCCAATCAGACCAGGAGATTTTCCCTTGTGGATTCACCTTGGCTCCACAAAATCAAAAAAACCAGACGTACTGTCATCGAGTCCATTCCAACTCAAAGGGACCCCATAGGCCAGGCTAGAACTTTCCCTGGGGGCTGCCAAGACTGGAACTCTCCTGTGAGTGATTCCCTGCTCCCAGCCGCAATTCCCAGACTCTGCTTGGGTTTGGGCTCTAGGCGTCAGTCAGTGAGTTGTGTTTGATTTTCCACAGGATGAAGCTGGAGTAGTAAAGGATAATAGATGTGTCTCTCATCATTCTAACCCAGGATAAAGCACCAATACTACAATCAGAATTTTCATCATCTCAACACAGTTTCTAGAGAGAAGCTACAGTATAATGGTGGAGTGCGGGAACTCTGTAAACAGACTGCTGAATCCAAATTCCACTACCACTTAGCTATGTTGAGAAAATAAAGTGCTTCGCCCCCCCCCCACATGTCTTAGAAATTTTGCTATTTTTTTAAATCTTGCAAGGCCAATAGGTCATTTCCATATTTTTCTAAGTTTCATTTCAAGAGAGCTTTTCTGTTATCTCACATGGAATGAAGCCAGGCCGTAAGGCAGTTGTAGATACGTATACTACATTCAAAATTAGAGGGGAAAATTAAGTCAAATAAATCCTGTAAATATAAAAGATACTGGAGCATTCATATATACAGTCATAGGAGAGAATATAGCACTTTATTAGATCCTGAAAAGGGAGGCATATTAATTTGCTTAAGAGCACTAATAAATCTCAATAGTCAAGGGTGGGCATACACATGATTTATTCTTATAAGCTTGAGCATGACTGTATTAATTATTTGAATACTTAATGATTTACATATTTGGATAAAGGAAGACTGGGCAGTCCTAGAACATTTTTTGACTTCCCTCCAATTTTCATCATTATTTATTGTTTCTATGTTTAAGTGGTAGAAAAAACAGGTTAATATTTTATTTTTGAAGATCGCGTGGCTGGTATGTTGCAATGTCTGGGGTTAGGACAGTAGTACATTGTGAAGATCTTCACGACAAGCTTAAAAAAATCAAGTGATACAATTTCTTACTACTTATACATTTTAAAACAAAATTAGAATTTTATTTTGTGACTTTATTTAAAGAGCAATTAAACTTCAAGAGCAAACTCAGCATGTTGTAGCTGGTAAGCAGGATCAGTCAGCTAAATTTCACGAGTCGAGTTGCTGAAAGTGGTTTGTTATTACTCTGAGATGTCCTCCCAGCAGCACAATTACTGAGAGCAAAACGATTTATTTTCTCTTTAGGAGACTTCTGCTCAAATTAGATTTTGAATTTTTCAAAAAGAAAGAAAGCAGCAAAGTGATTTCATATAGTATTGGCCTTTAAACCAAGGCCACACTCACTCTATCAAGTCAATTCTGACTCAGAGTGACCCTATCGGCCAGAGTAGAACTGCCCCTGTGAGTTTCCAACACTCTGGAGAGGTTGGTGTGTTGGAACAATGTGAACCCACAGTGTCAGCAAGATCCCTTCCCATGGTGAAGGACAGCTGAAAACCCACCTTGCCTCCCATGGAGTTTGGTGGTTATGAGCTGCAGACCTTGTGGTTAGCTGCCTAGCACACAACCACTACTACACCACGGTTCCTAGGCATTTATCAGGCACTTAAATACTTGTTTGATACTTAAACTAAGCTCGTGTATATTAACTAATACCGAAGATTGTTTAGATAAAATGGCTGCAGTTCTTCTTCTTCCGTTTATCCGTGCTTCTTTGCAGAGGGACACAGCAACTTCCAAATGGTATCTCTTTCCCCAACCTTCGAAGATAATGAGCTCCTTGTGATTTTTTTTGGACAAGTAATAACATGCAGTGGAAGTGATGTTCTGTTAGTTCCAAGCTCAGACTTCAAGAAGTCTTGCTCACTTTACTCTTGCGAACATTGTACACACCATGGGAAGGGATCTTGCTGGCACTCTGAGTTAAGCATTGTTGAAATCCACCGACCACTCCACGGGAGAAGGTTGAGGCTGTCTGCTCCCTTAAAGACTTACAGACTTTAAAAGGGCGTACATATTGTTAGGTAAGCGGGACTCGGGTTATGTAACCCTGAAAGAAATGGGGACTGGACAGATGGCTTAAGATATATCCTTCTCTCTATTTAACAGAGAAATGTTCATCTGCTCTGTGTAAGGATCCGTGTTAGACTTGTGACTATCCATATATTTGTGTGTGTGTGTTTGCACATATGTGCTTATATAAGATAGGCAGGCTGGGCAATCTTATGGAGATATGGTTTCTGCGGGGCATGGGAGGGGAGAAGTGGGGGGTGGAGAAGTGAGCAGTGAGCCAACAATGATGGGTATGAAGGAATAGTAAGTGTTCCAAAATTGATGATAAGGAGGTGATAGCTTTTCTGGTCATGTTTGATCAATTGAATTGTATAGGAGAAGAATTTCTGAGAGGTGAACAATGGGTAAACATAACAGTGGAGTAGGAAAAAATAAAGAAGAAAAATATATAAATATATGTGTATTTGTCTATAGATGTATATATATAAATATATGTGTATTTGTTTATATATGTATATATATAAACAAAGAAGCAGATGGACTTTAGACCCTTACTTAAATCTTACCTCAGTAGAAGAACAGTTTGTTCTAATAATGTGACATTGTATGATACATTCCTGACACTATCACTGAAAACAAAATGGGTGCATATGCAAATGTGGAGAAGGAAGCTGATGGTGCCTGGCTTTTAAAAGATATATTGTCTGGGGTCTTAAAGACTTGCAGTTAAATAAGTGACCATCTAGCAAGGAAGCAACTAAGCTCACATGGAAGAAGCACACCAGCCTGTGTGATCATGAGGTGTCAATAGGAAGAGATATCAGAAGTTCATTACTCATGTTAGATTTGTGTATGTTAATTTGTATATTTAAGATCATTTGGTACATGGAAATCAAGATAGATAACTCATCAGAAGCAGTAATAGGAATAATGGTTCCCTGAGGGAACAGGAAGTGAGGGAGGGGGGTAGGCGGGGAAGGGAGGGACTAGGAGCTGATAGCATTGATTACTGTATAACTGCACTCTGTTGGATCAAACAACAGAAGTACGTGACTATATATACTGGATTGTGTAAGATATGGCAAAAAATATCTATTGTAGAAAAAAAAAGAGAAAGATTCCTGGGGGGGTATGGTGGGATGGGAGGGGATAAAGGAGAGCTGATCTTAAGGAATTCAAGAAAAAAGAAAATATTTTGAAACCGATTGTGGTAGCAATTGTGTAATACTTCTTGATGTGATTAACTATGGAATGTTACCCTTTCTGTAAGAGCACCTAATAAAATGATTGGGAAAAAAAAAAGAGCTCTTGACACAGGGACACAGAATCCAGGACAGATAAACCCCTCAGGAACAGTAATGGGAGTAGC
>NW_022111369.1:45013788-45018796 GCF_000313985.2 Echinops telfairi
AATAGTGAGTTAAATAAACGGTAGTTTGTATCAACTTTGGAACAAGAGCTTCTATTTACGGAGCATGTACTAAGTGATCACAGGAGAAAGTTGGGAATTTCTACTTCCATACAGTGACAAGCTCACAAACTCACAGGGGTTGATGGCTGTGAATTGAGTACTAAGGGATAGGTATTGTTAAGTGCCGTACAGGTATTGCTAACCAACACAAGCCTCAGGACTTCCCTGAGATAAGGTGCAGATGCAGAAATACCTTGAGGCCATCCATTGTTCACAGATGAAAATAACATCTTGGCAAAATTTCTAGGCTGGTCTGCTTACCCCAGCTGTTGGTAAGAGGTAAAATTAGGATAGACAAAACCAAGTCTCATGGTGGACCCTCTCAACCAGGGAGTCTCTAAGTCAGGGTCAACAAACTTTTTTTTTTTTTAATGGCCAGATGCTGACTATTTTAGGCTTTGAGGGCCATATGATCTCTTCGCAAATACTTAACTGTAATTTTGTAACCATAGTAATGATAGACGAAATGTAAACAAATGAATTGGCTGTGTCCCAATAAAACAAGCGATAGGCTTGATTTATAAGGAGCCCCAATGGTGTAGCAAGTTACCACCAAGTGTGACCACCACACATCTTTCTCTGAAGGAGAAAGATGAAGCTCTCTGCTCCTGTAAAGATTTGGAGCCTCTGAAACCTGAAGAAGCAGCTCTACTCTTGTAGCATAGGCTCGATAGGAGTTGGAACCAACTCGCTGGCTGTACGTTTTCATTGCTGTTAGTTCAGGCTTGTTTTAGCCTGAATTATTTTTTATCTGTGCTCTAGAAAGTAAGCCTGCATGACATAGGCATTCACTAAATTTAATATATTATCATCTGCATCTTCAGGAGTCCTGGTGGTACTGTCGGGTAAACATTGGACTGCTAACTGCAAGGTTGTCACTTCAAACCCACCAGCTGCTGCTCAGGAGAAAGTTGAGGCTGTATGCTGCCTTAAAGACTTACAAAGCTTTGGAAACCCTACATAGGTCATGATAGGAGGAATCAACTTGATGTCAACGGGTTTATTGTACCTAGTAATGTAGCATCTTCAGGATAATTGAGAAAATTTTCACACAAGTCATTTTCAGCAGATTTAAAATCTTCCATGGATCTCCATTTGTTTAGTCAACATTCTGAATATGTAGACTTGATCCTCATGGATGCCTTCAGCATCATTGAGTACATATTCTAGACAGAAAAAAAATAGAAGAGAAAGGGTTGATGTTGTGGACTAAATTGAGTGCCTCCCAAAATCTGTTATAAATTCCAACCTTGTGGTTATAATACAGTATGCCACCTTTTGATTAGCAGCCCAATGCTTACCTGATAGTGCCATCCGGGTGCCCTTTCTCTCTCTAAAAATATGCATATGTATTCTTTCTTTGCTGACCTCAGTTGAAATTTAGAATCTATTTGGTATTGCAAATATGTTTTGCCTTGACCATACATTCATTCTGGTAGACAAGGGAGCTGAAAAATTTTTTTGTGTGTACTATAATGCCTACCTTAAAGCTTTGAGAAATACCATTCTAGGTAATTAGATTGAAGTAATGACTTGTTTTTTTCCCTTATGAAATTTCAGATCTATTCATGTCACATAGTTCATTTTACTTTGGCTTTGACTTCATTACTGGGCCAATATATATATTTGTTCCAGTTCTATTAACTCTTCAGTAGATATAGAAGAATGTTGATTCACTAAATGAGAAAGGACAGCCTCTAAAACAAATGTTGCTGGCAAAGTTGGGTCTCTACCTGCAGAACACTGAAACGGGTCCTATACCTCATCTCATGCACAGAACTGAACTCAAGATGGATTGGAGACCTAAATGTAAGCCCCAGATCTATAAGGATCATCAGTAAGAACATTGGGATGAATTTAAGGATCCTGTTGCAAGGCATAGACATACTACCAAATATAATAAAGGAAACACACAGCTCAAGACAAAAGTGATGACTACTATAAATTAGACACTTCTGCATATCAAAAGACTTCTTCAAAAGAGTAAAATAAGAGTCCACAGACTGGGAAAAATTCTTCAGGAATAAAATAATGGAGAAAGGACTGATTACTAAAATCCATATACTTCTGTAACACTGCAGTATGACAAAACCCTAACTAATCCAATTAAAAGTGGATAAAAGACATGAGTAGACAGGTCATTAAAAATGATACCCAAATGGCTAAGAAGCACATGAGAAAATGCTCACAATCCCTAGCCATCTGGGAGATGCAAAAAAAAAAAAAAAGATATATTACCTTACACCCCACAACAATAGTCCAATTAAAAAAAAAACAAACCCCAAACAGAAAAACAACAAATGCTGGAGAGGGCGTGGAGAGATTGGAACTCTTATACACTGCTAGTGGGTTTGTAAACATCTGTACCATTGTGGAAAGTCATATGGTGCTATATACAACAAGAAGGAATGGAAATCCCATATGACCCAGTCATAACCCAAAGAAGTAAGAGATACAACACGAACAGACATATGCTTTCCCATGTTCAGTGTAGCACTCGTTTTTTTTTTTTTTTTAACATTTTATTAGGGGCTCATACAACTGTTATCCCAATCCATACACACATCAATTGTGTAGCACAGTTCTTAGTAATAAGATGCTGGAAACTGTCCAAATGCCCATAAGTAGATGAATAGATAAAGAAACTTTGGTATATACATACAATGGAATACTATGCATCCTTGAAACACAATGATGAAACCCCAAAACATCTCATGACATGCACAGACCTAGACAGCGTTATGCTAAATGAAATTAGTAAATCTCAAAAGGATAAATAGTGTATGAAACCACTACTATAAGGATAAACACAAAGACAAAGGCAAGCTTTTGTTCTCAGGCCAGATGATCTACTCCTGCCTCCCAAGCAATGAGGTGGTGTGCCTGTCTATTGCTCATGAATCATACATTCCCTCCCCCCCCCATTTGTATATCATAAAACAACACTTTGACAGGGGATGCCTCACCTTAGCTGGGGTCAGTTTCTCATGTTGCGGGGAGAAGGTGAAGACCAGTCAGTTTCTGCCATATAACATGGCTCTATGGTCATCCTAAATCAGTAGACACTTCTATAAGGGTGTTTAGTGAATGTCAATGGAAATTCAAGTCAACAGGTGTGGGAAGAAACTGTCTTGGAAAATGATTTTACTTCTGTTTGTGGGTAAACAAAATAGGGCAACTTGCCACTGGGAAAAATGTTTAACAGCCTGCTATTATATTCCTAATTAGACATTAAAGAAAAAAATTATTTTCATGTTTGAAATGAACTTGAAATTGAAAGTCCACTTTCAGTTTCACTTTTCCTCCTTTTTTTAGCCACTCAGACCAATATTTAGGTCCAAGGGGTAAGGAATCTGGAGGGATTTTTTTGGCCTCAATGCAGTTTTTTTGGATACCAAATTCACAGATCATACACTTCCATTGTTAAGTCACCTTTAGAAAGAGTTGTATAAATGTCCTCACAAGCAGTTCTAAGGCTCCCTCCCACCTCCTGCATTCATTGGTCTCCCACTCCCTCACCCTCCCCACCCCCTGACCCCACTAAGCCATTAATTGGCTATGGTCTCAATTCATCTATCCCTTCTGTGTTTCATAAAAATGGAAGACCTAACATAAGCAACAAAAAAGGAAGCAGAGAAGATAAAGTAATAATAATATAAAGATTAAAAAAAGAGCTCTCTCTTGGCCCCTCCCTTGACCTCTCGTCGGCTCCCCCTCTCCTCTTCCGTCCTCACTCCCCTGTTCCCTTTCCCTTTGTCCTCCTTCCCTTCCCCCTCTCTCCACATGGACCACCAAGTGGGGCTGAGGTGAGCATGCTACTATGAAATGTGTCTGACTCCTTTATTTCAATATTTCTTTTATCTCTCATGCTCTTGATGACTTTAATATAATACTTATATGTCTCAACTGTACAAGTGTGCCTATTGAACCTGTGACTATTGGTGGGGGCTGACACCCCCAATCCAACCTCAAATGACACCCATCGCATGGTAGTATGAAAAGAACTCTTATGAGTTATTTCCCATCTAACAATTGTACGGTCCCACTGGAATGTAGAGTGAATCAGAAAATTGTGTGAAGTGAGGATCTGGTGTGGGGATTGGAAGATAAGTAGTGGAAATAGTGAATGGGTATTTTAAAGAGAACAATGGGGCAAGGTAAAAGTAAACCTGAAACTTGTGGTACTATGCTTATCTACTTACTGAAAAGACAGGGTGTAAAAGTAACGAAGAAAAAGATGCAATGTTTTCTAAAAGTAGTAAAAGCTGTGATTAAATTAGAAGTTATTAAGAGCTGTATTTGGGGTCCGCTACCTAAAAGAACTATAGGATATTACTAGGAAAGTCCAAGCTAAATTCTCAAGGTATTGCTGGAGTTATCAATCAGGATTATGAAGGAGAAACTAAGGCAGTGATAAAATCTGATATACCATGGTTTATAAAAAAGGAAGATCACTTAAGCCATTTTTTGCTTCCTTGCATTCCTAGAGAAAAAATGTATGCCTATCAGGAAAGAGTATTTGAGAAGTCTGACCATCATTTAAATGAAGGGGTCTTCTGGAATACAGAGAGGACCACATGGCCGGCCCCACTATTAGACATGACATCCCTCACTGACCCATAGCCCTACAGGGGACAATACTGGAGACACAGTGTGGGAATTGTGCCCAATCTGATCTCACCACACTGAGGCAAAACACTAAGTGGGTGCAACAGAACAATAGGGGAATGGAGCGGTGAGGTCCCCAGGGAATGCTGAAGGTGGACTTTGGGGCCAGGGTGTGGTGACCCAACAGACTGTACTGGAAAACACTCCTAAAGGCCAACAAACAGTCCTTGAACTAACTACAAGCTTTTCTTTCTTGTTGTGTTTTGTTTTGCTTTTTGTCATTGGTTTGTTGTTGTTGTTTTGTTGTATATTGTTGCTTGGTTTTGCTCTGCCTTGTTTT
>NW_022111369.1:45022548-45027864 GCF_000313985.2 Echinops telfairi
GGCAGCTGCACCCGATGCAACCATCACAAAACAAGAGACCCGAGAACTAGAAAGGCGAGGCTTCACCACCCATTTATCCCTCCGCCTTTCAACCAGACCCACATGTGATTATTGGCCAGGCTGGCACAATTAACTAACTCATATGGTCTTCTGATAGACTGTAGGATCTCAATATTTTTGAATTTGTTGAAGCACACTTTGTGGCCTCCTCCGTGTGGTTTATTCTAGAGACTGTTCCACGGATGTTAAAGAAGAATGTATACTGCGGTTTTTGTTGTTGGCTGGAGCATTCTGTAGATGTCTATGAGGTCCATTTTATTGATTGTGCAGTTGAGCTCCTGTCTTTATGGAATTTCTTTCATGATTTTCTGTCTTTCCTTGAGAGTGGTGTATTGATGTCTTCTGCTATTTTGTTGAAATATTTATATCCTTTTTTCAATTCTGAGAGGATTTGATTTCAAGGGTCTTTCATTGGGTACATATTTTGAGTTTGTAGATCTGTTTTCTGTCCATCTACATTGAATAAGGAAGCCCAAAGAAGAACGGATTCATTTGCATTTTGGCAAAGAGTATTGAAAGGTCCAATGACTGTCAGAAGGACAAACATATCTGCCTTGCAGGAGTTACAGATGCTCGTTGGGTGTAAAGAGAGTGAGACTTCATCTCATTTACTTTGGGCAAGTTATCAGGAGAGATCAGACCCTGAACAAGGACATCATGCTTTCTTTGTAAGGTATGGGTTAGTGAAAAAGAGGAACACTCACAATGAGATAGTTTGACACAGTGGCTGCAACATTGGGCTCAAACATGATTACAAATCATCCTTGTAAGGATGGTGCAGCATGGTGCAGGATCAGGCAGTCTGTCCATAGTGTTGCTATGAGTTGGGGCTGACTCAAAGGTACCTCGCAGCTATAGAACCACATGGCTGCCTTCATCCTCCTTGTTTTAACCAGTGGACAAAAGAGTTCAAGTTTTAAAAAAAGAGAAAAACAAACAAACAAACAAACTCACTTTTGCTGAGTCAATGTGTACTCATAGCAACCCTACAATTCTACAGAGTGGAATTGTCCGTGTGGATTTCCAAGACTGTAACTCTTTATTGGAAAAGAAAACCCCACATTTCTCCTGATTTAAAAGTGAAATGATTACTGTAAATATTTTATTTGAAATCTCAATTGGTAAATATTATGAGTTGTCAGATGTTTGAGGTCCTTTGAGTTATTTAGAATCCGATTTTCTTGCTTGCTGAGTTTATCAATAACATCACATTACCTAATTAAGTAAATGTGTATCCTTTGGGAGTTTTTTGGCTGACATTAGAAAAAGAGTTATGGTTTTGATGTAGAAGAGGCCACTGAAGAATAATAACAGAGGATTTTAAGGTGGGAAGGAAGAGAGCATTTTTGAAAAATTAACATTTCAAGAATTGAAAATCTATGTATCCTTCAGCAGAGAGGTATATCTCAATTTAAACAAACGACCAAATTTTGAAAGTTGGTATATGTATTAAATTTTAATAAATGTAATCTCATTAGAATTTCCCAGAAAGTCTAGGTACATAATGAAACTTGATTGTGAATCTTTTCCTAAAGTGAAAAATGCTCTTCTTTTTTATATTTATTAAAATAAATGTTATATAGACTTCAAATACAAAATATTAAAAATAACCCAAAGTATAAACAAATTACTCATTTACCAAGGAGCATATTTTTTAAAAAATAGACTGGGATAAAAAGTAACATATTGTCACTTACATAAATTCTAATATATGCACTTTACAAAGGAATCTACTTTAAGTGTATTTTTTACCAGGTCAGGTATTTAGATTCTCTCCTCCCTTCCTTACTTTTCCCTAACTCTTTCTATCCCTCCAACGCTCTCTTTTTCTTCCCCTAACTTTCCATATAGTATTTATTTTTTTGAAGCTGATTTTGCTTCTTTCACTTATAAAACCTGGATTTGGGGAAGGTTCTGAGTTGTTGAATCTAGACTCTATAAAGCTATTGATATTTAGTGTCTAAACTCTCCTGGAAGCCATACTTTTTGGCTTGGCAAGCAACTTTTTCTCCCATGAAGTCATAATCGGGGTCATCCTTCCTGAAGGCATACCAGAAGCTATTCTTTGGTCTTTTCTGCCTTGGTAGTTTTATTTTTAACCTTCTCTTGATTATTTCTAAACCTCTTAATCATGAAATCTCATTTTCTTTTATTAGGAGGGATTTATTCATAAGACAAATGCCGACCTACACAGCATTCTTTAATATACATCACTAAATGCTGAGTGGTCCTGCAAGCATTAAGCTTTCTGGTACAAGATATGAAAAATATGTGGAAAAAATGGAGATGCTCATGCTTGCACTTACAGTTTGATGCATAATTCAGTTAGAGAAATTCTAAAGAAATTCCTTCAAAATTAACAGCAATTAAATATAACAGTGGGATGTGTGCAAGTGTGCTTAATGCAATTGAATGATGGAGTGTTATGAGATTTGTAAGAGCCCCCACCAAAATGATTAATAAACACAAACAAACAAAAAACCCGACAGTAGGACAATTACTTCCTTCTTGTTAGATGGGGTGTTGAGTAGGTTCTGACTCATAGCAACTCTGTGGGCAACAGAAGAAAATACTGCTTACTCCTGTGCCATCCTCATCATTGTTGTTATATTGAGCCCATTGTTGTAGCCACTGTGTCAATCATCTTTTTGAGGGTCCTCCTCTTTTTATTTACTATGCATAATGCACTTTTCCAGGGACAAGTCTCCTGGTATGTCCAAAGTATATGAGGCAAAGTCATGTCATTCTCATGACCAAGGAGCATTCTGACTGTTCTTCTAGCAGTCCCAGCTACCTTAAATATCTTCACCAACACCATAATTCTTTCTAATGCATAAAATTTTCCAGCAATCTTCCATTGTCATGGTCTAATTTTCACATTTATATGGGGCAGTTGAAAATGGCATCGCTTGGGTCAAGCACACCTTGGTCCTCAAAGTGACACCTTCGTTCTTCAACAGTTGAGAGATCTTGTGCAGCAGACTTACCCAATGGACATGTCATTTGATCTCCTAACTACTCCTTCCATGAGCATCGATTGTAGATCCAAACAAGTTGAAATCTTTGTCAACTGCAATCTTTTCTCTGCTTGCCATGATATTATCCTTCAGTCCAATTGTGAGAATTTTGGTTTTGATTGACTTCAATCCACGATCTACTAGTATTGGGACACATTGTCCTGCTCTTCCTGGAAGAATTGCTTGGGTGCAGAGTATGAGTAAACCTTGAGTGTTTAACTGTTTGTATACTCTTGATAATTTATAAATTATTATTTTGTCATATCTTACACTGTCTGATGTCTCCCTTCACCCACTTTTCTGTTGTCTGTCCCCCATGGAGGAGGTTATATGTAGATCCTTATAATTGGCTCCCCCTTTCTACCCTACTTTCCCTCCATCCTCCCGGTATTGCCACTCTCACCACTGGTCCTGAAGGGATCATCTGCCCTGGATTCCCTGTGTTTCTAGTTCCTATCTGTACCAGTGCACATCCTCTGATTTGGCCGGATTTGTAAGGTAGAATTGGGATCATGATAGTGGGTGGGGAGGAAGCATTTAGGAGCTAGAGGAAAGTTGTATGTTTCATCATTGCTACATTGCACACTGACTGGCTTGTCTCCTCCTTTTGACCTTTAAGTAAGGGTATATTCAGTTGCTTACAGATGGACTTGGGTCCCCAATCTGCACTCCCCCTCCTTCACAATGGTATGATTTTTTATTCTTTGATGCTTGATATCTGATCCCTTTGGCACCTCGTGATCACACAGGCTGGTGTGCTTCTTCCATGTGGGCTTTGTTGTTTCTGAGTTAGATGGCCGCTTGTTTACCTTCAAGCTTTTAAGACCCCAGACACTATATCTTTTGATAGCTGGGCACCATCAGCTTTCTTCACCAAATTTTGCTTATGCCCCTATTTGTCTTCAGTGATCATATCAGGAAGGTGGGCACACAATGATAGGATTTTTTATTCTTTGATGCCTGATACCTGATCCCTTTAACACCTTGTGGTCATGTAGGCTGGTGTGCTTCTTCCATGTGGGCTTTGTTGCTTCTATGCTAGAAGTCCACCTGTTTACTTTCAATCCTTTAAGACCCAAGATGCTATATCTTTTGATAGCTGGGCACCATCAGCTTTCTTCACCACATTTGTCTTCAGTGATCGTGTTGGGAAGGTGAGCATTGTGGAGTGCCAATTTAATGGAACAAAGTGCTCTTGCATTGAGGGAGTATGTGAGTAGAGGCCCAATGTCCATATGCTACCTTCACTCTAAATCTATAAATATATGCACATAGATATTTTTCTCTGTTACCACATATAAATATATTTACATATGTACTTGCCTGTATTTAGGCCTCTATAAATGCCCTTAGCCTCTTAGTTCTTTCCTTTAACTTTTCTCTTGTCCCACTATCATGTTCAGCCTTCATTTGGGTTTTAGTGATTTCTTTTAGTTACGTTGCCCTTGATCAGGCCCTACCCAGCCTCCTACACCCTCCTCACCCTCGTCTTTGGATCACTTGTTCCCCCGTCCCTGGGTTGGTCAACACCACCTTCTTTCCCCCACCTACCCCTCTCTCATGTCCTCCCGGAACCATTGGTCCCATTGTTTTCTCCTCCAGACAGTTCATCCAGCCTATCTTATCTAGATAGACCTGCAGATATAATAATATGTGCAAAAAAATCAAAATATGTCAAAACAAGGTGACAGAAGTAAACAAAAGGAGAGCAAAAAACCAATGACAAAAAAAAAAAAAAGGAAAAGAAAAACCTGTAAATAGTTCAAGTTCTGTTTGTTGACTTCTAGGAGGCTCATCTAGTCCAGTCCGATGGGGTGCCAGTGCCTGGCTCCAAAGTTTACCCATGGCACTCCCTTGGGACCTCTCTGCTCTATTCCCCCTGATGCTCTGGCCCTTAGTGTTTTGCCTCAGAGTGGTGGGGTCAGACTGGGGGCAATCCTGACCCTGTGTCTCCAGTGTTGTCCCCAGTAGGGACATGGGTCAGTAAGGGACATCGTGTCTCATAGTGGGATTCAGCCAGATGGTCCTCTCTGTGCATTGGCTGTTCTGAGCGGGGATATTGTCCACAAGACTTGGTGGGCCAGGATGTGCTCCACTCTCTCTTCCTCCCCCTTCTTTTGCTCCCGTGCGCTCTGATCAGACATGCCTCTCTTCCCCAGCTGCAGTTTCAGTGCTATCCTCTAAAGTTAATTCTTCTGGGGGGAGGGGTGGCTGTCCATGCAGTTGGGACTGGGGCCAG
>NW_022111369.1:45029259-45031668 GCF_000313985.2 Echinops telfairi
GATTCGAACCCACCAACTGCTCAGCAGAAGAAAGCCACAGTCCGCTTCTGTTAAGATTTACAGCTTTGGAAGCCCCTGTCCTGCCGGGTTGCTGCGCGTCAGAATGGAGCTTAGTTTTGTTCACAGCAGTGACCTTGACTATGTATCTTTGCTTGGCTTGCCCTCTTTCTTCACGCCTTCAATTCTGCTTCCCGAGATCACCTTCCAGATAAACCACCTGCATCCAAGTCCTTATCTCAGGTGCTGCTTTGGGGGAAGTCTGAACTTAAGCCGTTAGGGCATTTGTTCCAACTACCCCAGTAAATGGAACTTTTCTTAGCTGTTATTTGGTTTATCCTTTTACTCAGTGTTGTATCAGGTGTTCTTGAAGTGCTTGTGATGCTGCCTTTTCTAAGGAATGCTCTATCAATCTCATTTTCTCAGAAGGGTGTAGCCTTGGCTAAGCTCCCCTTAAGTTTAGCCCCGGACTAATGTCTAGGCTTAAAGATTTGGATTCCAGGTTTCAAATTATTTACTTTCTCGAAGATTCTATCTTGAGCATGTTCACTTAGTAAGGGAAAGACTAATTCTGTGTACACATCCCCTGAGTTTGATTCTATATCTTTTGCCAAAGCCATCCCCTCAAAGGAATAATGCCATCACATGGAAAGAGTTTGAAAATGCTATTTGATCCTATGCGAAATGTTTTGGAGTTATATATGCACAAAAATGGTATTTTTGATTGCATCATATGCATATGAAAGTTGGACATCGATTAAAGAAGAATGAAGAAGAATCAATGCATTTGAATTATGGTGCTGGAGAAAAATCGTGAATATACCACGGACTGCCAAAAGAACAAAAAAACCCCAACTATTTTGGAAGAAGTACAGCCAGAATGGTCCTTAGAAGCAAGGATGGCAAGACTTCGTCTCAAGTACTTTGGACATGTTGTCAGGCGAGACCAGTCCTTGGTCAAATAGAGGGGCAATGAATAAGAGGAAGGCCTCAACAAGATGGATTCACTCGGTGGCTGAAACGAGAGGCTCAGACAGAAGAAGAATTGGAAGAATGGCACAGGACTGGCCAGCATTGGGTCACTATGAGTTGGAACCAACTCAATAGCACCTAATAACAATAATGCACAAAACACACTCCAGTATGTCTTAGGGAAGTTTGAACAAGAGAGTTCATATCATTTAGTTTCAGAGATGTGGGCTTCCATGACAAAAGATCCATGTCCTCAGATACATGGTCATTGACTGCCATTGTAGAGGAAGACTCAGCAAAAGAAGACAAAACAACCCAAACTCATTGCCATTGAATTAATTCGGACTCTGAGTGCACTTACCTGTATATGACAGATGAGAACTGCCCCTGTGGGCTTTTGAGCAGAAAGCCTCATCTTTCTTCCTCAGAGTGGCTGATGGTTTTGAACTGCTGACATTGTGATTAACAGCCAAAGTTACTTTTGATTAGTAACCCACTATAGGTGACATGTCTAAAACATCCTGCTTCAGTTTAATGGGAGGCTCTAGATTTTAGCCACCGCTTGTCAGTTTGTCCCACTGTGGTAACGCGTGTGTTGTGTTCCTGGAAGCTAAGCTACTGACATTTCAACCCATGGTGGACAAGTTTCAGTGAAGCTTTTTGTCTAAGACAAAGTAGGAAGAAAGGCCTGGCGATCTACTTAAAATTAGCCCAAGAAAACCCTATAGATCCCCACATACACATTGCCCCATACAGTGCTAGCAGATGAGCCCCAGGCTGGAAGGTGCCACAACAGCTGCTACAATGGACTCTGGAGCACTGACTGATAATCAGGAAGATGATAAGGGCCCATGAAACATTTTGTTCTGAGTACACAGGGGTACCCTGAATGGGACCTGACTAGATGGCAACTACCTACAATAATGGCCAGATCTCAGATGGGACCTTCAACTTATATTTTGTTGGGGACATGCCGTAGTTGCCCCATGCTGAAAACATGCTAACCTCATTGCTGGGCTGCTTGCGATTTGACTGGGTCTGAGTGCTCTAATGTCTCTCAAATTCTCATCTGCAGCCCAGCAATGAAGTTCTCAGAACCTGTGCACTCCTCGCTCCAGCCTGGCCTAAATGCCCAACTTGTGCTGAACGAAAAGAAAACCCTCTGGCCTAACAACTATGTCAGAGAGAGGAATAAAATAGGATTTTTGGCACTCTGGGCCATTCCAGCGTGTCATTTTGTGAAATTGAAGGCAGATGGTTGATGTTTGCATGTTGTGAGAAATTCTGTCCTCTATTCCAGTCAATGCTGGGAGTCCTGGAAGAGGACAGGGGGCAGAAAGCAAAGGGAATTTGGATGAGGCAAGATGTATGTTAATTCTGTGACAGAAATAGCATCGGATCTGCAAACATTAATTCTAGGCAAGCCTCTTTCCTAGCCCG
>NW_022111369.1:45032279-45033413 GCF_000313985.2 Echinops telfairi
GTTCCGGAGCCTTGGACACTGTGGCGTAGGGGTGGGGGTGGCCTGTGCCTTGGCCCCTGCCAAGTACAAAGTAGTGACATTTCTGAATACAGCGCAAGAAAAGGGAATTAGAAAAAAGATAAAGGTTTAATGAGTCTCTGAGCGGACTGACTGGAAGAAAGTAGAGGGAAGCTTTAGAAGTGGTTCATTTCCAACAGCAGCTGTAGCAAAACCCCCAAAGCAGCTGGGTTGGTTTTCAGTGAACAGGAATGCATTTCTCACAATTAGGAAGTTAGAAGCCTGGATTCAGGGCAGAGGAGCCAGGGTAGGCGCATTTTCTGTTCATTCGGGGGAATATCTTCTTAGCCTCTCTGGCCTTCACTGTCCTCAGTTTCGTGGTGATTTTCACGTGGCATTTATTTTTTTCCTATTCATGCCTATGCTTTGGGTCTGATCTGATTTTTCTTCTAGCTTTAAGACATGATCTACCCAATATTGATATGACCTTAATGTGACAAAACTCTAATCTCAAACGTCATTATATCCACACACATAGGGGTTAGGATCACGGCACATATTTTGAAGAGTCTGTGTAAGGTCAGATAATAGAAAAGATTAGTTTCCCAAGAGAGGAAGTTTAATGTAGCTTTATGTCCTTGGTCAAACGGATTTTCTCCTTTGAGTCTCTGATCCTAATTAGTGAAATACTTACTGTTGTTGGGTGGATTCTGATTGACAGCAACCCTGTCTGCAAGGTTGAACTTTTTTTTTTTTTCCTTCTCTTTCTCCTCCGGGTCAGTTGGTGGCTTTGAGCCACAGATCTTTGGGTTAGTATCTCACTGCTTAACCTTCTGTGCCATGAGGGCTCATTAATTTGTGAAATAGGAGTAAACATTATTCTTCTATATCACAATGGAAATGAAAGTGCCATGGAGTCACACAGTTCACGTACTTGGTAGACTATAGGAAAAGATGGTTATTATGAAGTTTGATCTTGTTCTCATGGGACTAATAAGCAGGCAGGGAGGGGAGGGTTCCTTTGACAAACGACACTCCTTGGCTGGAAGAAAGACTTTCCTCCACTACAGTAGCTCCAGTTGTGATTGTGTGCCTTAGAGGTGAGTCTGACTCACAGCGACCCCACCCTACCGAGTG
>NW_022111369.1:45033623-45035725 GCF_000313985.2 Echinops telfairi
TGCGTCTTAAAGGGTAGTTATTGACTACTTTCTAGTTTGAAAATAGAATACCTTTTAATATGTGCAATTTTTGCTTTTTCAAATTAATTTTCTTTATAAAAGTTCTATAAAGTTAAAAACACATGAAATAGCTGTTTAAGAATTAGATTAAAAATGTTGGATGTTTCCCTAGGAAAATGTCTGGACAGGGTGGTCTCTACTTTGGTGTCACAGCCAAGATTGGCGTCTTCAAGTCAGACAGAACCATAGGCAAGTAGCCTCCTTTGCAGAATTCCACTTGACTGCCTTTCGTCTGGTGTCCTGAACATAGCGTGTGAGCAGGTTAAGGAGCAATTAATCTGGGGCAGCCAGCATCTGGCTGGATGCAGCACCTTGCTCTCCCCTGAGCAGAGTCTACTGGAAAAATAAGCCAATTCTCAGCAATTATTATGAAACTTTTTCATCTTTCCTCGAATACTTCTGGAAGGCCTGACACCAGGTGAAAGTTACTGTCATAAATCATATAGCTTTGAAGGAAATGGTTTGGTAGTTCTTTAGAAAAAAAACTATGACTTATAGTAGTAGAAGAGGGTCTCCTCTCATGGGCTAAGTGAAAATATTAGCAGCCTGTCATTCTTTCGCCGTGTGTTCCTTGAAATAGTTCTCCACTCTTCAATTGGGAGATTTTCAATGGAAAGCAGTGAAAATAAGGCATTTGGTTTTGGTCTAGAGTGTAAGTTCAAAGGGATTCTTGAGATAAAAGAGAAACCATGTACATGAGGGGGCCATGATGCTAAACAGAATTGGTTGTCCTTCAACGATTTCAGGGGGTGGCACATGATCAAGAACTGATGGCACTAGAAGAAGAAATCCGAGCCTCACTGCAGGCATTGGAGCAACACAAGGCTTTAAGGATTGATGGAACACTAGTTGAGCTGCTTCAATGAATGTACAAAATGCTGGAAACTCTCACTGGTCTATTCAAGAAATTTGGAAGACAGCTACTTGGCCATCCATTAGGAAGACATTTATATTTGTGACTATCCAAAGATAGGCGATCCAATAGAATGTGGAAATTATTGAACAACTTTCTACTCCTCCCCATATAACAATAGAGTTTCCAAAGCTTTATCATTAGGAATTTAAAAATGTTAAAATAAGTCACATACCTCTACCTTATAAAACTGTTTGAGAGCATGTAATTATTAGCAAGTCCTGCACGGATTCAAGAGACATTGATCAGCCCCCACCCAAAATATCTCTTTTACAGGCTTTTTGATTAATGTAAACTCTCTGTACCATGAGGATCCCATCTTTAAGATACGATGTTGAAAAAAATCTAGGCTAAAATTCAAGATATTGTCTGTAAATGTAGCTTACCATAAGTCATTAGCTCCTTATTAAGAATGAGTCCATCGTATTGATTTGAAAAGAAAAAAAATCTTTGTGTGAATTTTGATGAGGCAGGCTTGTGAGGAAAGAATATAAACATGGCAGAAGATAGAGAAATTTCACTGATCATTGATGGATCATAGTTTTTCACTGTGGGCAGTACCACCCTTAGGGTGTGCTGGAACATCCCAGGAGGCTGCAAAAGCAGATATCTACATTTTATCTTGGATTATGTGCTATAGAACAAAAGTTTTGAATTACCAGGAGGTGCTGAATAATTTGTTTTTCTGAAAAGGGGGCAGTAGGCCAAATAAGTTTGTTGTCATTGTTCGGTGACAATGAGTTGGTTCTGATCCACTGTGACCCTAGGCACAGCAGAAGGAAACAATGCCCTATCCTTTGCCGTCCTCATAATTTTTCCTCTGCTGGAGTTCATTGTTGCCGCCACTGTGTCAATCTGTGTCATTGAGGGCCTCCCTCTTTCTCACTGCCCATCCACACGGAGCCCTAGTGGTGGTATGGTATAATTGTACTGCTGACCAAAAGGTAGGTAGTTCAAAATCACCATCCATTCCAAGGGAGAAAGGTGAGGCTGTCTGCTCCCATGAGATTTATAGCTTTAAATGGATGAGAGTGAAAGCCCAAAATCCATTTGCAGAGTCCCCAAGGAGATTGAGTTTCCATTGAACTGCTTTGGACCACTGATCAGATGTGTAAATCGTTTTGTCCTC
>NW_022111369.1:45037063-45038767 GCF_000313985.2 Echinops telfairi
GCTGATAGCAGCCAGAGTCCTGGAGATGCTTCCACCGCCATTGGATCCACAAGACTTTCCATCCACTGGCCTGTGATCTTCCTGCATTCAGCATCATTGCATGTGCTGTGGGAGTCTGAAGAGGAATTCATGGCCTAATGTTGGACTGATGGACTGGATCTGGACTGGGCTGGGATGTTTTATTGATGCGTAATTACTTCTTGTTACAAATCTCGGTCTTACATATATATGCGCGTCTCTGGATTTGTTTCTCTTGTCAACCCAATCTAACACAGTATAGAATTGGGTATTGTCTCTCTTCATCCACTCCTTCTGTGTCTCATAAATTGGGAAACCTAACAGGAACAATAAAAAACCAAAACAAAACAGAAAGAAAATAATCATAATAAAATAAAACCAATAAAGAGTAAGAAAGAAAAGACTACCAGTAATATTAAAATAAGCCAGAAAGAAAATTTCTGTCATGGAACAAGTGAGAAATATTTGAACCAAGAGCAAGTTCAGGTTGGGTCAAAAGAGAGGTTAACTGACCAGATATTATATATTATACCATAGTCCCATCCACCATCATCAAGTTTACAATAATCTGGCTGGTAGCAAATAGCAGATCTCTGTCTATAATCAGAGAGGATCTGCCAGGGCTTAGCTCTGCAGATGGATTTTGGGCTCCCACTGCCTTTCATAGCCCTCTACAAATTGGGTGTTCACAATTTAAGCTCTGATACTTTCCCCTTTGTCAAAGAGGTTTTTTGCAATATATTTTCCAATGCAACAAATTGTGTGATTTCTTTTCTCTTTTCTCCATGGATGTTGCTTTCGGACCCAATAAAATGAAATCATAGGCAGCTTCCATATTTTTCTCCTTAATAGTCTCCTTTATTATAATAATCCCTATTGGTCCAGTTGCTTTCTTTATGTTGTTGTATAATCCAAGTGAAGGAGATAGTCTTTGATCTTCGCCAGGAAGGGCTTTGAGGGCTCTTTATTTTCAGTACACAAAGGTGGTATCATCTGTGTATCACAGATTATTATTTAAAAAATCATTTTATTGGGGGCTCGTACAACTCTTATCACAATCCATCCATCCATCCATTGGTACCACAGATTATTAAGAGCCTTTCTCAATGTTGATACTGTATTGTTCTTCATCTTTTTTTGTAAAGGAAAGATGCTTTTAGTTGGAACCAAAATGTTACGCAGGTCCTAGCAAATAGCACACCCAGAGAGGCCCTGAAAGGCTGCGGTTACTGCTGGGGCTGCAAGCCGATGGCCAGGCCACTTCCTCCTGAAACCTAAACCACAGCCCTCTGAGTGGTACCACAAACCTCTCACCATGTGCTCCGAAAGCCCCCACCCCCTCGGGCAGCTGGGACCCAGGTAGAAGAGGTAGGCAGGTAGGGAAGGCTCTGACTGTGGGCAGCCTCCTGCTCAGTGCAGGGGGGCTCCCTGTCATGGTGGGCCAGTAGGCCTGTACCTCCTTGATGGGCAAGCTGCCAGGCGTCTCAGTGCAGGTATTGTTCTTGACACAGATCTAACTTCTAGGATTACTTACTGAGCATACAGATTGAATTAGTTTGGTGAAAGGACGCCATCTTGACACATGCCTTTCTTGATTTTAAACCCAGCAATACACCGTTGTACTGTTCAAACGACGGCCTCTGGGTTTATGTTGGATTTATGCGTGAGTACAATTAAGTGTTCCAA
>NW_022111369.1:45039798-45042192 GCF_000313985.2 Echinops telfairi
GTCAGTACCACCACTTCTTGATCATAGTCTACCTCTTGGAATGCTAGAGTATCATTCTCTTCTGTGTGGTTCAGTGATTCTATGCATATTGTCCATCTTCTTTGGATGCTTCCTGTATCATTTAAAAGATGCCCTGGTGACATAGTGGGTTATGAACTGGGCTGGTAACCCCAATGTCAGCAATTCAAACTCACCTGCTAGACCACAGGCGAAAGATGAGGCTTTCTGCCCCCATAAAGATTTACAGCCTCAGAAACCCAAAGGCCCAGATCTACTCTGTCACTGTGAGTTGGAATTGACTTGATGGCAGTGGCTTGTTGGTTGGCTGTGCCATTCAATATTATGCCCATAAAACCCCTCGGTATCAAAACTTGAGGCTTGAATTGTTCTCCATTTCTTTTAACTTGAGCGATACCTAGTGAGCTTGGCTTTCTAACTCCCTGTCTTTGCACACTTCATCATTATGTTCCCTCCAATAAAGGAAAGTACAGCATGCCTAGGAAACATTTCTTAAGTCAAAATTGTGTAAAGCAAAGAAACAATTGTTATGAATTTTTATGGAAAAATGTTTGAGCATTCCAGGACCCCCACAATGGTCTACCTAATCACACCAACTAACAAATAAAATCTGTAATAACTCTAACAGAGTAAAAACAGTAATCCGACAAATACACAGCCTATCCGTATAGAAATAATATCTGCAGTGCACTCTCTGGGGAAGGAGGTAGGCAATGCCTCTCTCACTGTCTGTTTAACGGTCACTGCAAAGCTAAGGCTCAATGCTAGTTTCGCTTTTCTTCCCCTCCCCCTTTTGGTAAAGCAAACATCTTTATATTTCTTTTCATTAGTGACAACAGGTACCCATGTAGGCCATTCACAAAAGCAAGGTCGCATAAAGCAAACTTTTGAAAAGAGAGGTGTCTCCTCAGTCACCTTTTGAAATCTGCGCACCTGTCGCCATCGTTTCCTCCTTTCCCTTTATCTGTGGTGGTTGGATTTCATGTCAGCTTGATGCGCTTGTGTGAAGGTGTGGGTGGTATCCGACATTTTAATCAGGACACAGGCTCATTATGTCTCCTTGGGGATGCGGCCTTTTTATAAGAGATGTTTTAGAATACTGCTGATTCCTCTTTTGGCTCTCTTCGGCTTTCTTCTTGTTGAGATTCTGCGACACACAGAAATGAGTGCTGCTGGTTTGGTTCTCTAGAAAAGCCCGCCCATGCCATCACCCCACGACTCGCCTGGTCTCTGATCATAGTGCTCAGCGCGTCAGGTCTGTTCGTAAGAGGGTCTCGATCTTCAGATGATAGACACACAAGTTAATCTTTTGGCTTTCTTGGACACATTTTCGTTTTCTTCAACTTCAACCTGAACTTACAGATGGTCTGTTCCACAGGTGGCCCCGGCCTTGTTTTAGCCAATAATATTGAGCTTTTCAATCATCTCTTCTCACAAATGTAGTCAATTTGATTCTAGTGTGTTCTGCCTATTGATACTATAATTGATTTAATGATTCTTGGTTGTCAGTGGCATAATTGGATTTTTACATTTTATTTGATGATGTTAAAGTCATAATGATTATTCTTTATTGAATGCTTACTTTTATAAGCTTTGGCACTACTGTGCTTTACATGTACTATTTAATTTCATTTCCTTTTCCTCAAACCCCAATTAAAAAAAAAACCCAAACAAACTCACTTTCATAAAGCCAAAATTATAGGAGAGAGTAGTACTGCTCCTATGGATTTCTCCTGTCAAGTAGCTGGTGGTTTTGAACTGCTCATGGTTCTGAACTGCTGACCTAGAAGTTAGCAGCCCAATGTATAACCCACTATCCCACCATAATTCCTAAATCCCAGTTAAATATGTGTCTATAATCTCATTTTACCGATAAGAAAACTGAGAGATTTAGTAATTTACCTGAAATTGTAGGTGATGGATGGCAACACAGACATCAATCCTAGGCCTGTTAATGCCAGGGCCTGGGCTTTCTGTGGCTCTTCTATACTGTCCCTGTGTGGTAGATAGTTTCCTGTCATTCTAATGTTAAAGCTTTACAAGCACCTAGAACATGTAAGGCAATATGCATATGTTAGGAGGTAAACACTGATGAGGCATGCTAGTTCTGACTAACCTTCTGGTTGTGGATGGACAAAAATGTTAGATGCACCAGAAACAAATGAAAAAATCCTATGCTTGACAGTTCCTTAAAGCTGATTGTAATTTAGGAAAAAGCTTATAGGCCTTCGTTTATATGCCAGGCACTGGGAACATTGTTATAAATGAGATAGACTAGGGTCTGAACTCCAGAAGGCTTCTAAAGGAGAAGACAACATTAAATAAACAAATACAAGTGTGAAGAATACTAGAAAAGTACATGTTCAGTGTTTCTGA
>NW_022111369.1:45042799-45048520 GCF_000313985.2 Echinops telfairi
GAGTATAGACGTTAAAGCGATCAGGTTGTTCAGAACCTGGTAAGCTACACTGGTGATTTTTCTTTCTTTTTCTCCTCTTGTCTTGAGTGACGGCCCTCCACAGAAGGGTCTAGAGTGGAGTAGGGTGTGGTCAGCGTTGCTCTGCCACAATGAAGAGGACAGACCAGAGTGGACAGTGAGACAGGATGGTGACGGGGGAAGAGCAGGGAGGTCTGAGCTAGGCTATGGACCCAAGCAGACTTAGCAGTTGCCTGGAGAAAGAAGTACGGAGGAAAAGGAGTTCATCCCCGATTCTGTGATCAGCCGAGTGGACCTTGGGGTGATTTCCTGAGTTGGGGAAGAAGAAAGGAATTTGAGTAGGAGCAATAGGAATTCCGTTTTTGACATTTTGACCTGTCTAAACAGATGTGCCAGTAGAATATCCAGGAAGCTATTTGATCATATGAAAGTTGGACATTGAATCAGGAAGACTAAAGAAAAAGTGATGCATTTGAACTATGGTGTCGGCAAAGAGCTTTGAAAGTACCACGGTGTGCCAAAGGATAGAACAACATTATCTTGGAAGAAGTACAGCCAGAAAGCTCCTTAGATGCCAAGACTCTGGACACGAACTTTGGACAGGCTATCAGGAAAGACAAGTTATCATGCAGAGACCTGGAGAAGGACATCATGTTTGGTAAAGTAGAGGAGCAACAAGGAAGAGGAGGGGCTTCGATGACATGGACGGACACAGTGCCTGCAACAATGGGCTCAAACGTAAGAACCATTGAGAGAGGGTTCAGAACTGGGCGATGTTTCGTTGTATTCCTAGGGTTGCTATGAGTTGGAAATGATTTAATGACCCCTAACCACAACAGAAAGGGATATCTGGGTGAGAAAATCATCAAGAGAGAAGGTGTGGAATAAGGAGAATAAAAGACCCGAGAGAAAGAAGGGCCAACAGAGCAATGGCAATGAAGATTGAAATGAAAACGAGATACAGGAGATGATGGTTTGGAACACAACTCATGAAAAAACATTTTTTTTTTCTCATAGGAGGGAATGATCAATACTAAATGATCCTGAGATCAGGAACAGTGGGGCTGAATGTTATCCACGGGGTTGCACAACCTCTAGGTCATTGCTGATCTTGGCAAGAACAATTTTAGTGATATGGTGAGGGCGGAAGGAGCCTGGGAAGGTTAGTTAACTGTGGCAGCGTGGGAAGGCTGACCTCCTGATCCTGGAGCCCCTCTGGAGTTCATACATCACCCCAGGCGGGGGAGGCGGGCGGCTAACGGATGGAAGCAAGTAGGAGTTGCGGCCCTGCAGTCCTGGAGGAGAGCCGTCATGAGTTCTCCTGTTCACCATTATCGTTTTATGGGGTGATTTGTTTTGCTTTGTGACTTTTTAAGAACTGGCAGTAAAAGAAAAATGAGAGGCTTTCCAGGGACGGCTTCTGTGACAGCTCAGCAGCACCCCCACCCCCACCCCCTGAGAAAGTTAAAGCTTAAAGGAGAATGAGGAAAACTTAGAGGAAATTTATTACTAGTGTTTCCCACTGTGCACAGTGCAGCAGATTCCCAGTATATTAATGTCTTCCTGGGAGGCTGCCATTCATCCAGCTGCAAAATTATGGGGGATAAAAGCCGTTTTTTGAAGTGAATGAGATGCTTACTCAGACTATATCGTGGGGTGATGGGAAGAAGGACGTCAACCCTGATCACAGGCCTCTGCCCTTTTACTGGGACTCATTCTTCAGAGAGAGCAGCCCATTGTTATTTATTTTTTTAATAAAATGACCGGTGAGAAAGCTGCTGTGCCTTACACCAGAGTCAATGTGACTTTCTCTTATTTGAAGAAATGGCAGTTTCTGACTTGGACCGAAAAATCTCAAATGAGTTGCTCTCTTCACTTTGTTATACATTACGTTTGTCTCCCCCGTCTAATGAATGACACATGTCTAACTGGAACTGGAAAAAGGTGGTCCAGAAGCTCCCCGAGCAATGGAGAGAAGTCAGTCTGCGCTATACTCTTCATTTTGCTTTGGGGAATCCACATATGGAAAAATTCTTAGGTGGTTGGTCTAGACTTGACAGAGCATGGGTGGGATAATGTACGGGTGTTTCCTGATTGTGTGAAGGAGATGGTACAGATCCTATGAGACCTGACCACCTTGAATTGTGTTTTCCCCACATGTGTGTCATCTTGGCTGGCTCATGATTTGCAGTGTCTTAGCAGCTGTGGCATGAAGTCACTCTCTATGATGCCATCCGATGCCATCAGCCAATCGATTACAAAAGGATTTGGGTGGAGTCCAATCCCCTGACTCAGTGCAGATGTAGTGAGAGTTTCCCTGGGGATGTGCACTGCATCATTCTTTATATTACCAGGATAAAAGGAGTGAGGATCAAGCAGAGAAAGAAGGACCTGACTACAAATAAGAAAGATGAACTGAGAGCAGAGCAAATCCGTTGGACCCATGGTTTCTGTGCTGAGGATCCCTAGACACAGAGGAAGACGGATGCTAAAACACCTGGAACTCTCCAAGGAACACCAGCCCTGCAGATGTTGACAGGAGACAAAACTCTTCTTCAGAGAAAGCCTTCCCCTGGAGCGGGTCCAAGGGAATTTCAATGCCCAACCTGCTAAAATGGGAGAGACTAGGGTGCTGTTTGTTAAGGCCATCACTGTGGTGTATCTGTTATAGCAACACAAGATAATGAAGACAGCTCATATCCAGGGTACAAGTGGGTGCCCAGACCAAGGTCCACCCAGGCATCCTTATGCATTACTTACACAAAAATGAAGGTGTTGGGTTATTCATTAGTCTCTAATATGTCTAAATAAGAAGTTCATCTCTGTAAGCTCATTCAGTACCATTGGTTGCAAATGATAGCTGTAACTCAGGCCTTTGAACTGATTCTTCCTGGTTCAGTCATGACGGAGGAAGAAAATCCAGACAGATGTGAGTTTTAAAAATCTAGGTAAACTGGAATGGTGAAAATTACAGGTTGAAACCATGTTAGAAAATTAATCTCCATCTTATCAAACTGTATATGTTGCACATTAACTAAATCTCTTGCCCATTGGATTTTGAGCAAACTGGGAAACAGCAGTGCTCCACTCAAAGATGTCAACTTACCAAGCTGCCTTACATGGGTGTCACTCGGATCTTCCAATCTCATACCTCAGTCTCCTGAAAGGGCTCACTACCCCTCTTCTAAGTCTTTCATTCCAGAGCTACAACCCAGACTTTTCCTGTGTGCGTATTGTTCTGGACCACCCACATTATTTTGAATCAGTTGCCATTTTGGTTCATGACTGTTATTGGTAGGTGCCATGGGGTCTGTTCAGACCCAACACAAAAGAATGAAAGGCTGTTGGTCCCGCAGCATCCTCACAACTGTTCCTGTGCTTGCGCCCATCGTTGCAGCCAGTGGTCCGTCCATCTCACTGAGGGCCTTTCTCTTCTGTTGCTGCCCCTCCCCTTTACCAAGAATCATGTCCTCCTTCAAGGACTGGTCTCTTCTGACCACATGTCAAAGTAGGCAAGATGAAGACCTACCATCCTTGCCTTTAAGGAGCACTCTGGCCCTGCTTCTTCCAAGACAGATTTGTTTGTCTTTTTGACAGCCCATGGTACTTTCCCCATGACTTGTCTGACACAATGTTCTGCTTCCTTTGTTTAGGCGTTCAGTATTTGAAATACCAGTGGCAGAGCTTCAAATGTACAAAAGTGTTTGACTGTGTGGACCACAATAAACTGTGGATAACCTTGAGAAGAATGGGAATTCCAGAACATTTCACTATGTTCACTTGGGACTTGTATGGATCAAGAGCCAGTTGTGTGAACACAACAAGATAATGCTTCATGGTTTGAAATCAGAAACGGTGTGCATCAGGATTATATCCTCTCACCATACTTGTTTAATCTGTTTGCTGAGAAAATATCAGATAAGAGGATTATGGGAAGAAGAATGTGGCATCAGGGGTGGAGGAAGTTTTATTAATAACCTGTGATATGGAGATGACACAACCTTGCTTGCTGCATGTGAGGAGGACTAGAAGCACTTGCTTGATGAAGTTCAAGGATTGTGGCTGTTGGTATGGATTACAACTCAATGTAAAGAAAAGCAAAATTCTGATAACTGAAATACGTGACATCATAATAAATTGAGAAAAGTTTGACATTGTCAAGGATTTTGTCTTGCTTGGATCCACAATTGATGCTCATGGAAGTAGCAGTCATGATATCAAAAGATGTATTGCATTCGGTAAATGTGCTGCACAAGACCCCTCTAGAGCAGGGGTCCTCAAACTACGGCCTGCAGACCACATGCGGCCTGCCGAGGACATTTACTCGGCCTGCCGGGTGTTTTTGCCACCACTGCCTTTCCTGCTTAGCAGCTGACTTGTCCAGTGTGCATAGGAATTTGTTCATAGTTTTTTTTTTTTTAAACTGTAATCCGGCCCTCCAACAGGTCTGAGGGAGTGAACTGGCCCCCTGTTTAAAAAGTTTGAGGACCCCTGCAGAGTATTGAAGAGCAAGAATGTTACATTGAGGACTAAGTTGCTCTTGACCCCAGCCATGGTACCCTCCATTGCATCATATGTATGTGAAAGTTGGACATTGAATAACGAAGACTGTAGAAGAATGGATGTATTTGAATTGTGGTGCTGGAAAAGAATATGGAAAGTACTCTCTGGACTGTTAAAAGGACAAACCCATATGTGTTGGAAGAAGTATGGCCAGAGTGCTCTACAGAGGCAACAATTCCGAGACTTTGTTTTACTTACTTTGTACATGTTTTCAAGAGAGACTAGATGCTGGAGAAGGCCATCATGTTTGGTAATGTGGAAGGGCAGCGAAGATGAGGAAGGCCCTCAGCAAGATGGATTGGGTTCCAGCACAGGAATAGTTGTGAGGACCGGGCACTGTTTCATTCTGGTGTGCACTGAGTCACTGTGAGTCACAGCAGACTCGATAGTGCCTAACAACATGATATTTTTAATATTCCTTGACAGCATAATTTACATGCATCTATTCTTCTTTGATATTCTTTATTCGGTGTCCACCTTTCACAGGTATACAAGGTCATTGAAAATCCTATGGCTTGGGTCAGGTGCACCTTAGATCTCAAAGTAGCATCCTTCTTTTCAACACGCTGAAGGAATTTTGTGTGGCAGATTTAACCATTGCAATGCCCTTTCATGACTAAACCAGTTCGATCCAACTTAAAGCCCTGTTTGTAACTTTAGGTCTTTACAAAAGTCTAGAAAGTAGTTTTAGCACCTGGGAATATAGGTTAATTCCAATGCCCTATGAGCCATGGTTGAGAATGGTTCAGAAATTGGAGCCCTATTATCAATCTTAGCTGTAAGGACCAACTTCCTAAATGTGTCTAACCACTGTGTAGCCTTGGGATTTTGAGATAATAGATAAAAAATAGATAAGACAAAAATGTGAGAAAATAGATAAATGAGGAGCCCTGGCTGGGTAGTGGTTATGCCCTGGGCTGCCATCCTCAAGGTCGGCAGTTCAAAACCACTTAGCCTCTCTGCAGAAGAGGCAAACTGCAATCTTGGGAACCCAAAGGGGGCAGTTCTTTCTTGTCCAATAGGGTCTTCATGAGCTAGTCTTGGCTTGATGACAATGAGTTTGAACAACTGAGTATATTTTCCTAAACATTGGTGGTGACGCCTGAATTTTCTAAGTGTTACCAACTCAGGTCTTGCTTA
>NW_022111369.1:45049751-45051559 GCF_000313985.2 Echinops telfairi
AAAGGACTCTTTTGGGTACAGATACTCCTTTGCCAACAAAGGAACCTCCATGATGGAACTGACTACAGAACACAAGCTTGTAAATGAGCTCTAGAACTAAAATGGCAATGTGAAGGGGCTTTAAAATTCATGGAAAAATGGAATAAAAAGATAATGGAATTTTCAAACTTTTTGAAAAGTCCTTGTATGTTTGTAGCTAATGCTATTTGAACTCTCCCTTGGTTTCTAACACCTTTTATTCCTAATATCTCCTTTAAAACCAAAATCTCAAGAAAAGAAATGTTCATAAACTTATCAAATATCTTGACTTTAAAAGTACTATCAGAATCTTAAAGATTGTGAAAGGAATGCTAACTTTCAGGTTTAGCAGTCACCTAAACCCAACTATGGCTTTTCATCGCTAGAAAGTTATCTGATGCCCTTAGTTCAATGGGTTTGAGAAACCAATAAAAGCCAAATACCACTGTTATGTGATTTGTCTTACTTTGAAATTTGCCTTAAACTAGGATCACAAATCAGGCCTTTGTTTTATGTATCTAGTTAAATGAAAAATATAATCCTGAGGAAGTTTTATTTATAATGAAGTTTATTCAGTCACATTTCAAAATTGAATGTCTTAGTGAGATATGAGAGTTGGGTTTAGTAAGAAGATGATAAGAATTCTAACATGCTCTTTATTCTTTATTTTTATAACTACATGTGTTTAAAATGTGCTATCAAGTCGATTCCTACTCATAGAGATTACGTGATAAAATTTGCTGGGTTGTGAGTTTTATGGTCACAGATTACCAGGTGTTGCTCTCTTGGAC
The DNA here is from genome assembly GCF_000313985.2 of Echinops telfairi. Lineage (NCBI taxonomy): Eukaryota > Metazoa > Chordata > Mammalia > Afrosoricida > Tenrecidae > Echinops > Echinops telfairi. The sequence goes on from NW_022111369.1 coordinate 45,050,561, forward strand.
CGGCTGATGAGTTTGAATTACTGACCTTTTGGGTAGTAGCTGAGCTCTTAACCATGGCACCAGGAACAGTGAATACACACACATACACACACACACACACACACACTTCAAAAAGTTCATGGTAAAGTATAATGAAGGGGGAGGAAGAGGGAGTGGAGCACATCTTGGCCCACCAGGCCTTGAGGACCATATCTCCACTCAGAGCAGCCAATCCACACAGAAGACCATATGGCTGGCCTCACTATGAGAAACGACATCCCTCACTGACCCATAGTCCTAAAGGGGACAACACTGGAAACACAGTATTGGAATTGTGCCCCATCTGACCCCACCACACTGAGGCAAAACACTAAGGGCGTGCAACAGAACAGCAAGGGGAACAGAACAACGAAGTCCCCAGGGAACACCAAAAATAGACTTTGGGGCCAGGGCTTGGTACCCCATCAGACTCGACTGGAAAATACTCTTAAAGGCCAATAAACAGTCCTTGAACTATCTACAGGCTTTTTTTTTTTTGTCATTGGGTTTTTTGTTGTTGTTTTGTTTTCTTTTGCTGCTTTGTTTTGCTTTGTCTTGTCTTTGTGCATGTTATTATCTCTGTAGGTCTGTCTAAATAAGATAGGCTGGGTGAACAATCTAGAGTTGAAAACAATGGGACCGATGGTTCCAGGGGGACATTGGAGAGGAGGATGTGATGGGAAAGGAAGTGGTGTTAACAAACCCAGGGATAAGGGAACAAGTGATCCAAAATTGGTTGTGAGGAGGGTGTAGGAGGCCTGTTAGGCCTGATGAAGGGTAATGTAACTGAGAGGAATTACTGAAAGCCAAATGAAGGCTGAGCATGAAAGTGGGACAAGAGGGAAGTAAAAGGAAATAGAGGGAAGAAGTAGGAGGCAAAGGGCATTTTTAGAGGGCTAAACAAAGGCATGTAAATATGTAAATATATAGATGAGGATTAGGAAATAGATCTATGAGCATATATGTATAGGTTTAGTATTA
>NW_022111369.1:45052704-45070702 GCF_000313985.2 Echinops telfairi
CATAATTTAATAGTTCATTCATATTAAGATTTGTAGAATTATCACCATAATCAATTTTATAACATTTTCTCCTCATATTCATTTTTGTTGCCCTCCTTTTATCCCCATCCTCCCCTGCCGTGCTCCAATTCAGTTACTGTCTCTTTAGATCTACCTATCCTATATTTCATGCACAGAAAATCTTACACAACAAAACACAATCATACAAAGAAAATGGACAAAGGAAAAATCTAACCACAATGACTAGACAAAACATAGAAAGACCTCAATCAAAGAGAAAGCAGAAAATATTAAAAATGGAAACAACTTTAAAATGAGTCAAAAGGAAGATCAAATGTTAGGGCATTGCATTTCACCTAACTAAATTTGCCACAATCGACTCTACAGTGGTCTCTGTATAATAGCAGGGCTATTCACATCCCTGAACTATGGTCAGAGAGGATTCACCAGAGACCTAATCCATGTGGGAACCCTGCAAATGGACTTTGAGTGTCCACTATCATCTATAGCCTTCTGCAAACCAGGTGTTCACAATTTAAGCTGACACCATTCCCTCTTTGGGATTTGGACTTTATTATTACAGTCTTTGGATCACACAGGTGGTTCTTCTTTCATGGGGACTTAGTTGACTCTCTAATTAGATGGCTGCTTATTTTAAAACAAGTCTTTAGGGTCCCAGATCCCATTCGTTGTGATAGCTGGGCACCATCTAGTTTCTTAACCACACTTTGCTATAGCACTCATATCTTCAACGATCTCTTTCATGAGATTGAGCATGGAGCAGGGTTATGCCATATGAATGAATTGTTCTTAGATTGGGGCTAGAATTAAGTGTGAGCCCCAACTCCATTTATGTATCTATGGTTTATATATGTCTTGGGTCATTTTAAAGACATCATTATCATTTTATAATAGAGAACATAAGATATGTTCTCTGGGGCATGAGGTAATTCTGTTGATAGTGTTATTAATTTAGCCAATGGTATAGAATTTAAAACACTCTTGAGAAAGGAAATTTATAAGTATATGCTGACTTCAGATTAAAATACATGAATTATTGACTTAAACAGATTAAACTCTTAAGGGACTGAACACTACTTATTTACATAAGCAAAAGAAGCTGGTAATAGGGCAAAATTTTCATAAACACTCACAAAAGCAGAACCCTGATTATACATGATTCATACACAATTAATACATAACATATGAAAGCAAAGAAACATCAAAATAGTCAAGATATAGTAGTCCCAGGCCACCATTCATTGGGCATCCTAGAAGCAAGGCATCCAACTGAAGTCCATTGCCCACCAATTCTATAAGCTTGGGACAGCGGTCAACTGCTTCTTCTCATACTCGGGCATTTCAGCCGTAATTCCAAGGGATCATGCTACTTTCATAAATCTGCTATATGTGAATGTGAGGTGAAGCCCAGTTTACTTAGTCGGGTTTCCACACTGAATCTTTCTGATGTGGCCTAGGAAGCGTGTTATGTGGCTTGAAAGATCAATAGTCTAAAGTCCCCAAAATCATAGCACATGGCATGGCCACCAAGGGCTGCAGAGAAACTAGGTCAAAAGTGTCCAGTTATTCACCAACTTTTTGAAGCACCCAAGTGTGTATAGGTAGATACACACACATCAGTATATATGTATATATGTAAACACACACACACACACACACACACATGCACACACACAAAATAACATATGAATGTGTCACGAGAGAGGGAGAACAACTGCAGAGTGATTAGAGAGCGAACTCAAAGAACCCCAGGCAGGGAAGTTTTACATGTACACAATTAATTGCAGATTTACTGAACTGTTTTCTTTTTTTTCTCTAAGATCATCTGGGCAAACATTCCTGTAGCCTTCAGTGATGTTAGCATGCATCTCAAGACTCTGCTGGAGATTTGCCTTGTCCCCACGGGTCTTTGGGATAATTACTTTGGATGATTTCCCTTAATCCTTCTCCTCGGTGGTTCTGCAAGGTGCCACAGTCTGCCTCCTAGCTGACATTCTGGTGATTCCTGCTCTGGGTTCCTTTGTCAGAGGCCCCGAAGTCAGATCAGGAATAGCAATCATTGTTCATTTCATAACTCATCTTCAGAGAAGCAATGTTATTAACAGGTCTCATTTAAAAAATACCATTATTATGTATTTTGAGTTCCAAGTAATAGATTAAGGATTTGAATATAATACATGTCCATGAATATAATACATATCCATGTATTCAATAAAGACCAGCCTGTGAGAAATTGGGCCATGTTTTCAGAGGTACAGCAAATGTTCTGAACATGGACAGGAATACAGGAAAACAGAGAGCTGGTTAAATTTTTTTTACTTTACTTAAAGGTCTTTTTCTACCCAAGAATCATAGAATCTAAGGGTGAAATAGGACAACAACAGGCAACATCAGGATAAACACCAAAGATATAAAGTGGTAAGGATTTCATTTTACTTGACTTTATAATCAACAGTCATGGAAGCAGCAGTCAATACGTCTAATGATGGATTGCACCGGGCAAACCTACAAAATGCCTCCTTAAAGTGTTAAAGATGTCACTTTGAAGACTAACGTGCACCTGACTCAGGCCATGGAATTGTCCATAGCCTTACATGTGTGTGAATGTTGGACAGTGAATAAGGAAGAATGAAGAATCAATGCGTTGGATTATGGTGCTGACAATGAAAAATGAGTGTTCCAGTGGAGGAGGAGCCCTGATGGCATACGGTATACTCACGGGGTACTAACTGCAGTCAACAGTGCCAATCTACCTGCTACTCAGTGGGAGAAAAATGATGCTTTCTACCCCCATGAATATTTGCAACCTTGGAAATCCAAAGGAACAGTTATATTCTGACCTAAAAGATAGCTATGAGTTGGAATCTATTCGATGCCAATATGTTTTTGAGATCTGTGAAGGATCATGAAGTATAGCCAGAATTCACTTCAGAATCAAGGGTGGGTATGCTTCATCTCATGTACTTTGGCCATGTCATTACGAGGGAACAGTCCTGGAGAAGGACATCAAGCTTGGTAAAGCAGAGGGTAAGAGACCCTCAATAGGATGGATTGACACTGGCCGCAACAAGGGATTCCAACAGCAAAAATCACAAAGATGGCAAAGACCAGGCAGAACCTGACATCAGCCAACCAACCTCTCCCCTCAGGTGGATTCTGACTCACAGTGACGCTGCAGGAAAGAGTAGAATTGCTCCTCTGTGTTTCCAATGCTGTACAGCTTTATGGGAGCAGAAAGCCACATCCTGTTTCCGTGGAACGGTTGGAGGCTTCAAATTGCTAACCTTGTGGTGACCAGTTCCATATGCAACCCACTAGTCTACAAGGGTGCCTTCTAATAACAAGAATAAGGGAAAAATGAATCTGCATTTTCCCATAGACTCTGGATCTTAAAGCTGGTTCTGGATGAAAATTTGTGATTTTAATACAATGCCATGCACAATACTTGTTACTTATGGTGATTTTCCTTTCTTGCAAAGTGCTGGGCAGTATAGACATTGATGCTGCTCTTCATTGGCTTGAAGTGCTACATCACACCCGCTTAAGCTAATTTCATTTGTATAAAAATGTTAACGTACTTCAGAATTCAGTTGCATTCTTAAAAATATCGTTGTAGCTGTTTTTGTTGTTCACAGTGACCCTGTGCACAACAGAACGAGACACTGCCTGGCCCTGTGCCACCCTCACAATTGTTCCTGTGTTTGTGCCCATCCTTGCAGCCAGTGGGCCAATTCATATTTGGCAAATGTTTTTCTCTTTTTCTTTTCAAAGTTATAAATAAATCATTTTATTGGAGGCTTGTACAACTCTCCTCACAATCTATGCATCAATTGTGTCGAGCATATTTGTACATATATTGCCTTCATCATTTTCAAAATATTTTCTTTCTGTTTGAGCCCTTGGTGTCAGCTCCTCTTTTTATTCCCTCCTTTCCCCACCCTCTGACCTTCACGGACCCTTGATAAATTATACATTATTATTCTTTTCATGTCTTACACAGCCTGCTGTCTCCCTTCGCCCACATTATTGTTGTTTGTCCCCCTGGATTATACATCATTGCAGTCATTTCCCTGTTTCTCCCCTTTCTCTCTCCACCTTCCCCCTACCCTCTGTTATCACTACTTCCACGCTGTTCCTGAGGGTTTTATCTGCCCCAGAATCCGTGTGTCGAGAGCTCTATCTGTACCTGTGTACATGCTCCTGTCTAAGGCAGAACTGGGGTCAGGATAGTGGGTGGGAGGAAGTATTCAAGAACTAGAGGAATGTTGTGTTTTCCGTTGGTGCTGTGCTGCACCCTCGCTGTCTCATTTGTTCCTTGTGACCCTTCTGTGAGGGGATGTCCAATTATCTACAGATGGACTTTGGATCTACATTCAGACTCCCATCATTTGCATTGATATATTTGTTTGTTTTGGGTCTTCGGATGCCTAATCCCTTATCCTGTTAATGCCTCATGATCACACAAACTGGTGTGCTTCATCCGTGTGGGGTTTGTTGCTTCCCTGCCAGATGGCCACTTGTTTAGCTGTGAGCTTTTAAGGCCCCAGATGCTATATCTTTTAATAGCCAGGCACCATCAACTTACTTCACCAACTTTGCTTATGCACCCACTTGGACTTTGGCAATCATGTTGGGAAGGTGAGCATCACAGAATGCCAGGTTATTAGAACAAATGTTCTTGCTTTGAGGGAGCACTTGAGTAGCGGTCCAATGCCTGTCTGCTACTTTAATGCTTAGCATTTAAATATATGTACGTGGACCTCTATCCCTATCATTATATATTAATGATATTAATGTATTTACATATGTGCATGCCTAAATTTATGCTTCTATAAATGTCTTTGACTCCTAATTCTTTCCTCTATTTCTTTTTACTTTCCTCCTGTTTACCTATCGGGTTCGACCTTCACTCAACAATTAATACTTTCTCTCGGCTACATTGCACTTGATCAAACCCCATCAGGCATTCTATACCCTCATTGTCATTGATTTTAGATCTCCTATGGTTCCCTTGTCCCTGGGTTTGTTTACTCCCCACTCCCTTTCTCTCACCTCCTCCTCTCCCATGTCCCCCCAGGGCCGTCAGCTCCATTGTTTTCTCCTTGGGATCAGTTATCCTACCTATCCTATATGAATAGACATGAGAAAAAGAAAAAGAAAAAAGGAAAAAAGAAACAACAACAAAAATCCCACAACAACACACCAGCAAACACAACCCTGGGAATAGTTCCAGGTCTGTATGCTGACCCTTCTGAATGCTTTCTAATCTGGTCTGAAGTGTCACACCCTGCCCACCGATTCCAAGGTCTATTTTCAGGGTTTCTTGGGTATGTCATTGTTTTGCTCCCCTGTTGTTCTGCTGTGCTCCCTTCGTGTTTTGCTCCAGTGTGTGTTTGGGGGGGAGGGGGGTGTTTAGGGGGGGCAGTGGGGGTAGAGTTCAGACCAGACACAGTTCCCACTCTGTGCATTGGTTGCTCTGAGCAGGAATGTCGTCCTCAAGGCTTGGTGGGCTAGGTTGTGGTTTGTTCTCTCTCTCTCTCTCTGTCTCTTAGTTTGTTCCAGTGGGGTCTGGGCAGACCCACCACTCTCCCAGGACTGTATCTTCAGTGCTGTACTCTGTAGTGCATTCTTCTGGGGAGGGGTCAACGTAGCTGGGAATGGGACCAGCCCCACAGACCTTTCTGTTAATTCACTGTTTCATCATGTTGCCCTTGAGGCTTGGCACCCCAGGTTGAGGTCTGGTCCCGTTCTGGCTTTCCTGTGGAGACACGAACAATATATCCTCCTCCTGTGTGGGTCAGTGCCCTGTTTCCTCACTATCTGTGTCCTCCCTCCAACTCTTTTCCCCTCCTTTCTAGTTGGCTGCCATATACTTCCACTTTTCCCCTATGTTCCTCTTTTACTGACCCACTACTTTACCACGCATGATATCCTTCTCATGTAGAAGAGTTCCTGGCATATGAAGGTTCCCTAAATACTTTTAGATGTATAGTTGGAACCTTAGTACCGAGACAACAGGATATCTTGCAAGGTGTGATAGCGATCCATCAGCTTCTCTTTTCTGGTGTGCAGAAGATGTTTATAGATATCAATATTACCATTTATAGGATATGTGATATTGTGTTATAGACACCATTTTATGATATATTTTATATAATATATAAACTAGTTATATAGATAATAGTTATATATATATGTATATATATATAACTATTATCTATATATATATACTCAAAACAAAAACTTGCTGGCATCAAGTTGATGTTGACTCATAGTGACTTGTATGGCAGGGTAGAACTGCCCCTGTGAGTTTCTGAGAATGTAATTCTTTATGGGAGTAGATGCCCCATCTTTCTCCCATGGAGTGTCTAGTGGTTTTGAATTATGGACCTTATGGATCGCAGCTCAATGGGTAAGCACTTCGAAATATATATTTGGCTGTATGATGAATGAATGATTTTTTTTCCACCTACAACTTCAGATCTTGAGAAAAAGGATGATCTAAGTTGGGGCTTCACTTTAATTCGATTATTCTCCAAGGTGGAGGTGTCATCTTTTCACTCCACAGGGCAGATTTTTAAATGATGCCACAGGTGTGCCACTGTGTGCAGAGCCCCAGTGGCTCTCAATTTTCTCTAGGTCCACCCCTCTTCCCCAGCGACTAGACGCTCCCTCTTCAGCCTCCTCCACTCTTCTGCACTACTCCTCCTGCACAGAAGAAGAAAGTTTAATTCAGACCAAGTTCTATTCAAACCTGCAACCCCTTCTTGGATTCTCAAGTTTTGATTCAGTGGGTCTTGGTCAGCAGTTTTAAAACTGATACTTGGATAAAAATGAAGAAACATATAGGAATACATCACACACTGTAAAGCTAAATACAGCTTTGTAAAGATTTTGGTTCCATTACTCAATGTTTGTTTATGTCTTGAATTAGCAATTAAAAATATTTTATTTTTGTGAATCTTTATCAGAAAAGTTTGAAAGGCATTGACCTGGGGAGTAAGTGAGTGGAGCAGACAACACCGTCTCTTCAAGTGGCGGGGCTGAGAAATGGGGGTGAGTGAGATGCCATCGTGTTGGCTTTAACTGAGATGGGTCCTACGAGTGTCAGAGTAGAAATGTGCTCCCCAGGGTGAGTTTTTCAGAATGATGATACCAGATGTTTCCTGTTAGCAGTTGAGTGCATTGATCACCTACACCATTTGGTGTAGAAGACTACCTCATAGATCCAGGCCTCTGAGGGGCACATCCATGTGTATGGCAACAAAAGGGGACTCGTGACCCATCTGTGTTAGTCTGGGTAGACTAGGGAAACAAATCCACAGAGATTCATATATGTATAAGAGAGAGCTTTAGATAAAGGGTAAGTGTACATTCAGAAAGCATCCCAACCCCGTCCAGTCCAAGGTCATAAGTCCGACTTAGCCCATATTTCCAAGACCAATCTACAAAGTCCTCCTCAAACTTCCAAAACACACACAATGATGCCGAATACAAGCAGATCACAGGCCAGCGGGTAGAAAGTCTTTGAATCCAGTGGTGGTGTAAACATCTCAGAGCTGGCTGGGGTCTCCACGAAGCTTCTCCAGCGCCCAGGGCTGCATCAGGGTAGGTTCATGTGGCTTCTCCTCAGGGTTGTCTTGCAGGAAGTGAGCCTTGCCAGCTGAGGCAGAGAACTAGCTAAGGCAGCTACACACTGGTCCGACCATCAGAGAACAAGAGACCAGAGAACCAGAAAGGTGAGGCACACGAGGCATTTATCTCTCTGCCCTTTAATTAATCCCACATGTGTTTATCGGCCAGGTTGGCACAATAAACCTTAACTACCTCACTGTCTTTTGCAGGGAAGTGGTCAGAGCTGCTGGGGAGTAAAGTCAGACACTCATTGATTTAAGCCTGGACCTCTACTTAGACAAAACTGTTGCTCCCTTTGTGCATTCTTGTCTAAAACAGGCAGAGATTACAGCTGTCCTGTCGGCAGAATTTCTTTTCTTGGGCAGATGAAAAATGATATGAACATTTCACTGGGCTTCTATTTATTCAAGCTAAAGGAGTCCAGTGTTTCATTAGCCTGATCAAATGTCCCCTGCAACAATATTGACTCAGATGACAGCACATGATACTTCTTCTAAAGAAAAAATATTTCACTCATGACATTTAGAACAAGTATGGACTAGCTGAGAATGTCTCTTTGAACATTGCTAACATGAATAATTAATGGGTTTGAAAAAAACACACCTACAAAACAGTCTTTTACTGCATCTTCTCCCTAAGTTAAATAAAATTCTATAACTAACATCCATAAGACTAAGGACAGATGTATTGTTTTCAGGGGGGGAAAAAGGTTGATAACCACATTTCCGTTTTTCCTTGAGTTTAGAAGTTGAAGGGACAATGACCTACTGAAACTAGGGAACTGAGATAGCAAGCAGCATGACAAAGGTGTCTGGATGAAGCAATGAATATGAAAAAAGTTATTTAGTAATTTGAGTTTAAACATGCGTTCTTCTACATGAAGCCACTGTCCTTTTCCAGCGCGTGCAATGCGTCCCAGAGCGCATGGAAGCTTGCTTTCACAGACACCCGACAGTGGGGCACTGGGACCAACACTGAATAAACTTGAGCCTGAACCACCTCTACTATCTCAGTCCTCAAAAAAAAAACCATCTCCTGGCTGATTTCTTACTCCCCATCCCAATTGATCCCAGCCCTTCTGTCTTCTTGCTCTGCTACTAATCGTTTCCAGCGTGGTATCCACCTGACTCCGAAGGCACAGCACTTTCCCCTGTGGTGCTGTTTGTGATTTTCCACTGCTTCAGACTCCTCTGGATTGACCTTTATCCAGAGTTCCACATGAGGAAGTGCACAAAATTCCTCTACTGCTTCTGTTTCTCTCTTGAGCAGAACGCTGACATAGACAAGATGACATCTGAGTACTTTCACCCAGATGTTAGAGCATTGTTCTGGATGGAATTATGTCTTCTGAAAAGACATGTTGAAGTTCTATCCCCTAGGACCTGTCAATGTGGCCTTGTTAGAAAAGATGTCATTTGCAGTTGGAGGGGATGCCAGCCCCCCACCACTAATCAGGGGTTCAGTAAGCACAATTGTGCAGTTGAGATATATAAAGATTATCTTAAAATCATCAAGAGCATGAGAGATAGAAGAGAGATTGGAATAATGGAGTCAGACACATTTCATGGTAGCATGCTCACCTCCTGGATGGCCATGATCTTGCCAGCCAGGTCTGCGCACAGCGTGGGCCGATACTAGGTGGGGCAGGGGCCCGGCAGGGTGCTCGAGTACCCGGCAGGAGGTTGGAGGACCCCGTTAATTGCTAAACCAGGGTTATATCTACTTAGTGGGGCATGATTATAGGTAACCACACATCAGAGGAAGGGGCAGTACAATAGGCATACACCTTATAGGAAGGGGATGTACAATGGGCATAGGCATAACAGGAAGGGGATGAGCTAGGGCTGTACATATGATAGGGAGGGGAGGAACTAGAGGTATACATGTGCCAAGAAGGGCGGACCCTAGATTCATGATGATGGCCTAACCGTTGGCACCTTTGGGTGGGCTTGACCTCTCTGGGGTCTCCTACAAGGGAACAGACAACTACTATCCTTGTCAAAAGGGAGTGGGCCCTACTTGTTGTGGGATAAACAGTGGTGACTGCTTGGCCAAGATGGCTGATAACCCTTAGGGAGAATAAGCCCTGATCTACTTCTGATGACCTCCCAGTGTATAGTCATTTGCAAGCAGCTAAGTTTGGCATATATTTGGGGGAGACAACTTGGGAGAAATCCTTCTGTTTCCTACAGTCATTTGCAACCCATAGTGTTGAATAAGCCTACAGAGTTGAACTTCTTGTTTAGAAATTTAGAGACTAATGAGTAACCCAACACCTTCATTTTTGTGTAAGTAATGCATAAGGATGCCTGGGCGGACCTTGGTCTGGGTAACCATTTGTACCCTGGATATGAGCTGTCTTCGTTAATTTGTGTTGCTATAGCAGATACACCACATACAGGTGGATGGCCTTAACAAACAGCAATGTAGTCGCTCACGGTTTAGCACACTAGATATAGGGAAGGGAGTCAAATAAGAAAGCACCCCAGGCACAGCATTTTTGTTGTTGTTCGTAATTGTTTAATGGAAACAATGCTATAAAGGTTCTTACAAATCACAATGAAGGAGACAGAGGGAAAAACTTAATCTATCTAATTAAACCAGGGCTTTGGACCTGCTTATTCTGCTTTGACTCTTTCTGAGAACTTGCATTTCCACTCCAGATATACAGAATCAGAAAGATTTTTTAATTGTATAGGAGCATCAATTTCATGTGCTGGTGGGCTGAGGAGGAACAGGAGTCATGTAGGCCTTTTGTTCAGTTCTTAAGAAGGCACACTGCCTTTGGCCGAAGAGTCTGTTCTGTGGGTTACAATTCAGCGTTGCTCTTCTGCACCCAATGCCTTTTAAACCTACATGGTTGCTACCAAAGTTCCAAGGACCACACAGATATTGAGGTGATAAATAGTATAGCCCAAACCCATGGGCTCATAGCAAACCTATACAGGGATTCAGAGACTATGGGCTATCTTTTTTTTGGATAAAGTAACCATCTTGATTAAGATTACATCATGAGGGTACATATGACCAGATTATGAAGTTCTATAGGGTTGCTTTACACAATATTCTGGGACTCTTCTTTTGTGAACTCTTTATTGTTGGGCTTCCCCCAGCGTCAGCATACTGCTCACCTTACTTTCCACTTCCTCCCTCTTTCCCTTCTCTTTTTGTACCTTCATTTTATCATCCTTCTCCTCCGTCACTACTTCTTTTGCAGCTTTTCTTTGTATTCTCCATCTTCACCCTCTTTTTTATTTTTCCTTTGACTATCTGTCCTCTTTTCCATCCTCTTTTCCCCAAATCCTTCCTCTTTGGGGCCTTCTTTCTCTTTTCCATATTTGTCCCCTTTTTCATCTCCTTTCCCTTTTATCTCTTCATCCTCTTTTCCATCTTGGCCTTCAGGCAGAGCATTCTTAACAGGCACACAATTAATTGCAGATTTTCTGAGCGGTGTCCTTTTTTCCTACAAGATCATTCAGGCCAACATTTTGGTAGCCTTCTAGGAATGGGCCAGTGACATGAGGATGCATCTCAAGAATAGGCAGGTTTGACTTATTTCCATTGGTCTTTGAGATAATTATGTTGCATCATTTTCCTTAATCCCAAATATCTTTGGAGATATCAGTTGACTTGAGGTCCTACTGGAGTAGGATGGGTCTTCATTCCTTATGAGTGGTATCATTATAAAAAGAGAAGAGGCACACACATAGAAAACTAATGGCTATCTGAAGATGGAGGCAGAGATTGAAGTGATTCTTCTCCAAGTCAGAAAAGCCAAAGGTTGACAGAAACCACAGAAAGTAGAAGAGAGAGAGATCACAGCCCTGCCAACACAGTGATAGTGGACTTCTAGCCTCTAGAACTATGAGACTGTGGATATCTGTTCTTGTAAGCTCAACAATTTGTGGTATTTTGTTATGGTAGCCCCGGAAAAAAATACAGACATTAAGTAAATCAACATGGAGTGTGCTCAAGGGTGGGATGCTTAGATTGAGATGAATGTTTGTACATACAAAAGCAATTGAGTTATTGATGTATTTATTTTCACTCTGGAAGCATTTCAGGGCCAGAGGAAGTTGACACCTATTGTGTTCTGTCTCAAACAGCATTCTCCACTCTTTCATCTTGGTTCCAATCTTTTTTTGCAATGGATACATAGAACTCACAGAGAATATTAGTGATTATAGGGGTTATGAAGAAAGTCAACAGAAGCAAGTGAGAAATGCTCAGGATACAGTTGTTCAACAGGAAGTGTTACAAAGTTCTTTCAGGAATGTTAATAAAATGCCCAAAGGCCATGCCACTCTCCTTTGAGCCTCAATCTGAAGGCTTTAAATTTAAACTCCTTGGGTAGCAATCCCAGGCAGGTCTCTGAATGAAGTGCCTTGAGGCCTCCTACTCTAGTAAGCCTCAGCCGGAAGGCACTCAGCTTCAGTCCCATGGGTCAGCAAGTCCCAGCTTCCTCGATTAAGTGCCCAGAGGCACCCCACGCCACAAGCCAACTTTATGCCCCAAAGATCTCCATTGTGGGTTGGGAATTCACTCTTTTTTCTTATTCTGGCTCCTGGTTCTGATTCTCTGATATCACAGCTGTCTTCTGGATCCAGGAGGGTCACTGCACAGGGATCTTGGGGTCCAGAGGGAGTGCTCCACTCCTGGCTCTTGCTGATAAGGAGAACTCCTTTGCTGAGTTTCAGAGGGCTTGTGTTAGGGTTCTCTAGAGAGATAAAACCAAATTGCTGATAATATATTTATTTATAAAGATAATTAGATATATAACAAGAAATGAACTGTTAAATCATATACAGATAAATATATAATACTGTACAAGAAATGAACGGTTAAATTATAAAGCACTACAAATGGCTCACTGCAATTCACTCCCGTGAGAGAGTGTTGTGAGAGACTAGCAGTCCTTCAAGTCTAGTCTGCTGCCAGATCTTCCTCTATTTATATAGAGAGATAGGCTATGTCAGCACAGCAGCCAATCACAAGGCAGGTTACCAACTGCCAGCCAGGTCTCCAATTGCCAGTCCCCAGCTCCAGAGATGTCTTAAAGGGACCTCAACTTACAGCGACACAGTCCACAGGCTAGGCGTCCCACAGGTAGTGTAGCCTTAAATTGAGGCACAGAACAAGCAAGGTGGCCGCACATTGGTCCGATGATCAAAGAGCGAGAGACAAAAAAGATGAGGCTCACCAAGCCATTTATCTCTCTGCCCTTCAGTTAATCCCACTTGTGTTTATAGGCCAGGCTGGCACAATAAACTATCTCAGAGCTCATGTTATACCCAGCAGGATGGCATTCCAATGAATCATGGTCACAATTATTGACAGGAGAATTCTATCAGTATCTCCCCACATCTTCATCTTCTTACCTAGACCCACGCAGGGAAAAGGTCGACTGGTGGGAGTTAAGAAACTATCTAGAAGGGCCACCTTAAATAATTCACTGCCCCTGCAAACCAAACTCAACTGTACCATGAGAAGATCCAACTCATGTTGACCATATAGGGCAGGGTAGTACTGTGTGTCAGTCTGGGTAGCTAGAGAAACAAACCCAGGACACTCGTGTATATGTAAGAGACAGCTTTATATCAAAGAGTAAATCTATATCCAGAAAGCATCCCAACCCAGTACAGTCCAAGCCCATACATATGATCTTAGCCCATATGCCCGATACCATTCTATAAAGTCCTTTTCAGATTCATGAAACACATGCAATGACACTGAATGCAGGACAATCACAGGCCAGTGGGTAGAAAGTTGTTGGATCCAGTGGCGTTGTAAGCATCTCAGTGCTGGCAGGGTCTCTACGTGGCTTCTCTGGCTGGAGAGGTCTGGTTGCATCAGGGTAGGTCCATGTGCACTGGTGTAGTTTCATGTGTCTTGTCAGCTTCAATGTCTCCCAGGGAGTCAGCAGAGAGAGAAAGTATCTCCCTGTCTCCAAGGAGGAAAACCAATAGTTCCCAGAATTCTCAGGAGAAGGCCATGCCCACACAGAGGTTTCATTGGCTATCTCCGGATTGACAGGCTAGACTCCACCTCTACACTCTTAATCTTCAAATTGACACCAGATTATGTAACCACATACTGCTTCTGTGAGTTTCTGAGACTGGGGAAACCCGGCTTTCAATTGGGAGTAGAAAGTCCCATCTTTCTCTTGTGGAGTGACTGGTGGTTTGGAACTGTGATGAGCAGCCCTACCATAAGCACTGCACCTCACCCACTGCCATTGGGTGATGCCAGCTCATAGCAACCCTATGGCAGGATAGAGTGCCCTTGTGGATTTCTGAGACTGAAAACTCTTTTTGGAAACATGAAGAAAGCTCTGTCTTTCTCCCATAAAGCAGCTGGTCATTTAAAACTACTGATCTTGAGGTTAACAGCCCAGCACATCTCAACAGCACCACTAGGGCCCCACTATGACTTCTAATGATCCTAAAGGACAGAGTAGAACTGGTCTACAGGGTTTCCAAGGCTGTAAACCTTTATGGAAATAGACAGCAACATCTCGGTGGAGTTGCTGGTGCATTTGAACTGCTGGCCTTTTGGTTAGCAGCCAATTGCTTTAACCAATGCTCCACCAGAATTTTCTTGATATAGCAACAGTGATTATAAAATATTTACCACTAAAGATAATAATTTATAAGATCTATCAGAAGAAAATAATAAATTGTTATTGAATGACATTAAACAAGAGTGGAGGAGGGAATGGTAGAATAGAACTGCTAATCTTATGGTTAGCCGAACAAGTGTAACTCACTATGCCACCAGGATAGGAGGAATAACATTTAAAAAATATCTATTTTATCAAAAGTAGAGATAAACTGACAATTTTCAGTAAAATTCTGAAAAAGTTTTTATTCTTGGAATTGGATCAAATATTAAATTTTATATGAAAATATCCCCAAAGCTCCAAACTCACTGTCACTGAGTTAATTCCAATGCATGACAGCTCTCATAGGGCATGGTAGAAGTACCTGTGTGGGTTTCTGAGACTGTAACACTTTATGGGAATAGAAAGCCTTGTCCTCCTTCTATAGAGTGACTGGTGGCTTTGAACTGCTCACCTTGAAGTTAGCAGCCCAACCTAAAACCACCATACCTCCAGGCCTCCCTAAAGAGATGAGAACGTTTTGAAAAAGAAAACTAATTGAATGACTTGTATTCTTAGCTATCAAAACTACTATAAAGTTAAAATACAAAAATCTGTGGCAGACTGGTGGTTCAGAAGAGCTGAACAGAGAATCAACAAGTAGAACCAAGTCCCCATGAGACTTTATTATATTTATCCAGAATATATTTATCGCACACTATATCTCAAGTTTGGGCATGAGAAAATATAGCATTGCTATTTAGAGAGTGAAAGAATAGATAGTTTAATAACCAGAGTTAGAAAAACTGGCTATTCATATGGAAGAAAAGAAAATTAAATCTCTCTCACATGGTCCACACAAATATATTCCACTGTCAAAGTGCCATTTAAAAAGAAATTAAAAGCTTGACTTTCAAACAAACATAAAGCCCAAGTTAAAGATGTGAAGCCCATTAATGAGGAGCCAATAGGATGATGAGCTGGCTTAAAGAACGTTGGAAGAATAGAGATTTATATAGTTACAGACTGAAGACTAGTAAATTGTTAAGTTGAAACAAGCTCACTAAATTAGAGACAAAAATAGGAAGAACAGGGATTTATATAGTTACAGACTGGAGACGAGTAACTAGCAAGTCGAAACAAGCTTACTAAATTAGAGACAAAATAGTTTAAAGTCCTACAGATATAGAAAAATCACAACTTTGGAATTATTTTACTTGTTGGAAAGAATTTGTGTCTCTACTGGAGGAAATCCTAGAGTTTAGCATGAAAATTCACAGCTTTGGTCCTCCGTGGAGGTGTGTGTGTATGGCGGGGGGGGATCAAGTTCACTGCCATTGAGACAATTCCAACTCACAAGTGACCCTGTAGGGTGGAGTAGAACTGCTTCTGTGGATTTCTGATTCCATGGGAGTGGAAAATGTCATTCCCCCCCTGAGAACAGCAGGTAGTTTCAAACTGCCGACACCGTGGTTAGCAGAGCAATGAGTAACGCATTATGCTACCACGATTCTGTCTGAGCCCTAATCAGTAATAAATAATAAGTCAAAAAATAGTACATCTCCTTGTCTCTAGGGCCTAGAAAGTGAAACAGGCCTTTAGGGGGCCTGATAGACAATGCTCTAATAAGGCAGTGAAAGGACAGACAATCCTATTTTTGCTGTAGTTCTAAATTCTGGAAATTTTTTCTTAGTATCAGATGGAATAAAAGTATTTTTTTAAAAATTCATTTTATTGGGGGCTCTTACAGCTCTCAAAGCAATCCATAGATCAATTGCATCAAGCACATGTGTACATATGTTGCCATCATTATTTTCAAAACATCTTTCTACTTGAGCTCTTGGTTCCTCTTTTTTCCCCACCCTCGTTCACCCTCCCATCCTCATGAACTCATCACAAATAATAAATTATTATTTTCATGTCTTACACTGTCCACTGTCTTCTATCACCCATGCTTCTGTTGTTTGCCCACATCAGGGGTGTGGGGAAGTTATTCATCGATCATTATGATCAGTTCCTCCTTTCTCCCCCATCTTCCCCTACTCATTATATCACTAATACTCCCATTACTGTTCCTGAGGGGTTTATCTGTTCTGGATTCCATGTGTCAAGAGCTTTTATCTGTACCAGTGTACATGCTCCAGTCTAGCCAGATTTGTAAGGTAGAACTTGGTCATGATAGTGGTGGGGAAGGGGGGAAGCATTAAAGAACTAGAGAAATATTGTGTGTTTTGTAGGTGCTATACTGTACTCTGACTGGCTTGTCCCTTCCTTGTGACCCTTTTGTGAGCGGATGTCCAATTTTCTACAGATGAACTTTGGGTCTCCACTCTGACCCACCTCGTTTGCATTGATATGATTGTTTGTTGTTTGGGGTTTTCTATTGCTTCATAATCACATAGGCTGGTATGCTTCTTCCATGTGGGCTTTATTGCTTCCCAGTTAGATGGCCACTTGTTTAACTCCAAGTCTTTAAGACCCAGACACTTTATCGTGTAATAGGCAGGCATTATCAGCTTTCTTCAGCACATTTGCTTATGTACCCATTTTGTCTTCAGCGAGTGTGTCAGTAAGGTGAGAATCACAGAATGCCAGGTTATTAGAACTAAGTGTTCTTGCGTTGAGGGAGAACTTGAGTAGAGGCCCAATGTGAGATGAAAAGTTTTAAATGTAGACCATAAAGCAATTGTTAAAACCTGTAAGAAAATCTAAGAGACACACAATTCTGAGTGTGAAAGGATTTTTACTAAAAATGGATGCTCAGAAACTATAAAATAGATGCAATGTGGAGACTCTGCCTGGCCGAGGTCGCTGCGGTGCGGAGACCCCCGGGGCGAAGCCAGCGTCACCATGTCTGACCAGGAGGCAAAACCTTCAACTGAAGACTTGGGGGATAAGAAAGAAGGCGAGTACATCAAACTCAAAGTCATTGGACAGGATAGCAGTGAGATCCACTTCAAGGTGAAAATGACAACACATCTCAAGAAACTCAAAGAATCATACTGTCAAAGACAGGGAGTTACAATGAATTCACTCAGGTTTCTCTTTGAAGGTCAGAGAATTGCTGATAATCACACTCCAAAAGAATTGGGAATGGGGGAAGAAGATGTGATTGAAGTTTATCAGGAACAAACGGGGTCATTCAACAGTTTAGATATTCTTTTAATTTTTTTTCTTTTCCCTTAATCCTTTTTTATTTTTAAAAATAGTTCTTTTGTGATGTGTTCCAAATGGAATTGAAAACTGGCACCTCTCTTGCAAACATCTGGCATTTCAAATCCTAGTGCTCAGTG
Source organism: Echinops telfairi (assembly GCF_000313985.2). Taxonomy (NCBI): domain Eukaryota; kingdom Metazoa; phylum Chordata; class Mammalia; order Afrosoricida; family Tenrecidae; genus Echinops; species Echinops telfairi. The sequence continues at coordinate 45,070,252 of NW_022111369.1, forward strand.
TTCATTAGCGTTTTCTCATTGTGCTGACGTTTGGTGATCAAACCTCAGCCCCTCATAATGTCCTCCTCTTCTTCACAGTGACCTGTGTGCACTGAGAGTCCCCTTGCCCAGGGCTGTGCATTTGCAGGCTGGTGGAATAAATAAGACCAACCATTGCAAGTGTTCACAATGACTTTCCAATTGGCCCTGAAGTTCTAGCATTTGATTGCTTTGCTCCTGGACTGACTTTCAGTGGGAGATGGAAGTTCTTCAGAGAACTGAACTGTGGAAAATGACCTTTCCTGAACTTTTGAAGCTACTCTGAAAATCTGAGAGTCTGGACCAAAAGAAGAGGCCTCTCCAATTGGAGTCCTGGTGACAAATGGAGAGTAGTGACTAGCTCCAAAGATGGCGTCACTGAAGAGATAAAGCGTTTTAAGATGGAGATGAAAATCTTGTCAGAAGACCCCAG
>NW_022111369.1:45071965-45073453 GCF_000313985.2 Echinops telfairi
AAATCAAAATGACCAACAAACATATGAACTGATATTCAAACTGTATAGAGGACAAGAAAATGTAACTTAAAATAACAATAAGATAGCTTGACAGCTAACAGAATGACAGCAATATCAAAGTATCTTTTGCTGGGGAGCATGAAGGGAAAAGGATATTTTCATACTCTGCTGATGGAAATGTGAATTGTAGTATTTTGGAAAATATCCTAGAAACAACTGTCTTAATTAAAATTATAAATACTATATTTGAAGAACTAGCAAATGTCACTACTTATACTCTGTTTTAAAAGATTTTTCAATAACACCAGCATTTATGAATATTTGTTGGAGAGTATTTCTTACAGCATCATGTGTAATGACAAAAAGAGGTGGAAACAAATGCTTATTATTAGGGGAATGAACTAATAAATTGTGGTACACCCATTCCATGTAGTATTAAACAAACATTAAACCAAAGGAATTGAGCCAGGTGATTGGTAGAATTTCTATGAGTTGTTGTTATGTGAGAAAAGCAAGGTAGAGATAGTCTGTAGAATATGACCCGTTTTTAAGAAACAAAAATGCTGTGTCCTGTTGCATCTGGTTATATGCATATTGATGCTTATATATAATAAAATGCCTACATATAAGTATGTAGGGAAACACAAAAGAATTATTATCTTAGGATGTTAATGATGAGGCAAGGTGTCTGCGTGAGAGAACCAAGAAAATAAGGGAAAATTCACACAAACAATCTATTCCTTTTTATCATAATGTTATCTATAAATCATAGCTATGCATTTATAGAGAAGCAGTCTTTGTGTTATATGAAAGTGTTGTCATTCAAGAAAGATATCCACATTGTAAGTACCACTAAAGAACGAATAAATGCTGAATGAGGGCAGGAACCGATGAATAACTGAGAGTAGAAGTAGACACGCTCACTTGATCTCTTCAGACAGATACTGTGGAGAACAACACTTGATTAATAACCAAATTAAGTCCTCTCAGGCTATAATTTAAAAGTTTTGATATTCTCTTGGAAAAGATGATATAACCTTACTTGCTAATAGCAAAGAAGAATCAAACTACTAGCGGATGAAGATAAAAACTGCAGTTTTCAATGTGGATTGCACTTTGCTGTAAAGAAAGCAAAAGTCTTCACAGGTGGACCAATAAACAGTATCATGATAAATGTAGAAAAGATTAAAGCCATCAAGAATTTCTCTTTTCTTGGATTCATAATCAATGTTCCTAGGAGCAGCAGTGAAGAAATAAAAAAATGTTATAGAGGTCTAAATAAAGGCACATACATATGTAAATACAGTGAACCCTCGTTTATCGCGGTTAATCGGTTCTAGACCCTACCGTGATAAATGAAATCCTGCGAAGGAGGATTCCTTATTTGTAAATCAAATATTTTCGTAGTTAGAGCATCGAGGACATGAAAAAACACCCTTTAGTCACCATTACACTCGTATTACCCAATTTATTAAACGAAAAAGGGAA
>NW_022111369.1:45075143-45088744 GCF_000313985.2 Echinops telfairi
GATTTCCAGAAGATTGAACCAATCTTCTGTCTTGGAGGAAGTACTGTCATAATGCCTCTTAGAAGAGAGGATGGTGAGGCTTTGTCTCATGTACTTTGGACATGTGATCAAGAGGGACCAGTCCCCAGAAAGGGACACCACCCTTGGTCAAATATTAAAAACTCAAATTTACTGCCAACAAATTGATTTCAATCATAGGACCCTATATAGGGTTTCTGAGGCTGTAAATCTTTAGGGGCGTAGAGAGACTCAGCTTTTCCCTTAGAGAAACTGGGAGAGTCAGTAAAAAAGAGGAACGCCCACAGGAGACAGACTGACATGATGATGGCAGCAATGAGTTCACCCACAGTAACCATTGTGAGCGTGGCACTGGAGTTGGCAGTGTTTTGTACTGTCATAGAGGGGATTACTATGAATTGGAGCAGATTCCTTGACACCCAACAACAACATGCTGTGATTTTAAAGCTCTGATATGTTTTTGGATAAGCAACCTTCTACTCCCATCCCCAAGAATTTGGACTCTGGACACTGAGAGTTGGATCCCTGTGAATAATGAAATAGGTGGAGGCTTTTGGAGGACAAGATTCTGGAAATTCTGAAAGGAGGAAGGCAGAGGTATGAGAGAAGATGGTTAAATAACACAGCAGAGTGATCTAAAGACTTAAATAAAGGGATGCTAGAATTAAGTCTACATTCACTTGCTATACTTCTCCCTGCTCTGGCACATACATTTATAAAGATGTATGCACTACCATTAGTGGGAGCAGTTGGATAGATAATAAGGTGGATCGGGGGCTGGGAATAGAAAGTAGTAGGCTGGTACTAATAGATCTTTTATTGGTTGGGGAATGTCTTAGAAGGTCAGGATCAAGTGTAGAGCAAAGTGAGTTCAATTCCTTTGGGTGGAACAGGCTTTCTGTGAGATTGTCATGCACACACCTTCGTGAAATGCCTCAGTGCTTCCCTAGTGCATGGCTCATTAGGATTGGATTACAAGAAATAAGGATTCATCATTTGATCAAATTTCAAACCTTATGAACTTTGCTCTTTACATGCTTGTTCATTGTGGTAGTTACATAATCTGTTGTCAATTTGAGAGTTAAGAGTGAAGGGGTGGAGTTTAATGACCTCATTTGGAGGCACTAAGGAAATAAATAAATAGCTCGCTGGACGCGGGACACACACTCACCCCCTATGAGACATTCCTGAGGACAAGACACATGGAACTATTCTAGAGCCGTGGAGCTGAGGAGACCCCTGCCAGCTGCCACGTGGAGACCCCTGTCATGTGGGGACCCCTGCCAGCATCCACTGCCACTAGATCTACAAGGCTTTCCACCCACTGGCCTGTGATCGTCCTGCATTCGGCGTCATTGCATGTGTTGCATGAGTCTGAAGAGGAATTTATAGATTGGTATCAGACTTATGGGCTAATATTGGACTTATGTCCTTGGACTGTTTGTATGTTTTCTCAATATTCAATTGCTCTTGTATATAAAACTCTTTCTTATAACACGAGTCTCCCTGAATTTGTTTCTCTAGTCCATCCGAACACATTCATCTTGTTGGAATGCATCATCAAGTAGAAGAGATGTCACCTGGTCAGAGGTAGACCCTTACCTTTTATTGCTAACTTGCAGCAATAGATTGAAATATACACATTATCCAAGAAACTGATTTTTGTTCCATGCAAAATTCAAATGAAAATCACCCCTCTTTTGCTAGCCATATTTTTTTTATCCACTTGTCCTAGGGATGATCAATTTTTTTTTTCACAAAGCCACCAAAGCGGCATAGGGCTGCCCTTCCCTCCTTCCCGTCGTCCCCCTCCTCCGCTCCTATGCTTCTTTCAGTACTATCCTAGGTCCTATGGCAGACTCTGGGACATGGTTAAGAGCATGTGTGATTCTCATGCATATGAGACAAATAATGGATTAGACTGACGGTGCGTTCTGTGCAGAAGAATATGGGTCTTTAAGAGCTAATGACAAGGAGTCTAACCTAAATGGATAAAGGTCAGGGGATGGGATGGAGTTTGCAATCCATGAATATCCCATCGGGTTTATTTGCGAGCCATTCTCCAGAATTCTTAAGAAAATGGAATAAAAGATTGGCCAGAGAGGAAATAGAGTAGAGATGGAATGGTGAGGTGTTTGGATATAACAATGCTAAAATGAAAACTAATTTTGCCTAATATTATGCCATAAAGGAAATAAAAGTGTCTTTAGGTTGATATAATTAAGTGATTTTTTTCCTATAGCTGAATATGTTGGTCAGATTCCTGTGTCTAAGGATCCGGGAAGAAAGCTAACTGGTATTGAACATGCAGGATGTGCTCAGCTCTTTCCTCGGATTTCTTCATTTATTTCTTACACACAGCTCTATGACGTAGAGATTCCTTCCATATGTGGATTTGTCATTCTGCGGTAGTCGGTGACACTATAATGCCAGAGGGATCCCTGGGTGGGATCAGGGGTTAAGGTTCTCAGCTACTAACCGGAAGTCTGGAAGTTCGAGTAGACCCAGCGGTGTGTTGTTCTTATTGAGCACATCAGAAGGAAACATTGCTCACGTGACTATTCACCACCCAGCCTCTCCATTGCCTCCCTTGTAAGAGGAGGGGTGGATTCCTTTACCTCTGTGTTTTCTTCAAGCTGCCAAATTCTTTGGGGGCGGGAGGGCAAGCTGACTTCTCACACAGGTGAGGTGGGCGGTTCAGCCTCAGTGCTTTTTAAGCTCCTTGCATTCCTGGCAGCTGCCACGGAAGGAGCTGAAAATAACCCCGAGCAATCAAATCAGGAGGTATTGCACACAGTTGGCCTCGGACCAGGCTCTTGCTCTGTTATCTCAGTGTCAGGAAGAAAACAGCTCTCTCTTCCTAGGGGACCTGCACTCCCCAGGAGGCACCTTTCCAGTGGTCATAGGATAGAGTCCTGCAAGTTCCTGTCTCCGGTGGAAGGATAGGGGGAGGAAGAGCTGCAACATTCCCATTTTTCGTTCTAGAAAGCCACAATTCTCGTTTTCTCAGCAAACCTCCTTAAATATAAAACTGCTTATCAGAGTCTACAGGCAACACATACTTATTGTACTTGCTACTGGCTGCCATCACTGAGTTGAGGCCGACTCATCATGACCTTGTAGGACAGGCTAGAACTACCTCTGTGAGTTTTTAGAGTGTAACTCTTTATGGGAGTAGAGATCTGGCTTTCTCCCAAGCAGCAACTGGTGATTTTGAACTGCTGACCTTGTGGTTAGCAGCCCAATGTGTAACGACTATGTTACCAGGACTCCTAAACAGTATAGACTAGTTAAACAGCTAGCAAAGCATATCAATGAAAAATTAACATTTCCTGTAAGCTTACACTGATCACCGCTTTGTGGCGTTTACTTTCTGCCAGTGTTCGGTGCTCATCGCCCTCTCCGTGCTGCAGATCGTCACGCAGTGTATTCTGTCCGGTAGGCACTACCGTCATGTGGTCCGCACTCTGCTTGGGTAAAGTTAATAAATAAGGTAGAGTTGTTTCTGGCCGAATCCAGCGCATACCAAGTTCACATCTTTAAAAAAGTGGTTATCATAGTTTATTGACTCCCATTTTTATTCGCATCGATCACCACAGTGTCCCTGTTTTTCTAATGACACTTTACAAGCATCATTTGCAACACCTGCAGAGCTTGCCTCTTATAGGTGCTCCTTCCTTTCCAGTTTAAAAGCGTGGTTCCATCTTCTTCCAGATCCACTTGGTGGTCACTGTTGATTTTTGATAGAGATGGGCATCAGAACTAAGCTGGGCTGAACAATGATTTTCTCCAGGGATTTTGACGTGGCCACAGGGAGAGCAACTAGCAGTCCAACCTGGGAATGGAAGGAGAAGGCTTTGGAGGGCTACTCTGGCTAAGCTGGAGTTGGTGGAAATAAGACCAATAAGCAGACACCGGCAGATGTGTGTGTGGATGTGTGAGCATGCACACACATGAGCATGTGTGTGAGCTTGAGTTTGAGATCCGTTCTAGAAGCATCCGGGCTGGTTTCAGTTGCTTTTCGGTCTGTTTTACCGGCTGTCATCCTTGGGGATTCTAAGCTTGTGAAGATATTTATTGTACCTTTGTCTAAGTTAATTTGATAAGGATTTGCCAAGTCACCATAAGTTTTTCTTTTGAGGAACAGGGGAGCCTGTCTTGACCAAGGGACTACATGGGAGGAATCAAGCAGGACTGTCCTGAGTGGGAGGCTCTGATGCCAGGCCAGCTGTGCGGAACAGACTTGTAGGCAATAGATAACTCTCCTTCAGTGACTGTTTCAGGCTTGACCAGGCTCCGCCTGGTTGTGGGCGTTGCCACTGTACAGGCCTCCTGTGCTGCCCACCATCCCTTATAGGGTAATTGTGTCACGCAGATGCACCTTCTCAATCTCTAGCTTCTCCCTGGGCAGTGCCTTCTTCTTGGCCTGAGACTCGTCAGCAGCCATTGCCGCTTCCTGGGCAGGCTCTGTTCAGCGGCTGCCATTGAGGTGCACTGGGCACCTGCACTGACAGCGATGGCACAGGAGCTTCTGTCTTGCCTGCTAAGGGAATGAGCCAAGGCCCCTGTGAAACAAGTTCTCCACCAGGACTCTGCGTGAAATGGCTTGGTAAATATCTTAACCTTGATGCTGGGCCCTGGTAAATATCCTGACACAGGACATCCTCGAAGATAATTCTGAGATCTGCTGGCCCTGAGCCACTGCCCACATAAAACTGAAAGAAAAGCTACAGGAGACTCAAGGATGAACTGAGTAGCTAACTAGAAAGTTCCTTGACCTTCTTCAAAGTGACAACCGCCTCCCATTTGAAAGTGCCATTTAAGATATCAAAGAGTTCAAGAAGAAAGAAAATGTTTTGAAACAGATGGTGGCAGCGATTGTACAATCATGCTTGATCTCATTTCATGATGTATGGAATGTTATAATATCCCAATGTAAGAGCTCCCAATGAAATGATTAATAAAAAAACAAAAAAAACCCTAGAAGAGTTCCTCTACCAGGCAACCTCAAACTACGGCCCGCGGGCCACATGTGGCCCTCCGAGGACATTTATCCGGCCCACCAGGTGTTTTTGCCCCATTTGTTTTTTTACTACAAAATAAGATATGTGCAGTGTGCATAGGAATTTGTTCATAGTTTTTTTTAAAACTATAGTCCAGCCTTCCAACAGATCTGAGGGACAGTGAACTGGCCCCCTGTTTACAAAGTTTGAGGACCCCACCCTAGACAATATCCCTTCTTAACTGAAGAGGGGAAACCTGCTTGGATCTCCTAGCAAAGTGTATCTTATCTATGCTTAAGGTGGTCCTTCTCAATTCATGAGAGGGACCCACTTCCTTTCTTTTGAAGTGACTCTCGGCTTTAGTAAAATGGCGCCTTAACTCTTTGCTGCTGCTGCTGCTGCAGCTGCGTGTGTGGGCAGGGGGCGGAGGGAGAGAGTGGGTCTTATCACTGGACCCTAACAAACCACCTCGGTCTGGAGTTTGCTAGGTCCCCTGTGGGTGACAGGGTGCAGAACTTCACAGCAATCAGCTGCCCCTAGGACACGCTGAAAAATATAGAACCTCATATTTGCGAGTCTTCCTTGTGCAGGGATCATGCGAAACTTCTCTGTACGGTTCCAATTTTAATACATATGATGCCAAACCACCTGTACTCTTCGGGAGAAGTCCGAGGCTTTCTACTCCCAGAAAGAGTTAGTCTTAGAAACCCACAGGGGCAGTTCTAGCCTGTCCTATAGGGTCACTACCAATCTGCACCCACTCGATGGCAGGGAGTGAGTTCTGCCAAATTTAGCCTCACCATACATTTTGGCTGTATAAAAGCTCACTGCCATCAAATCGATTCTGATTCATAGCGACCCTATAGGACAGTAGAGCTGTCAGTAGAACTGGCCCTGTGGGTTTCCAAGATTATATTCTTAGGGGAATAGAAAGTTCCGTCTTGCTCCCGAGAAGCAGCAGCTCAACATGTAGCTCATATGCCACCCAAGACAAACCCCTTTGCCATCGAGTTGGTTTGGGCTCACAGCAATCCTATACAGAGTTCCCCAGACTCTGAGTCTTTATGGGGAACATACAGCCTCATCTCTCTCTCCCACTGAGTGGCTTGTGGGCTTGAAACCCTGACCTTGTGGTTAGCAGTTCAATACTTACCTGATAGGGCCATCAGATCTCCTCAGGGCCACCAGGACCCCTCATCAAAGAGGAGCTCCTACTTGCTTATTTATGTTTTAGATATACTTTCTGTTTTTGCATACAGCTCTTGTGTTTTTAGGGAGAATCTGAGGAATGCCCGGGATAAAGGACTGTCCGTGAGGAAGTGAACATCGAGCAGTGGTTCTTAGCTTTCCTAAGGCCGAGACCCTTTCATACAGGTCCTCCTGTGGTGGTGACCTCCCAACCATAACATTATTTGTGTTGCTCTTCATCACTGTCATTTTGCTACGGTTATGAATCGGGTGACCCATGTGAAAGGGTCATTTGACCCCCAAAGGCGTCACGACTCACAGGTTGAGAACTGCTGACATAGAGGTTACTCCCGTTAGATAGAATTTGGTGGAGCTTCGAGGAATCACACTTAAGTCAGAAGTTACAGAACTGCAAAAAATCTTGGCAGAGCCATCATTACACTTTAAAAAAATCACAGCATCTTTTATAATAACACTCAGCACTGTCTATCTTAATTCATATTTTTAAAGGTTAACAATTTGCTAACACCTTTATCCTACATACGAGTACCACTACCAGTTGCTGTGTCTTGAGTGTAACTCATAGTGACCCCATGGGTTTGCGTAGAGCTATGCTCGTGAGGGTTTCTTTGGCCATATCCTTTTGGAAATAGATCTCCAGGACTTTCTTATAAGGAGGCCTCTGAGTGGATTTGAACCTCCAACCTTCCAAGTAGAAACTAATTGCATTCACTGGTTACACCACCCGGGACTTCTGATCTAATAATTCCACAGCCATAGAGTTGATTCTGACTCAGTGTGATGCAATGGGACAGAGTACACCTGCCCGGTAGGGTTGCCCAGGCTGTAAGTCTTTATAGAAGCAGGCTGCTGCAAGTTCTTCCCAGGGAGTCCATGCTGGGTTCCAATAAACGACCTCTGGGCTAGTTGAGTGTTTCAATCACTGTCGCAATATACCCCTTAGGAATCCCAATTCACTAAGAAATTAAAAAAAGAGAGAGAGAGAAAGGGGAATTCTTATTATCCTCCAGTAAACTATTGATGGTGAAAGGGCTTAATCAGTTTAGCATCATGGAGTCACCAGCCAGACCAGGCTTGAGGGAATGAAAGGTCAGACCACAGCCTGAGCTCCACAGCACTCCTGAAGGGGTCCTAATGGAAAACAAAACAAAACAAAGCAAAACAAAACAAAACAAAGCAAAACAAAACAGCAGCTCTTGATTGGGAGAACTGGGCTCTGGCCCTGCTTTCCTCATTCCTGAACGTGCTTTCATATTGGGCTGGGCTGGGTTTGATGTGTGCGCAACCCAGGTCCCCAGAGCGTCCTTTCGGCCCTAAGCCCTGGCTTGAATGGGGGCGGTGGTCGCTTTGCCACAGGTGCTCTGGGGAAGCTGTCAGCAGTCGCACAGCTGAAGGGCCAGGAATGCCCATCGTCTTTGTGCTCACCCCATTTCTTTGATCACCACATGAGGTTTAGGCTAACAAATAACTTAGGACATCACGTACTACATTGCCACTGTTGGGAATCCCTTAATCACATAGAGTTTTATAAAGGCAGAGCAAAGAAAATCCTTGCTCCTGTGAGTGGCGAAGAAAATGTCAGGTCTGAGGATCCTAGGCAGCTGGCGAGCTAGGCCTTTCTAACATGTAGCGGCTTGTGAGGGAGGATTAGGTGTCTGATCTTCCTTTCAGAGAAAACATGCAGGAGCAGCTGTCTCATGCCAGCATCAAAGGCAGACGGGCAGCTCCGTGACCAGGTTTGCCCTGGGAAGGTCGTGGTGCTAATGAGTTCCATTCACTCCTCTAAATACATGTCAGCGTCTTCCCAGAGCTGAGCGATTTGAAACCCTCCACAAGACGACAGGTTTTAACTGAAGGTTTTAACCTTGACTAAAAGTCTATCGCTAGACCTTTCACTAAATTAAAGCACATTCCCTTTTATTTGCTTACAAGAGTTTGAGTTGGGTTTTTGAACTTCTAACTGAAAAGAAAAAACCCCAACTTACAAAGATATTAGTTTCTGAAACTAGAGATTTAGATCTAAAATATAAAACTTGGTGAATTCATGTAGGGAGGGCTCTTCTGTCTTCAATGGGAGGCAATGTTGAGGGCATGGGGCATAGAATGGGACATTGGACACGGAGTGGGGCATTGAATGTTGAGTCAAGGTTTTTGTCCTATGGTTGAACACAGAGATTCCCAAGCCAAGTGTTCAAACTGCCCGTTTGTTTCTCACTCCGTTTGGCGATGCTTGAAGAGCCCTTGTACTAGTACTTCCAGGCTTGCTTAGAGCAACAAGGCCAATACCCTGTTCATAACCTTTACTGTTGATGTTGTTAGCTGCCAGGTTGACTCATAACTCCTGTGAAATAAAATGATCACCAATCCTGCACATCCCCATGATCAGTTGAGGGTAAGACCATTGTGATCCCATAGGGTTTTCATTGGCTGGATTTTGGAGGTCGACTGCCCGGCCTGTGTCCCTAGTCTGTCTTCAACTGGAAGCTACACTGAAGCCTGTTCAACATTACAGCAGCACATCAACTTCCACTGTTAGACAGGGGGAGCTGTGTGTGAGCAGCCTTGCTTGAGAATCAAACCTGGGTCTCCTTGATGGAAGGTGAAAATTCTACCACTGAACAGTCAGTACTCCACTCCATGCTCTATACCCCTTCCCCTCAACCTTGCCTCTCATTGAGGACAGAAGACAAGAGTCTATCCTACAGGAATTCACAGTTTCAAATTTTATTATTGTTTTTTAACAATAGTTTTATTGACATATTTTACACAATCCAATATCTTACACAATCATATTTTACACAATCCAATATTCACATACAATTCTCAGTTCTGTTCTTCAGTCCCCTTGAGAGGAGTTAAATAACCATCAATGCTATCAGCTCCTCATCTCCCTCTCCTTCCCGTACCCTCAGGAAACCATTACTCATCTTACTGTTTCTGAAGGGTTATCTATCTTAACTTTCACGTACCGAACAATCTTACATATACAAATTAGCATATGCTAATCCAATATGATTAATGAGGTAAAACAAACAAGTGCCTTAATAGTAAGGGGAGGAAATATTAAGTAACTAGAAGATATTTATGAGGTTCATTGGTACAAGTTCATATTTTAGATCTATAATTAATCATACCTCTACTTTCAGAAACCAATATCTACATAAGTTGGGATTTTTTTTTAAGTTGGAAGTTAAAAAACTAAACTAAAACTGTTGTAAGCAAAAAAAAAAAAAGTATGTGATTTACTGTAGTGTAAAGACTAGAGGTAGAATTTTTTAGTCAAGATTAAGTTCAGAGGCAAAAATAATGTCATCATAGAGCTAGTGTAGAAAGACAGGATGCTGGCCAGGCAAAATTAACAGATGTTCAATAGTGTCTCCTATCAGTCACAAAAGCATAATGGACAAAATAAGAGTTTATATTGTAGTGGGGTCCCCATAATATACAATTATAATATGGTAGAATGAATGTTATGTGGGAAATTACAACATGGTATTTGCTTGAGTGCAAAGGGCTAAAGTGCTTGGCTGCTACTCTAAAGGAGCGAATGTTCAGATGGCTGAGAAGAAAGGCCTAGTGATTGACTTACAAAACTGTCAGCCATTGAACATGATGTATACGTCTACTCGGCCATGCATTGGAATCGCCTTGACAGCAACTAGGTTTTTTAATAGGAGCACATAGGAGAGACCAATTTGAGGGTGGTGTTGGATCAAGAAGATTTTTACAGAGTAAAGGGCTTTGAGGTAAAGTAGGTATTTAAGTTAAGCAAGAAGGGACTGAAAGGGGGGCGTGGCTCTCATAGTATTAATATGAAAACTACCAGGCCATTTTTCAAAGAATGAGGTACTTTTTTTGTATTTTATTTCTTTACATTTTTATTGACACTTAATCCACATATCATACATTTCAATAGTTCAATCATATCAAGAAGGATTACACAATCATTACTATAATCAATCCCCCATCCCCCCCCCATGGTTAAATTGCCTTTAAAATGAGTTTTATAATCACGATCAGTTCTGTTGCTCCCTCCCCCCTACCACCTTCACTGGTTACTCTCTAAATCCCCTCACCCTCCCTGTCTCCCACTCTCAACCCCTACATCCCCTATCAACCCTTCCATCAGTTATTATCTCTGTGCACCCACTCCTGTGCTTCACAAACTGAGAAACCCAAGAGAAACAATAAAAAACAATATCAAAATAAAGTGGTAAGGATAAAATAATAATATAAAGATAAAAATACAAATAATGAGTAAGAAAGAAAAGACCACCTCAATATTTTAAAAGCCAGGGAAGAAATTTTTGTTATAGAACATGCAAGAAATACTTGCACCTAGAACAAATACAGGTTGGATCACTAGGGAGGTCATTTGACCAAGTATCAAGTTTGATCCAGCACAATCAACATTACAATGATTTCTTACCTGTGGCTAGTGTGTGTTTGCCAGTCGCTTAATCTAACTAGTTACTCTGAAGATGGGTTTTGGGCTCCCACTGTCCTCGATAGCCTTCTACCAATGAAGGTACTTTCTAAATGTACATAGAGAAATAAGGACTGTGCGGGAAATTCAAGGCAAATAGTTACCACCTCTCTTCTATCTCTTGTGCTGTTAGGAAACTAAGCAGCAATCTCATAAGAGGGTTCTCTTCCCAGAAATTAAATGGAACTCTCATGAACTGAACACCAATCACAGATTATATGTTTTTCTTACATTTTCTCATTTAATCCTTACAACCACTCAATGCTACTTACAGACATAGAAATACAAGCACACACAAAGTAGCAAACAAAATAAAATGAAAAATGTCCCTGAGGATTCAGAGGTTTAAGTCACTTATTTTAAAGGCACCAAACTAGTAAGTGTAGGAACAAGGACTCAAACTTAGGTTTTCTTGCTTTCTGATGTGGAGCTCATTCCACTGTCCTGCCTGCCAGGCAATATTTTAATTTGCCTATTTAGCTAATATGAGATACCAATAAAAATTTAACTTCAGGCAATGAAGAAAACATTTTCATATTTTAGCAAAATCAATTGAAGTATGCATCTCAGCTCTAAATGCCTCTCAGATCAGTGCTGCTTTCCTTCTTGCCATATTATGTAAGGCAAGTGGTTCTTAACTCATGTGCCCCTAAAAATCCAGACTGTCATCGTGTGTTCGATTGAATTCCCAATAGCAGAATTCTATACCCATAAACTTGATGTGGCTTCCTGAAGAGTGGCAGATATTTCCCCTCTCTTGATTTTGGGGATTGCTCAGATACTTTGCTTAGGCCAATAAAGTGCAATCAGATGTGATGTGCAGAGATGCTTGTGTTTGATCCTCGTGCTTTCTGATGACCTGTCAAGAAAAGGCGTACCTCTTTTACCTAGGCCCCAGAATGCAACATGTGGAGCTGACTTGAACTCACAACCTGGAGCCATACCTAGGTGACCTGGAGCCCGAGACTGAGCTGAAGCCCCCTGTTGTAAGTTGCCATTTGGTAGACTTCTAGTAGTAACAGAACAAACTGCCGTATTGGTCCCGTGGCATGTTCGTGACTGTTGATGTGCTTGGGTTTATGGCTGTGGCTTGGGTGTCAATCTATCTCATTAAGGGTTTCGTTCCTTTGCACTGACCCGCTGCTTTATGGAGTCTGATGTCCTTTTCTAGTGAAAGGTCTTTCCTGACGACATGCTCAAAATAAGCAAAAGGAAATCTCACCATCATTACTTCTAAGAAGCGTTCCAATTATGTTTTCTCTAAGACTGATTTGTTCTTTGGCAGTCCACAGCATACTCAATAATTCTTTGCTAATCCCACAATTCAAATGCATCCATTCTTTTTCTGTCTTCCTCTTTTGGTGACCAGCATTCACATGCGCATGAGACAATTAAAAAGACTGTGCCTTGTATGAGGTACACTTAGTCATCAAAGGGGAATCTGTGGTCTGTAACACAGCACAGGTTAGCCAAAGTGTAGCTGTCCCAGTGAGGAAGAGAAGGAATGCTTGCTGTGTGGGCTGCTGTGTTTTGTTACACAGTATCATTATAGACATGGATAATGAGTGCAATCAGTGAATAATCGTTTCTTTTGCTACAGCTAGGACATTTTCATGGCTTTGTGGATTAAGCATTGGGCCACTAACTGTAAGGTCACTGGCTCAAAACTACCCACTGCTTCATAGGAGAAAGATGAGGCTGCCTGTTCTTGTAAAGATTTATACATTCTTTGAAACCATATATAGGGTTGCTGTTAGTTGAATCAACTTGACGGCAGTGGGCTTTTGGCTATCGCTACAACTGAGTCCACCAGCCACCTTCTCAGTTTGTTGTACTTCTCTGTTGCAGGACGTTATGTCACCGCTATTTTACGTATCAGCAGAGTCACCCAAGTTGAGAACGTTTCAGAGGAGTTACAGACTAAGAACAGACTAAGAAGAAGGAATAGGATGTTCAGTCCTTAGAGTTAGCCTCCCTTACAAACAGCAGTGGAAGAGTGTCAGAAGATGAGTCCGTCAGGTGGGAAGGCACTCAAGATATGAATGGGGAAGAGTTGCCTTCTGAAAGTAGAGTCAGTCACAATGATGTGAATGGAACAAAGCTTTCTGGACCTTCATTTGCCAATGAGGCATGGATAACAATGAGAATAGCTGCAATCATCCATTAATAATCAAAATATGGAATGTACAAGTATAATCTAAGAAAATTGGAAGTTGTTTAAAATAAAATAGAATAATTTAAGATTGATATTCTAGGCATTAGTGAGCTGAAAGTGACTGCTGTTGGCCTTAGTCAGTCAATCATAGGTTTTCCTATGTTGGGGTAACATAGTCAAGAGGTGTGGTGTCACAATCATCTTCAAAAACAACACTTCAAGATTTATCTTGAAGTACAATGCTATCTGTCATAGGATGATACCTATATTCATACAAGGAAGTCCAATTAATACAACTACTATTCAAATTTGCACAACAACCGCTAAAGCTAATGATGAGGGAATTGAAGTATTCTACCAATGTCTTCAATCTGAAACTGATCAAACGGACAATCAGGATGCATTGCTAATTATTGGCAATTGGAAAGAGAAAGATGGAAACAAAGAGGAAGAGACAATAGTTGAAAAAAATATGGCCTGTTTCAAAAGGAACTAGCCAACATTCAATCATTTCAAAAGGTAGCATATGAACAAGAACCAGTATTGCTAAAGGAAAATGTCCAAGCTGCTCTGAAGTCATTAGCCAAAATCAAGGCTTTAGGAATTGATGAAATGCCAATTAAAATGCTACAACAAGCTCGTGAAGGATTGGAAACACTCACTCACCTCTGCCAAGACATTTGGAAGACGAGACCCACAATGTGCCATTACACAGAAAGGTGGTCCAACA
>NW_022111369.1:45089304-45109040 GCF_000313985.2 Echinops telfairi
ACTCACTATCGGACAATATCATTAACATCAGATGCAAGTAAAATGTTGCTGAAGATCATTGAGCAGTGGATGTTCCAGCACATCTACCAGAAACTGCCACAAAGTCAAGCTGAATTCAAGAGAGAACTTGGCTCAAGGGATATCACTGCTGATGTCCGATGGATCTTGACTAAAAGCAGAGAATACTAGAAAGATGTTAACTTGTATTTTCTTGATTATATAAAGGTATTTGACTGTGAGGATCTATCCAACTAGGAATAACTTTGAAAAGAATAAGAATTCCAGAAAACCTTAATGTACTTGTGGGGAACAAGTACATGGACCAAGAGACAGTGGTACAAACAGAACAAGGGAATACTTAGTGTATGGTTTAAAATCAGGGAAGGTGTATGAGAAGGTTGTAGCCTCTCACCATACTTATTCAATCTGTGTGCTGAGCAAATAACATGAGAAGCTGGATTCCATGAAGAAGAAGGCAGCATCAGGATTGCAGGAAGGCTTGCTAAGAAGCTGAGAAATGCAGACAAAACAACGTCCATTGTTGAAAGCTGGGAGGACTTTAAACACTTGCTGAGAAAGCATCCAGGACAACAGCTGTCAGTATGAATTACAACTCAATGTAAAGGAAACCAAAATCCTAACAAATGGACCGATAGTAACACCATGATTTCATTTTGCTTAGATACACCGTTAATGCTCATGGAAACATCAGTCAAGAAATCAAGTGAAATATTCCAGTGTGTCAATCTGCTACAAAAGATATCTTTAAATTGTTGAAGATGCAAGAATGCTAGCTTCTTGTGCTATTTTCCACTTTGAAGATTAAAGTGGGGCTAACCTAAATCATGAGGCATGGATCAAAATGAGAAATAATAGCTGCAGTCTTCCATTAATCATCAAAACCTGGAATGTACAAAATGTTTTCAATCTCCTCATATGCATGTGAAAGTTGAACAATGAATTGAACAAAGGCTTGTTGCTATAAATCTTTATAAAATCAGAAAGCCTCATCTTACTCTCCCAGAGTATCGAGTGGATTTAAACTGCTGACCTTGTGGCTATAAGCCCAATGTACTATGCCATCTTGACTCCTTAAACACTATCGTAGATCCTACATATGTAATAGTAAGTACATTAAACACACACCTTGCCCACAAAATGCTGACAGTGGTTTTTAACTATGATTGAAAAAAATAATCAAAACTGTATTTAACAATATGTATGCCTTATCCCCACTCCTAGAGATTCATATTTCATTGGAATAGGAGGGGTCCGGAATTTTGCTTTTTTTAAAAAAATTAAACAGCCGTAGTTGAGAACTGGGCCTTAGTGGGCAGTTAGCATTCATCGAATGTTGCTATGGATAAGATATTCTACTAAGCACGTTAAGCACAGTAGCATGTTTTATCCTCACAGTAGTTCTGTAGGAGCAGACATGATCATAACTACTTTACTGAAAATGGTTAAATAATTGTGTTACATTGTGTGCTATAGAGAAGCAAAGACTGTGATACACATATCATACCATAGCATAGCATATTATATATACATGGAGAGGAGAGATCCAGAGAGAGACACATAGAGAGTGAAAGAGAAAAATTGATATGAAGAAAATAACTTACACAGTTGTAGGAATTGGCAAGTCCTCCCCTAGTCGGCACAGGCTGGTGGCTATGGATGAGAACAAGGTCAGCAGTCATATGGCAGCCCGTTGATGGCTTCTGAGCCTAGCAGACAATATGACAGACCATTGGCTCCAGTCCAAAGGACTGGAGGTCACCGAGCCAGATACATGATCCCGACTCAACAAAAAGCAAACTTTTCTGTAGCATCTACTGATAAAGGAAGTAGGTCACACTCCTGAAGAACCCTTTAGTTCCAGTGCTGAGAGTGGCGATACTGGGAGGGTGAGGTGGAAAGGGGGAACCAAATACATGGTTCTACATATAACCTTCTCCCTGGGGGATAGACAACAGAAAAGTGGGTGAGGGGAGACGTTGGACAGTGTAAGATATGACAAAATAATAATAATTTATAATTTATCAAGGGCCATGAGGGAGGGGGGAGTGTGGAGGGAGGGGGAAAATGAGGAGCTGATACCAAGGGCTCAAGCAGAAAGCAAATGTTTTGAGAATGATGATGGCAACAAATGTACAAATGTGCTTGACACAATAGATGTATGTATGGATTGTGATAAGAGTTGTACAAGTCCCCAATAAAATGAGTTAAAAAAAAAGAAAAGAAAGGAAACCCCCTTTCAATTGCATCAGGGCTATGATCTGAGTAAGGAGTAGGTTACACTCAATCCTACTCTCTCAACTGCTTGGCTGTCACAGCAGGTGGTATCGCAGAGTTGATTGCATTGTGCTATGAAACATTAGAGGGCATATTTCACCTCAACTGCCAAGCCACTGAGCATCCTGGCCCAGCTAAATGCACACAAAACCCAATTATCACAATCACTTTTTTAAGACACACAGAATATGCATGCAATGGGGCCAATATTCTAACATACACCTATCTTAGTGCCTAGCTGCACTGTCTGAAAAGCCTGGTTTATGTGAAGCATCCATAAATAACTAGAATAAAAGTTAATGCAACAAGAACATTGTCACGTTGAAAACCAATCAGTAACCAGGTAAAATATTTCTGAAATAATGATATATATCTGTGGAGGAATATGAGATAATTTCCTAAAATTTAATTTATACTTCATTACTTAATTTTCCAGATACTTAATAAGTTTTAAGTTGTTGGTTTTTTTCTGCACAAATCCCTTCCTTCCTTCCTTCCTTCCACCCATTCTTTGTTCCTCCCTCCATTCCTTCCTTGGTGCCCCCCATGCCACCCCTACCTCTTCCTTTCTCACTTGCTTCCTTTCTACACCTGTAGTGGAGAGGGCTGATCACTCTGATAGAGCTTGACTGACTGACTGACTGACTGACAGACTGACTGAGAGTGTGCTAACTCACTTATCAGATTCCGTCATTATAAAGCTCCCCCACTTAACTTAGATTTGAGAAATGTCACTGTATACATTCTCAGGCTGTAATTTGTGAATATGCTCGCTTAAATTCCATATGATTTAACTTGCTATTCTCAGGCAAGAGCACCCGTGGAGAAAAATATCCTTCCTTTCATACTCTTGTGCTCAAGGAATTAAGAATTTAATCCAATTCAAAACCAAAGTGGCCTTGAATCAAACACAAAACATCAAAGTTGGAGGTATTTGTGGAACAGACAGCATGAGTCACAATCAGCTTTCAGTTTTCCTCAGCCCTAGGTGCTGCCCCATCTGCAAAGTAGGATGCATACCCGAGCAGCAAATGGGCACGTGCT
Source organism: Echinops telfairi (assembly GCF_000313985.2). NCBI lineage: Eukaryota > Metazoa > Chordata > Mammalia > Afrosoricida > Tenrecidae > Echinops > Echinops telfairi. The sequence goes on from NW_022111369.1 coordinate 45,092,644, forward strand.
CACAGGGCGACACAGAGCTAGAACTGAATTTCAGTCAACTAGTCTCATTAAACCTGCTAGTCCCGCAGAAGTATAAACAGAAGTGTCAAATGTACATCAAGCTGTTGTCATCCAAGATAGAATTGTGTATTTCAAAACCCTGCTGAGAAATATTGTTTTCCATCAGCTGCTGGCTAAAAATGTATTACTACTTGCATATGCATGAACATGGACACAAACGAGGACTCATCTCTCATGTATGTTACGCTGTATTCCTTTCTGGTCATCATGACCGAGAGAGAGTTAATTTCCAAATGTTGTTGACTTCCACATTCCTTTTGTGGGAAGCAAGAGGTCTTAAATAATCTGCAGTTATACCTTCTTTCTAAAACAAATGTCATTTGAGATAAATAAAACTCCACTTCTTAAATTTATTTTTATTTGTTTTACTCTTATAGCAAAAACTATATCTAATTTTCCTTGCAACAACTTATTGAACCACACGACTGATTTTCTCCTCTGTTCTTTTTGTGGATGCCAAAGTTGAATGGAGAGGAGCCCTGGTGGCATAGTGGGTTACGCTTTCGGCTGCTAACCATGAGATCAGTAGTTCAAAACCATCAGCTGCTCCATGGGAGAAAGATGAGGCTTTCTATTTCTGTAAAGAGTTTCAGAAACCCATAGGGGAATTTCTCCCCTGTGCTAATGGGTCGCTAAGTCAGATTCCATTTGATGGCAGTGCGAATAGTGAATGGGTGTAGGAGGGTTCACCGTGGAAGTGTCCCAGCAGAAGTCAACTCCAAAAAGTTTCCACCCTGATTTCTTCCCTAACAGGAAATGCTACCAGACCACGTTTCATCCTGGTCAAGTAGGCGCCACCTGTTTCTGAAGAATTTTGAGGATGCCACATATGTTTCTATCATTATGTGCGGGACATTGGTCAAAGTTTACAGGGCAGTTCTCTGGGAATAACACCAGAAATTCCTTATTTGGCTTTACTTTGTTGGTCCTTCAGCTTATGATGTTCTTGAAACTATATTCCTTTCTTCAGCCTTTGACTTTCTTTCTTTCTGTCCATTCCTAGCTCACAAGCATTTCTTTAATATGACTCTCCATCAGTAGCTTCTAGAAATGTTAGCAAAGCAAGACAAGCACCTAGCAGGGATACAGCACAAAACGAGTCATGGATGCATTGAAAATCAACCGATCATTCCGTGAAGGAAGAAGTGCTGTGGCATCGTGGGTGACATGTTGGCCTGCTGGCCACAAAGACGGTTGAACCCACCGCCCATTCCGTGCGGAAAAGATGAGATCGTCTGTTCCCATAAACGTTCTGTTTTCTAGCCTTGACCATCCAAAGAGGCAGTTCTGCTCTTACAGGGTCACCATGAGTCAGAATTTGTTTGTGTGCATTTTTATTTGACTTTAAAGAAGCAGATAGATGTGAAAAGTATGTCTGAGCTGTGGTATCACATTTAGTCAGTAACTGTTACTGCCTAACAAATGGCTGTTCTCTTAATTATAAATTCTTTTGATGTTATAGTTTATGCAAATTAAATTTTTTCAATATAATGCTGAACGTTCATGATCAAGCTTATTGATGATACTTATATTTAGGGATGGATGCGCAACATGAATTTGGCAATGCAAACACACCAATCACTACACAGGAGAAAGATGAGGCTGTTTGTTCCACAAGATTTGCAGTCTGGAAAACCCTATACAAGGCCATTATGAGTTGGAATTGGCTAGATGGCAGTGGGTTTGGGTTTTGTTTTGTTTTTATACTAAACCTTCAGACTGAGGGAGATCATAATCTGTGTCCAAATTGGCATATGCTTTTGTTGCCTTACCATCATGATCATCAGCATCATTGTTACCAATACCACCATTACTGCCATTCATTAGTAAGTCGTATGTCCCACATTACACAAACAGTGAAAAATATTTCATTTAATTCTCACCACAAGCCTCTGAGATAGGTATTCCCATTTCTATCTATAAGTGAGAAAATCAGGATCTTATAAAGATCACGTTCTATATCACAGCATATTCATCTGAACTTGAATTGGAGCAATGATGTGACATCTGCCTGGCCAAATAGCTAAAGTCAACATGGAGATTCAAATTCATTCTATCAAGCTGTCATGATATCCATAGATTGCAGGTATTTTCTCAAATAGGAAAACCACTCTGAGGGGCTGATGAATTTAAGATGCTACATTTGCCACTCAAACAAATGATTTAAGAATAATTTAAATATGTTACTTCAGATAAAATTCAAAACCACACTAGGAAAGATTAAAGTGCTATTTGTGTAGATTTCTTTTTGGAAAGTAGGACAAACATTTAATATACTACACCCTTCTAATGCTATCATATTATTCCCCAGAGTATAGAAGGAATGATTTTTGCCTGCAACAGTCAAAGTTAAGCTGGATATGCATGGAAAATTCATGGCATTCTTATTTCAAATGCTGAGCTGGATATTAATTTCTCCAAACATTACATTCCAGCCAAATACTATATACTGTCCCACTTATTAATATGAAACTTGATACATTTACTTAAATTTGTCACTATTTCAAACCCTTTTATGATTATCTCTTTTTTATCAGTTGGCACCAGTTATTTTCTAAGTAGTTTAATGTGCTTTTCAAAATAGTTCAACTTTTAAAGTTAAGCACAATAATTTTTCTTATTTAATATATTTTATTTAAATTTATTATTTAATATATCAACTACAGGAGATAGAAAAGACATACGTTTATACCCACTGGCTTGTATTCAATTTTTTAAAATGATTTTTGAATGTCGAAATGGGTTCAGATCATTTCTTGCATCAAAATTCTATTATGGCCCTCTGTTTCTCTGTCACTATCTTTTTTTTTTTAATTAAAAGATCATCTTAAGCATGATAATATCTACATATTCAAGCTTAAATGGACAAGTACACATTCTTCCATGTATTTCAACAAAAAGCTCCTTAAGAAAAATAGATGCTAAAAGTGTTTATATGTTAATATGATATTTAAAGAATATATTCAAAGCTATTAACAGTAATATCCTCAATATAACTTCCTCAGATATAATTAAATATACTTGCTTATTAATATTTTCTATTTCCTGTGATGAACTTGATTTGACCTAAAAAATAAAGAAAAATCATTTCATAAAGATATTTGATAATACATCTATCAAGCTTAACAAAAATGCACAAACAGCAGAAAACTAGATGACTGGATCTACTAAAAATTAAATATTTATCCACATGAAAAGACTTCACAAACTTCACCCCTAGAGTAAAAAGAGAGTCTACAAACTGGGAAAAAAATGTTGTCAATGCCATATCAGACAAAGCACTAAGCTCTAAAATTAAAAAAACCTTAACACTTCATTAACCAAAAGACAACAATGCAAACTTTAAAATGGACAGATAGTTCACCAAAGAAGACACTCACATAGCTGACAAACAAATTCGTGATCATTAGCCATTTGCAAGATGCAAATCAGTACAAGAATGGGCTATCATCTCACCTCAGCATTAATAGCAAAATTCAAAATACCCAAAAAACAACAAATTCTTGCCAGAGTGTGGAGACTAGAATCTTCATAGACTGCCAGTGGCTGTAAAATGGTGCCACCACTCCGGAAAATGGTGTGATGCTTCCTGAAGAAAATAGAAATGCTTCCTTAGAAATAGAAATATCATATGATCCAGCAATTCCACTACCAGGTACATACCCTACAGAAATAAAAGCCATGATAACAAATAAAGGCACACCTGTGTCCATTGCAATATTATTCACAATAGCAAAATGATAAAAACAGCCTGTCAATAACATGGTTAAACTAAGATACATAAAGACAGTAGAATACTATGCAACTTAAAAGAAGGACAACAAATCTGCAAACTACTGCGCATCATTGATGAACCCGGAGGATGTTGTGTTGAATGAAGCTAGTCAACAAAAGAAGACATTTATTGTATGAGACTACTATTATGCAAAGTCAAGAAAAGATTTACACAGAGAAAGAAATATTCTTTGATGGTTACCAGCGCTGAGAGGGGAAAGGAATGTAAATCACTAGCTAGAGAGTAGACTCATATTAATTAATAAAACAGAGGGCAGCACAGCCATAATCAAGGTAAAGGAAGATACCAGGAAGCATGTGTGAGTAAAAGACAACAAGAGTAAACATTTCTAAGTACACAATCTTAAAATAATAGAAATATCATATACATGGGCAAATTGAACCCATGTGGGAAGATGAATGGTCATACAAGTACACATCATTTCAACCTATGAGGGGCTTCCAAAAATTTGTGGGGGTGAAAATATCACTGTCTTTTAATTCCATTTTCTACAAATGTTTTGAAGCCACTTAGTGTGTGTTTGTATGTGCTGCGAATACACCCAAAGATATAGTACATAGAGGATAAAGGGGGGTGGTGGTGTTATGAAAGCTTTTTAGCCATAATCAAACATCTTGTGGGAAGATGTCATTGGACTGAGGACTCAGGACCACAGTCTTGGGAGATTTCTAGGTCAAATATCATAACATAGTCCACAAAGACAATGCTGTGCATCGTAAGATGGTAAGCTGCGATTGGTGTCTTAAAAGATGCCAATCATTGGTCTCTCCTTGTTCAGGGTAAAGAAGAGTACAGCAAACCAAAGACTGAAGGAAGCAATCCGTTCCAAGACTAGTGGACCACACCAGCTACAGTCTCCGTCCCTACCCTGAGACCAGCAGAACTAGATGGTGTCAGACTTCCGCTACTGACTGCTCTGGTTCAGAGCACATAAAGGGTCTTGAACACAGAGAGAAATCATAAAAATCCACAACATATTTCTTATCAAATATATATTTGAACTACTACTAAAGATATATACACTTAAGCTTCCTTAACACAATCAAGATTACTTAATGGCCCAAACTGTATTTAATGATCACATTTTGTATTTCATCAAATAAATACATCTTAAAAACCCAGTTAAATAAATAAGTAAAAAGAACAACGGTGAGGTGGCACAGGACCGGGCAGTGCGCACAGGCTCACGATGAGTCAGAACCAACATATTGCACGAAGAACTTCCCGTTCACGATCTCATCTAATTCTCACATCAAAACGAGGAGATGAGTCTTTAAGCTTCTCCTAAATTCCTCCTGCCTATCTCACGCTTCGAGCAGATGAAGAGAGGTTGAGAACTTGCTGGAAAGAACCGACACCGGGGTTTGAACTTAAGCAAACCGGTCCCAGAGGAATGTTGTGCATGTCTTTCATATAGTGTCCTGTAGTAACCAAGGGTCCAGGACATAATATGTCCTGATAAAAACAGGGCCTGGGAAACGTGTGATAAACGAACATTTTGTTTTCTTTCCTCTTGTCTTCACATAAAATGGCATCTATTCACTTCAGTCTAAGTCCTCACAGCCTTCAAAAAGTTCATGGAAAAATTCCATTATCTTTTAATTCCATGATCTTTTGAAGCCCCTGTATTTCTCCCTTGGGGAGGAGAGAATATCTTGACTAAGACTTGGAATGAGGACCTACGATGCTTGTCTCTTTCTCCCTTTTTTTCTCTTAGAAATATAAAAAACAACTCATGACCATTGAGTCAGTTCCAGTATTCAGAAACCCTATAGCACAGAGCAGAAGTAGGTTTCTGAATCTATAAAGCCTCCTCTTTCTTTCATGAAGCAGCTGCTAGTTTTGAACTGCTGACCATGTGGCTAACAGCCCACCTCATAACCACTACCCCACCAAGGCTCTCCTTTGAAGTCTATCTTCCTTCAAAAATCATGTATTCTGTTTCCCTTTACATTTTCAGTCAAAAACATCACAGGACCAGGCCCCAGCTAGAGAACTTTCCATGGATGAGAATTGCTTATGGCGGCCCCTCTTCGCTGTACACCTGGGCCTCATGTTGTACTCTCAGCTTCATCAGGGATAAAGGTAGTGTCTGGGGCTGCACTCATTCCTTGATTCTCTTTTAATTCATTCCAAACTCAATTGGGGAAGAAGAGCATTATTGATTAATCCCATCTCAGCTGCCTGACTGCAGCATACTTAGCAATGTTTCCCACCATGAAACAGACTCACAGACAATTAGTTAATAGATGTCCCGTATTTTACTGCACTCCCGTGTGGTTCAGGCTCAAGTCTGGGGCCTGACCTCTGTTTCCTGCTCATTAGTCCTGCTTGTAATTGTTCAGCTTAAGATCCTTGCTGCCATGGGCATCAGGCCAGGTTATATGCACCAAATGAGGCCGAAAATTCCAAATGACACAGGAAAGTCAATGCTACTTAGTGAAGTTGCCACTGGTGTGTGACGCATGTCAGACCATTGATTCTCTTATCCTTGTAATGACAGTTTTACTCCCCACTTGCCTCTTCTAGGTGCATAGGTAGGAATAACATAAAGGTGTATTTGCATGTTTGTATGTATGTGTGTGTGTGTGTTTAAGTGCATGTGAGTGTGTAGGGCTTTTGAAATGAGGAGTTGAGTCTGTGAGTCAGCTTATAGTTTTTGCCCATGGGGGGGAAATGATGCTTTTTCTCTTGGGAACTAGCATGCTCTAACCTGTAAATGTGACTCAAAAGCCCCTCCACTCCTGAGATTTCGTTGAGTTACACTGACCACGGTGGGAAGATTTTTATAGCGTGCAGAGTGGATGCAGTACAGAAACACGATAGCTTCTCTGCAGAGGAAGCTATGACCAGTCACAGACAGACAGGCGAGGTGGCCCTACGGAGCTGATAGGCAATGGGAAAGTCCTGCTAAGAGTGCCTAGGTCTTACCTTGAGGCACGTAGGGTGACCACTGGCATGAGAGAGTGGGGACAAGATGCCGGAGGGCCCCCAGAGAAGGCAAGAGATATCCATGAATGGTTGAACCGATGGGTGAAAATTTGTCAGCCAAAGAGCTCCCATCAGCTTACAGACTTTGTTATTTTATTTACTGCAAACATGGCTGGCCAGGGTGAAAAGGCAGGACCGTGGTCAAAAAGTTATGCATCAGGTAGATGATTGAGGAAAAAAGGAGACTGATGGGACAGAACCGGAAATGAGAAAGCTGCTGTTGATTGACCAGAGACTTGGTTCCTAAATGAAGTGATTACTGTGTCCGACTCACTCACACGTGCCTGGTGCTGGTCTCCCTGTACAGATGTGGCTGAAAGGGCGTGAAGCACACGGGCAAGGTGAATGAACTCGATGAACAAGCAGGAAGGGAGCTCAGAACTGAGCCCTGGAGCAATGGTATCTTGTTTACTTCCCATGCGGGATCCTGACAAGTTGATACTGTGTTCAGAGCTTTGAACAATTAGAGGTCTCCATCCATGCTTGGGAGAAATAGGGCATCATGCAGAATCATGCTGGCGGGACAGGAAGTGATTGCAATGACCGTGAGAGGGGATAGGCGATCCGAGGAGACCGTCACGTGGCCTCACTACCCCAGATGTTTGGAAATAGTGAGGAGTTTGTGTAGGGTCTTTTGAGTGTGTCTGTGTAGTTTGTGGTATAGGGACACAAGCACTTTACTTAAATAATAAAGAGAAGGATAATTCTAGAAAGTGGAGTACTTAGAGGACATTTAAGTTATCCGTTAATTCCTCAGGGGTGAGGGGCTGAAGGTTAAAACCTGTAGTTTTTCAGCATCGCTAAATACTTGTAGCTAATTACAATATATACAAAAACATGACCAAGCTAGGCATTTCATGAGCCTTAAGTACTGCTTCCCTCTGCCCTGGCCATACTTTGAGAAACATGAGAAGAGAGAGAGAGAAATGTCAATAATGGATTATAACAATTTGACTTTTAAAAGACTCATTTAAATCCCATAGTGAGTTTTGAAAATAATGGGGATGGAGAGCCAAGTAAACTTGTGTATAGAATATCAATTCATTCATGTAGAAGGAATTAGTGGTTTAGAAAATCTTCATTTTTGCCACTAACATTACAATAATTCAGGCAAGGGTCATAAATGGATGATTAAGCCAAAGGGGGAAAAGTTATCAGCAAAAAGGCTTCACATTATCTTAAAGAAACCCTGCTTTATTTATTATATCAGTATCTTTATCATAAAGAAATATGGAAGCTTCCTCTTTAAGCAACAAATCAAACTTGGCATCATCAATAATAAGACATTATGCAACTCTTAATGTGATACAGTAGGAATAACTCAACATCACTTACATAAGGTTCATTGTAAAAATATTCAATCTGAATCTAATCATATGGTAATAACTGGGCAAACCAAGGGTATGGAGCATTTTATAAAACAACTGACCTAGACCTGTCGAAAATACTAATGTGATAAAGACACACACACACACACACACACACACACAGAGCGCAAATGTTGAGGGCATTTTTCTAGATTAGAGCATTTTTTAAAAAGAAAAACAGGCTGTATAAATTTTATTGGGTTAATTACAAAAGTTTAATCACTGACTATATTGGATATTGCTATTGAAACTTTGGGTATGTAATTGTACTGTGCTGGTTGTACAGAGCTTGTGTAAGAGAATGATCTTATTTATCAAGAAGTATGTACTGAAATATTCAGGACAGAAGTGTCATGATCGCTGAAATTTATTCTAAGTGGTATTAGTAATCTATTGTTATAGGCTGAATTGTGCCCCCACATCCCGTGCCCCCCCCCGAAATAGATATGTATAAGTCCTAAACTGAGGTACTTGTGAAAGTCACCTTATTTGGAAAGAGTCTTTTAAGACGTTATCATTTCATTTAGTGTACAGTCATACTGAAGTAGAATGGGCCCTAATCCAACCTGAGTGGAGTCTGTATAAAAGAGATCAGAGCCCGAGACACACAAGACAGAATGCCAGCTGAAGTATGAGTTACGTAACTCCTACTTCAAGCCAAGTAACACCTGGGCTAACCTGAGCTGGGAGAGACAAAGAAGGTTCTTCCAGAGTCTTTGGAGAGAATATGAGTCCAACACACCTGAATTTGGGCTTCTAGCCTCCCGTACTGTGCCAAAATGTATTTTTGTTCTTAAAATCCACTCAATGTGTGATATTTCTTTACAGTCCTAGGGAATGAATGTATGTACACATACACAAAATGAAATGGAGATGAAGCAAATATTTAACATTGGTAAACTTAGAGGAAAGATATATGGATGATAGTGATAACATTCCTTTCGGTTTTCAGTATGTTTTAAATTAAAAACAAAGCAAAACACATTTATTTATGACTCAGGGTAGAGCATTTAAAACCAGATGATTTCAATGCATTCTTGTGACACACCAAACCAAACAGACCAAACTCATTGCCATAAAGTTGATTCACATCTACTCTATGGAACACAGCCGAACTGCCCTGTAGTATTCCCGAAGCTCTCTTTCCAGTTGAAAACTGCCATGTCTTTACTCCTGTGTTGTGCCTGGTGTGCCAACCTCTCAGGTAGCAATGAAGTATTTTATCCAATGCACTACCCAGGCTCCTGTGCACACAATGTACATCCTGTACATCCTCTGAAAAATGTGCCTGCCATTCTGCAGGAAGTGTCTTGACAGGTATTCTGTTACATGTCATTACCCACAAAGGGGTGACTGTGGCAAATGAATTAGTTCATGTCTGCTGAATGCTCATTGGACACTTGGTGTTATGACTGGTTTGCAAATGCCTGGATTAGAGGATTTAGACCAATAAAACCCAACAAAATATTTAATCTAGTGATGTTATTGACAGCCCCAGCTGTGAAAGAGCTAGCCCTTATGACACGGAGGAGAGACTGTACTCGGGAGACTCGGGAGGACCCAGCATCCTATTTGTATCAGGAAAACAGATTTTATGCTTTGAAATCATTACATGAAACATACTGATGAATGAAGATAGCAAGAGACAACAAATAAAAAATAATCAGCAAATTCTATAATCATATTCACAATCGGTAAGTTATTATTTTTCTACTTAGCTGAGAGCTATATATTTTATCTGATATAGGTTCTGAGTAGAGCACATTTAAAAATTTAGATGTTTTTTAAAGCCGTACATTGTTAAATTTTATTTTGAAAGGCAATCTTATATGTACCATGAGAGCCAGTGGACTGTGCTAGGCTGTGTTTTGTAATCCACGATCCTATATAAAAACTTTATGAGGTCTGAGAATCCAGAAAAGTCTCCTTTACTGTGTTTCTGTGCAATTTAATCAAGGAGAATCTGGCCTGGCTTGGTTACTGAGGACCATAGCCTTAGGGAACACCAAAGTCAATTGGCATACCAGCTCCCAGAGACAATATGCTGTCCTACCTCAGTGACTTGCCTTTAGGGGCTTAAAAGCTCTGGAGCGGCCCTTTACAGGCTCTCTGTGGAGGGGAAAGAAATGTGATGAAAACCAAAAGGCACATGGAAATGACGAGTCCAAGAAACTAATGGTCCGTGCAAACATCAGCCTCTACAACCTTGAGACGGGGATTACAAGATAGTGCCTGGCTCTCACTTCCAGTTTCTCTGAGAGGGATCACATGAGACATCTTGTGTGGAGTGGGAGAAAAAAATATGAATAAAAACTAAACCAAACAAACAGGCTAACTGCTCAGATAATGGTTGATTGTGGCCTTTAGTTAGCCTTCAGGTCTGGAATGGAATTCACACCTGTGGCTCCATTTTCAGTCAAGAAACAGTCAGGTCTATAAGGGAAGAGAAGCATTTGGGAAGTAGGACACATTAGAATGATTAGACATTTGAAATCCAAAGGGAAGCATTTACCCTTGGACAAATTCAGAAAAGTTAGGAAAGAAGGAGGATTTGAAACAGAAGACACATCTCTGTTAAGCTGATCCCAATAAAGAGCCTTAGTGGCAGTGGCAGGTAAGCATTGGGCTGGTTGGCAGTTGGCAGTTCAAACTCACAAACCTCTCTGCTGGAGAAAGATGCAGCTGTCTGCTCCTATAAAGATTGATAACCTTGGAAACCCTATATCGGGTCACTATGATTTGGAATTGACCCCACGGCAGTGGGTAGGAATATAGATGAAGTTGTTGCTGGTTGCTGTACAATCAGTTCAGACTCATAGCAACCCTATATAAACAGAGAAAAACGCTGAAACACTGCCTTGTTCTGTGCCATCCTCACAATTATCCCCTGTTTGAGTTCCATTATGATAGTTACTGCATTCACTCATCTTCTTAAGGGTCCTCCTCTTGTTGTTGACCTCTACTTTACCCAGCATGCTATCCTTCCCCAAGGATTGGTCCCTCCTGGTAACATAACCCAAATAAATGAGACCAAGCCCAACCTTCTTTACTTCTACAGAGCTTTCTGGTGGTTCTTCATCCAAGTCATTTTTTTTCATTTTTCTGGCAATTCATGGTACATTCAGTATTCTTTGTCAACAACATAATTCAAATGCATCAATTTGTCTTTAGTCATCTTTATTCATTATCCAACTTTCATATGCACATAAAACAAGTCCGGAAGAGTCAAAATAAGATCTTGAGTCTATCCCACCTGAATTTAGAGAACATCTCAAGAACAGATTTGATGCACTGAACACTAATGACAGAAGACCTGATAATCTGTGGGATGTCATCAAGAACATCAATCATGAAGAAAGCAAAAGGTCATTAAAAAGGCAGGAAATAAAGAAAAGATCAAAATGGGTGTCTGAAGAAACTCTTCCTTGCTCTTTATCACGGAGTATCTAAAGCAAACGGAAGGAAGGAAGAAGTCAAAGAGTTGAATAGAATATTTCAGAAGGAAGCTTGAGGAGACAAAGTCAAACATTATAATGAAATATGAGTAAACCTAGAATTATAAAACCAAAATGGAAGAACATGCCTAGCCTATCTGAAACTGAAAGAATTCAAGAAAAAATTCAAGCCTCCAGTTGCAATTTTGAAAGATTGTATGGGCAAAGTTCTGCATGATACAGGAAGCATCAAGAGAGATGGAAAGAATACAGAGTTGCTCACTCACACACCACTCCCGTACCACTCACTCTCTGATTCACCACTCACTCAGTCACCACTCAGTCACCACTCACTCAATCACCTCTCACTCACTCAAAACTCTCTCACCTACTACTCACTCACTCACTCACTCACTCACTCACTCACTCACTCACACACCACTCATTTACCACTCACTCATTCACCACTCAAGCACCACTCACTCACTCATCACTCAGTCACTCACCACTCACTCACCACTCACCCACCACTCACTCACCACACACACAGAAAAAGAATACACAGAGTCACTGTACCTAAAAGCACTAATCAACAGTTGACTATTTCAGAAGGTAGCATATGAACAAGAACCAATGGTACTGAAGGAAGAAATTCAAGTGGCATTGAATGCATTAGCTAAAAAGAAGGCTCCAGGAATTGACGAAATACCAATTGAAATATTTCAGCAAGCTGATGAAGCATGGGAAGCATTCACTCTATAAGCCAGGAAATTTGGAAGAGAACTACTTGGCTAACTGACTGGAAGAGGTCCATATTTGTGCTCATTCCAAAGAAAGGTGACCTAGCAGAATTCTCAAACTACAGAAAATATCAGTGATATTGTATGTAAGTAAAATTTTGCTGAAGATCATCCAACAACAATTGCAGTAGTACATTGACAGGGAACTTCCAGAAGTTCAGGCCAGATTCAGAAAAGGACAGGGAACAAGTGATATCATTGCTGATGTCAGATTGATCTTGACTCAAAGCAGAGAATACTGGAAAGATGTTTACTTGTGTTTTGTTTACTATACAAAGGAATTAGACTGTCTGGACCATAATAAAGTATGGATAACGAGAAGAATGGGAATTCCAGAACACCGCATGGTGCTCATTCGGAACTTGTCCATGGGTCAAGAGGCAGTTTTGTAAACAGAACACGGGAATATTGCATGGTTTGAAATCAGGAAAAGTGTGTGTCAGTGCTGTATCTTTTCACCATGCTACCTGTTAAGTCTGTATGCTGAGCAAATCATCAGAGAAGCTGGCTTATATGAAGAATGTGGCATTAGGGTGGGAGGAAGGCTTACTAACAGCCTCAGATATGCAGATGACACAACCCTGTTTGCGGAAAGTGAGGAGGACTTGAGGATTTGCTGAAGATCAGGATCGCAGCCTTAAGTATGGATTACAATTTAATGTAAAGAAAATTCAAACGCTCACAAGTGGACTAATAGGTCACAGCATGATAAATTGAGAAAAGTTTGAAGTTGCCAAGATACCGGGAGGGTGGTGGGAGGGTCGGGTAGAGAGAGGGAACCAATTACAAGGATCTACTTATAACCTCCTCCCTTGGAGACGGACAACAGAAAAGTGAGTGAAGGAAGACGTCAGACAGTGTAAGATACACAAATTAATAATAATTTATAAATTATCAAGGGCTTATGAGGGAGGAGGTAGTGGGGAGGAAGGGGAAAATGAGGAGCTGATACCAAGGGCTCAAGTGTAAAGCAAATGTTTGCAGAATGATGATGACAAAAAATGTACAAATATGCTTGACACAATGGATGGATGTATGGATTGTGATAAGAGTTGTACGAGCCCCCAATAAAATGATAAAAATTTTTCCATCTTGCTTGGATTTACAATCAATGTTCATTTTGAAAGCAGCAATCAAAAGATCAAAAGACATATTGCATTAGACAAATCTGCTGCACAAGAACTTTTAATAGCATTGAAAAGCAAGAATGTTACTTTAAGAACTAAATTGTTCTAACCCAAGCCATGGTATGCTCCACTGCCTCATATGCATGTCAAAGTTGGACGTTGGCTAAGGAAGACCGAAGAAGAATGGAAGCATTTGAATTGTGGTGCCGAAGAAGAATACGGAAAGTCCCATGGAGTGCTAAATGGACAAACCCATCTCTGTAAGAAGTATGTCCAAAGTGCTCCTTAGAGGTAAGGATGGCAAGACTTGTCTTACATAATTTGGACATGGGGTCAGCAGAGACCAGTCCCTGGAGAAGGACATCATGCTTGGAACAGTGAAGGGGCAGCTAACAAGAGGAAGGCCTTCAAGACATGGCTTGGCACCATGGCTGCAGCAATGAGTTCAGGCACAGGAACAATTGCAAGGACGGTGCACGGCCATGCAGTGCTTCGTTCGTTACGTATAGAGTCTCTATCGGTGACAGCTGATTCAATGGCACCTAACAACAGCAAAGGCAACAGCAACAGCACATACTGCTACAACTGATTTTGAATTATCTTCAGCAAAATTTTACTTGCCTGTGATATCAATGATATTGTTTGATAATTTCTGCATTCTGTTAGGTCACCTTTTGTGGTAGCTACATAATCTGGTGTCAATTGAAGGATTATGAGTGTGGGGGTGGAGTCTAGCCTGTCAATCAAGATATAGCCAAGGAGCCCTCTGTGTAGGCATAGCCTTCTGAGGATTCTGGGAACTCCTGGCACTTCCTCCTTGGAGCCTGGAGACACACACTCTCTCTGCTCACTCCCTGTGAGACATCCCTGTGGAGAAGACACATGGAGAGAAGCTGATGGAGCCAGACCTTCTCCTAATGGAGAAGCCATTAGGAGAATCCTGCCAGTACTGAGATGTTTATAACGCCACTGGATCCACAAGACTTCCCACCCACTTGCCTGTGATCTTCCTGCGTTCAGCACCATTGCGTGTGTTTTGTGAGTCTGAAGTGGACTTTATAGATTGGTATCGGACATATGGGCTAATATCAGACTTATAGACTTGATCTGGACTTGGTTGGGATGTTTTCTCAATATTCAACTGCTCTTGTATATAAAGCTCTTTCTTATACACATATGACTGTCTCCCTGCATTTGTTTTTCTAGTCTACCTGGACTAACATGCCTTTCCTTGAATAAGCACAAATGCATATATACAAATATATATATTTTTGCTTATTCATATATATACATGCATGCCTTTGTGTCAATACTGACTCACAGCAACCATGTAGGACAGGACAGAACTGCCATGGTGGGTTTCTGAGACTGTAACTGTTTACAGGAGTAGAAAGCCCTGTTTTTCACCTAAGGAGCTGCTGGGGGTTTGAACTGCCTTCTTCATGGATCACAGTCCAATGAGTAACCACTACACTAGCAGGACCTGTGTGTGTATGTGTATGTTGATTAAATCAGAAAGAGGCGATTTTGTACATGGTTAGGGGGCCCTAGTTGTACAGTAGGTTTTAACAGTAAACAGCAATAGAGGTGGGCACATCTGACCTCCTCTGGTGTCACTATTGCCATGAGGGAAGGGTCAGATTACCCTTCATGGTCCATCCTCCTTTACCTGTTTTGATATCCCTCCCATGCCACTGTACATCTATGCTGGGTTTAATGATCCATTGCAATGGACACAGAGAACTCACAAACAATATTCACAGTGAAGGGATTTATCAGGGAATTCAATAGGTTACCACTGTATTCCAGCATAAATTCTGAGCATCCCAGGTTGCAATGGGCTATGGATAGTACAAAAGCCATTTTCAGAGTACCCATATAGATTGAGCTCCTATTGACTGCTTTCTGATCATTAACCAAACCAAGCAACCAGACAAACTCACTGCCACAGAGTCAATTCTGACTCATCGCGACCCTATAGGACAGAGTAGAACTGCTCTGTGGGTTTCGGAGACTGTAATTCTTTATGGGAGTAGAAAGCCTCCTCTTTTTCCCTTGGAGCACCTGGTGGTTTTGAACTACTGAAATTGAGGCAGACAAGCAAAAGAAATTCCATTTTTGTAAGCTGCTAAGTAACTTGCCCCTTCCTCCCTCCATCTCAGAAAGTTGACTGTTAGCTGGCCTGCCCGTTCTCCCTCCCCTTAGGGGAAAATCTCTGCTGGGGATTAATTTTAGAATGTACTCTCTGTTCCCAGGTTCTGAACATTCCAATTAGTTTTGACTAGTCTTCCATATATCATTTGTTCTTATTCAATATTGCTCCCTTTGCTGGTGTAATCTGAATGGCATAGTTACTCTTGTTATGGTAACCAGAATGTTATAGTCAATTTTGGTATTGTTTCTCTTATGATAAGGAATGTACCTTGTAATGCATGCTTGCTCTTCTTGAAGTTACCAGAATGTTATAATCAGTAATACTCCCTAACCTTAAAGAATAGTAACATTAATTTTGCTTTCTGCCTCTGTCCACGCTTGCTTACATCTTAGACAAAGGGTAAATGAGGTGAAATGTGGATTTGGGACTGCAATCAAAGAATCCTTTTAGATTCTAGCAGTCCGGTTATAACTGAATAAAGACTCTTCTAAATTATCAAGACATTATAGTGGCTGTCATTTATTTGAATCTGCAACAAAATAACATTTCTCTATGATCAAGAATAAGTTTCACTGGACATCCCCTTGCAGAAGGGCTGCGGGGAGGGGATGAACCAGTCAGGGTGCAGTGTAGCAATGATGAAACATACAATTTTCCTCTAGTTCTT
>NW_022111369.1:45110488-45111968 GCF_000313985.2 Echinops telfairi
TCTCTTTATACAGATGTCGTCATTGATTTCCGTGTAATCCACCTGGAGAAGTTCTCATGTGTAGTTGCCTTTTGCGTTGTTGATAAAAGGTATTTGCTAAGAACAAGTCTTTAATCTTACAAAATTCTGTCACGTGGTATCCAGCTTCATTTCTGTCACTGAGATCACATTTTCCAACTACTGGTCCTTCCCCTTTGTTTCCAATTCTGCGTTCCAATCACCAATAATTATTAATGCATCTTGATTGCAAATTGTATCAATTTCAACAAAAATTTTCAACTTTTGCCTCACCAGCATTTGTGGTTGGTGATAAATTTGAATAATAGATGTATTGACTAGATTGTATAGGAACAGATATTATCCTATCACAAAGAGCATTGCACTTCAAGATAGGTTTTTTAAAAAGTTTTATTGGACATAATCCACCTATGCAATCTAATAGTACAATCATATCAAGAAGAGTTTTACAATCATTACTATAATCAATCTTACAACATTTTCTTCTTTCTTGCACTCATTTTTATTAGCTCTTTATTTCCCCCTGATCTCACTGTTCAGATTCCTAAGAAACCATGAGTCCAGTTACTGTGTCTATAGATTTACCTATCCTGAATTTCATATCCATAAAAAGATACGCAAAACAAACAACCACAACCACAACTAAGAAAAAAACTAACAATAACAAACTAAAACAAAATTAACATCTGATAATCTGCTTTCCAATGCCATCTGCTTGATAGCAAGGCAATTCACAGCCCTGGTCTATGGTCAGAGGGGATTCACCTGTGGCGTAATCCAAATTAAAATTTTTTTTTTAATTTTTTAAAAAACTGAAACAACTTTTAATTGGGTCAAAAAGGAGATCAAATAAGATTACATTTTAACCTAACTGTAGCTACCATAATCAAGTTTACAATGCTCTCTGTCTGATAAGGCTATTCACATGCCTTGATTATGGTCAGAGGGCACACACCCGAGGCTTAATCTATATGTGGGCTCTGCAAATGGATTTTGGGTTTCCGTTGTTGTCTGTAGCCTTTTGGAAATCAGGTGTTCACAATTTAAGCTCCAACCCATCCTCTCTTTAGGATCTGGATACTATTATTTACAATCCGTCAGGCACATGGGCTTCTGTGCGTCTTCCGTGTGGGCTTAATTGACATCTCACGTAGACAGCTGCTTCTCTGAAGGCAAGCCTTCCAAACCGCAGACATTATTCTTTCTGATAGCTGGGCCCCATCTAGTTTCTTCGCTTTGTGTTGCCATAGCACTCATATCTCCTATGCTCTCTACATGAGGGCGCTTGCAGGATAAATCATGAAATGTCCTTTTTGATGATTAATGGAAGACCATTCCTCTGGAATCTGTTATTCTCGGTATAACAAACAATATGATTTTCTGATTCAAAATGGCCAATACCCTTCCATTTCAGCTGACTAACCCATAGAATATCAATCTTTATGCACTCCATTCCATTTTA
>NW_022111369.1:45124795-45126395 GCF_000313985.2 Echinops telfairi
TCAGGTTGTTAGGACATTTGGGCTATTGTAAATAATGCTGCTGTGAGCATTCCAGCTCCTATGAACAGTGTCATTATCTGTTTGATTTCCTGTTTTCAAGTCTAGGGGAAGACTTTCTGGATCATATGATAATTCTACATTTAACATTTTGAAGAATCCCCGAACTGTTTCCCATAGCAACTGCACTATGTTGGAGAAATGTCTGTCAAGTCTTTTGCCCATTTTTCAATTGAGCTTTTAATTTTTGTTTTTGTTGACTTTCAAGAGTTCTTTGATATCAATATTTTTATTTTAATTGATATTTAATAATTTAATAATAAATTTAATAATTTAATAATCAATTTAATAATTGATATTAATATCAAATAATCTTGATATTAAAACCTTATTTGTTCATGTCTTTAAAAGATGAAAATTTAACAAAGCCATATTCGTTGGTAAGGAGCTCTGGAGGTGCTGTGAGTTAGGTGTGGGGCTGCATCGGCAAGACTGCTGGTTCAGACGCACCAGCTGCAAGA
This sequence comes from Echinops telfairi, assembly GCF_000313985.2. Lineage (NCBI taxonomy): Eukaryota > Metazoa > Chordata > Mammalia > Afrosoricida > Tenrecidae > Echinops > Echinops telfairi. The sequence continues at coordinate 45,125,314 of NW_022111369.1, forward strand.
GAAAGGGGAGGCTATCTGCTCCGATAAAGATTTACAGTCGTGAAAGATCCTGTATCAGGTCACTATGAATCAGAATCACCTGGATGAGAGTGGCTTTGCGTGGATTGCTGGATTCTGATTGATATTGCTTAGAAAAATAGTAAAGCTATGCGAGTGCATATGCGTTCAAAATATAGTTAGGAGGCAATCCCAGTGGAACGTGTAAGCTTTTATACTAGTCTCAGGGAAATGGCATATGATTTAAGTATATGTATTATTAGATAAAATAAATATATAGTGACTCCAAAAGCTCACTGATATTGAGTCAAATCATACGTATAGCCACCCCCACAGAATGGCCTTTGTGGGTCTCTGAGGCTGTAAATCTTTATCGGAGCAGAAAGCCTCATCTTTCTCTCTCAGACCACCTGGTAGGTTTGAATCACTGACTTCATGGATACTGACCTTATGGTTAGTAGCCCAATGCATAACCCAGATTACTACCAGAACTCTCAGATAGACATTAGGTGTACTTATATATATATAAATACATAAAAAATATATATATTAATAAACAAATCTGGGTTCACATTGCTCCTGAAAGGCATTTCACAGAATACTCAGATTAAAATGTGGTCATCATGCTCTATTTCGCTGAATTCATTTAATGTTGAACAAAGTTCATTTCCAACCTTTATAGCAGATGGAATGATGATACTATAACGAAGGGCAGAGTACCTGTGACCATAAACAAAGTGTAAGATGGGGATGTGGATTAGTTGAGGAGAGAATCATAAAACCGTGAGGGCCTCTGCTTAAAAAGATGGCTGTTATTAGAATGGTCATTGCCTGGATGCTAGGCTGAGCAGCAGCCTTTTATGACCTAAAGCACTCAATTCCTTTAATTATCAATAAGCAATAGTCTCCTGATCAGGCAAAGTAAAGGAAACTTCAAAATACCAGAAGACTTCTGGATTAGAAGTTCTCTGGGCTCTGGACCACGGTTTCTGGAATTTTGTTGATTTCTTACTTAGGGACTCTAGATAGAAGTTTGTGTTCTGCTTTTCGTTAGATTTCAATTTCTTTGTTATTTTATCATTTTT
>NW_022111369.1:45127496-45129332 GCF_000313985.2 Echinops telfairi
ATTTTTTATAGCTGGGCACCATCAGCTTTCTTCACCACATTTGCTTATGCACCCATTTTGTCTTCAGAGATTGTGTTGGGAAGGTGAGCATCACAGAATGCCAGATTGTTAGAACAAAGTGTTCTTGTGTTGGGGGAGCAGTCGAGTTGGGGGCCAATGTCCAATTGCAACCTTAATTCTTAACATATAGATATGAGGACATAGTTCTATTCCCCTCTTGATATGTATATATGCCTGTATTTAGACCTCTATAAATGTCCTTTGTCTCCTGGTTCTTTCCTCTATTTCCTTTTATCTTCCTCGTGTCCCCCTATCGTGTTTGGCCTCCATTCAGGTTTAGTAATTCCTCGCTGCTTTATTAAGCCCCTTTTTAAGCCCCACTAAGTGTCCTATGTCCTTCTCTCCATTGATTTTAGTTCACTTGTTGTTCCCTTGTCCCTGCGTTGGTCCTCCCACCACACTTCCTTTCTTCCACCTCCCCTTCTACTGTATCCCCCTAGAACCATTGGTCTCATTCTTTTCACCTCTGAATTATTTATCCTGCCTATCTTATCTAGATGGACATGCAGATGCATTAATAAGTGCAAAAACCAGGAAAAGTGAAATAAAACAACAAAGGAAGTCAAGACCAACAAAACAATAAAATAAAAACAACAAAAAGAAAGCCACTGACAAAAATGGAAAAGCCTATAAATAGGTCAAGGTTTGTTTCTTGGCCTTTATGAGTGTTTTCCAGTTGAGTCTGATGGGGTGCCACACTCTATTTCCAAAGTCTATTTTTGGTATTCCCCAGGGATTTCATCACTTTGCTCCCCTTGCTCTGTTGCATGCCCTTAGTGTTTCACCCAGCATGTTGGTGTCAGATTGTGCACAATTCCCTCACTGTGTCTCCAGTGTTGTCCCCTGCAGCACTATGGTTTAGTGAGGGATGCCATGTCCTGTGTGGTTAGAGGGGGGAAGGGAGGGTGTCCCTATGGTCCTCTCTGTGCATTGTTTGCACAAAGCAGGAACATCGTCCTCAGGGCATGGGGCCAGGATGTCCTCTTCTCCCTCTCCATCCCTTTTCCTTTCTCCCATGTTCTCTAATCAGATGCACCCCTCTCCCCAAGCTGTATCCCCAGTGCTGTCCTCTGGAATGCATTCTTCTGAGGTGGGGTGGGGTTGGGGTTGGGGTGGGTGTCCACATAGATGGGATTGTGGCCAGCTCCACAGACCTCTCTACGAGTTCCCTGGTACATGTTGGTATGTTGTATTCACATCTTGGCACATCGAGTTGAAGCCTGGTCTTTCACTCTCCTGTGGAGATATAAACAATACTGAGATAGTTAAAGTTCATTGTGCCAAACTGGCCAATAAACACATGTGGAGTTAATTTAAGGGTGGAGGGATAAATAGCTCATTGAGCCTCACCTTTCTTGTTCTTCAATCTCTTGCTTTGTGGTGGTCACACCAGGGTGCAGCTGCCTTAGCCAGTTCCCTGCTTCAGCTGGCAAGGCTCACTTCTTGCAAGACATCCCTGAGGATGTCTTGCAAGATATGGATCTATGTTGATGCAGCCCTGGGTGCTGGGGCAGCCGTATGAAGACTCCTGCCAGTGCTGAGATGCTTACACATTCACTGATTCGGCTTTCCTCCTACAGTTGGCATCATTGTGTGTGTTTTGTGAGATGGAGGAGGACTTTATGGATTAGTGTGGGACAGATGGGCAAATGTTGGACTTATGGGCTTGGGCAGCACTGGGTTGGGCTGTTTTCTTGATGTGCACATACCCTTTATATAAAACACTCTTATAATATGAGTTTCTGTGGATTTGTTTCTGTAATGTACCCAGACTAA
>NW_022111369.1:45130689-45154084 GCF_000313985.2 Echinops telfairi
CCTGGATTCCCTGTGTTTCCAGTTCCTATCTGTACCAGTGTACATCTTCTGGTCTAGCCAGATTTGTAAGGTAGAATTGGGTTTATGATAGTGAGTGGGGAGGAAGCATTTAGGAACTAGAAGAAAGTTGTATGTCTCATCATTGCTACATCGCACCCTGTTTTCTAAGCCAGCGAGTTACCCTCTGCCTTTTAATGTTTGAGTTCAGTCCATTGATATTCAGTGTTATTACCTGCATGTGTGGGTTGTGATGGCATCTTGTACCTTTTGTGTTGAGAGTTTTCATAGCAGTTTGTATTTTGTATGTGTGTGTGTGTGTGGTTCATTCTTGCCTTGTTTCCACTTTAGAGCTAATGCTCACTTGGGTACTGTTTTCTCTTTGTCACCCTCTGGGTGGAATTGTTCTATGTGACAGTCTCTTATTTGTGCTCGGTGAGTGTTGATCTTCTGCCCATACTGGGTCTGCAAGGATCTTTTGTAGGGCTGGGTTCCTTTTTACGTATTCTTTGAGTTTTTCCTTGTCTGGGAAGACTTACTTCTCCATCTATCTTAATACATATTTTGGCTGGATATAGTATTCTTGGGTTTGCGTTATTTTCCTTCGATCTTTGGAATATGTTGCTCCACTTTCTCCTCTTCTTCATTGTGTCAGTTGAGAGGTCTGAACATATTCTTATTTAGGTACCTTTATAAGGGACTGTTTGATTTTCCTTATCTGCTCTTATGGTTTTCTCTTTTTCCTCATAGTTGGATAATTTAACTATTATGTGTCTTGGTGATTTCTTCTTGAGATTCAGTCTGGCTGGTGTTCTTTCAGCCTCCTGAATGGTTGCCTGGTTTTCATTTATTAAGTTTTCCTCTAAGCATTTCCTTGCTATTTTTGCTGTTGACTTCTTTGTTGTGTCTTCTTCCAGTAGCCCAATTATTGTAATATTGTTCCTATTCATGGCATCAGACATAGCTCTCAGGTTTTCTCCAGCTTTTCTGATTGTCTTATTTGACTGCTTTTCCCGGTTGTTGAAGTCTGCCTGGTTATCCTCTAGGTCAGTGGTCCAATTCTCTGCCTCCTCAAGTCTGTTGGCAAAGTCTATTATTTTGCTACTTGATTTTGTTAGTCCCTTAGTCTTGTATTTCCCTTTGGTGCATTGCCTTTATCTCTTCAATCATTTCATCCCTTTTCTGTTGCTTCCCTCATATCTTGTATGATTCCAAGCACATTGTGAAGATTTCTTTCTGTTGCAGGTCAATGTCTGCTTCTTCTGTGCACGTTGTTAGCTTCATGACTTCTTTGGGCATTGTCCTTAAAGTGACATCTTTGCTCTTTAACACTTTAAAGAGGTCTTTACCCAATGCAATCTTGGTTTGACTTCTTAACTTCTGCTTCCATGAACATTGTTTGTGGAAAGTAAAACTCTACATCTAGTGTGCCAGCCCCAGGGTAAGGCTTGCTCTCTGTTGGTGACTCTGCAGGAATGTCTTTGCCTCCTTTCAACATTTGTGGGGTTAGTATTCCATGGAGGTTACGATATGTCATAGTAAGGGGTCTCTCTTCCTGGGTGAAGTAAATGGCCACATGTCTTCAAAGGTGATGCAGTCCCGAGTCAAGTCCCTCTTTATTCTGACAGCCATGTAGCCTGAGGGCAGAGGAAGGGCAGGAACTCCAAACACAGGATGGAGATCCAGGCATGATCTAACTTTAAACCTTTCTCAGCACAGGGACTCCAGGTCCAAAGGACACATTCTATGCTAAGTATTTCTTCCTTGTTGGAAATAAGGCCCCTCCTCTCTGCTACCTCATTTCTCCTTTTATTTTTGTAAGAGGAAATAGGTGACTCAAGCTAGGACGGGACTTGAGTAAAAGGTGTGACTTAAATAAAGGTATGACTTGACACGCACAATATTGGGGATCATGGTCTTTTCAAGTTGACATATAGTTGGGAAGACACAACTCAATCCATGACATGTTTGGTGAAGTAGAAGGCCATTAAGGGTGAGGGAGACCTTTGGTGAGATGGATTGGCAAAAAGTTCTAATCATGAATTGCAACAAGCTGGTGATCTTAAGCATAATTCAGGACTGTGTAAATGTTTTAAAAAATGTACACAGAGTCAACAGGCATCAGACTCAACTAAATGACATCTATCTATCTAACATCTGCTTATCTAGCATTTATTTATTTACATACCTATCCTAGCCGCTACCTACCAGTTAAAATATTTTCCATCAGAATTACCTATGGTGCATGTTAGGAAATCCAGATTCAGTATCCCATTCAATAGTGATTGGGCCCAAATCCTTGGGACCTCCCAAAGTGAGTTGTCTAAGAAACAATTTGAGAACCATGTAGTAGGGCACTACAGCTGCTGACTGGAGATTAACTGCACACCACCTGGATTGCACTGAATGAACTCTGCTTCATTAGCCAAGGCTACTATCAGAGGATAATTTCAAGGCAAAAAGTCTGATTGGGCTTGTTTACCTAATCAGACTTTTAAAAAAAAATTATCTATTCTGCTTTACTCAGTCAGACTTACCTATTCTTCTTTCTTGCTGCATCTGATATTTGGAAATCTGAGAATCCTTAGGGTTCTCTTGAGAGTCTTTTACAATACAAACCATCTTAAAAATTTGCAAAAATGAGGTAATTGACTACTTCAGAGATTGAGACAGAATACAGTGAAAAGAGGATGAGTTTCAGAATCAAATGATCTGAATAAAAATTTTAAAAACCCTCTACTCTGCTTTTACTGGTGTTTCAATTTTGAATGAGTTATTTCAACATTTTGAGTCATAGTTTCCTCATATGAAAAATGGGACTAAAATATTGGTCGATTCAAGTGAAGAAATGTGTTATGAACTATTAAATCACATGACCCTAATTGGCAGTTACTTTATCTCTTTCTCTGATTCTGATTAAGGTAAGAAGAAAGTAAAGCCCAAATACAACTAACGTCATTGAATTAAGCAATTAAAATGCTTTACATGGTAATTTTTGGTGGTGTATAATTTACTACAATATAAATTTTAATTGTAGGACATAGCTAAAGCATATATCTATATTAAATATGACACATGTGTCTGCTTCTCAGGTATGAGAAAAAGAAAAACAAATTAAATAAAAATAAACAATAAAAAATTAAATTAAGACAAACAGAAGAAAGACAAAATCTGTGAAACCAAAAGCTGGTTCTTATATATGATCAACAAAGTTAATAAATCATTAGCTGGCTTGATTATAAAAAAAAGAGAAAAGACTAACATTACTAACATTGTTAGGCATGAGGGCGGACATGAGACTACAGTTTCCATAGACACTAAAAGGATAATAAATAAGATTATTATTATGAACAATTCTATTCTAGTGAATTTAACAAATAATATGAAATGGAAAATTAGTTGGAGTGCCATTGATGGATAAAACTTGCTAAGAGAGAGGAGAATAAAGAACCCAGCCAACGAAATGAGATAATACTAAGGATTGGAATTTTGTCACCATTTTATGAAAACATTAAAAAAATGTTATTCCATCATAAAGAAGGGGGGGGGAAAAAGGAGGAGGGAGAAAGGGGGAAAAGTGGAGGAGAGGAGACGATGACACTGGGCAAGCAGGGTGCTAACCCACCCAGGGGGAGAGTATTGGCTATGTCTCCATGGAATTAGGAGTGTGCATGCAGACCCTACCATGGCACACCAAACCTACCATACCAGGGCAATGTAACCACATGAAGCAATGCATGAACAGAGTGGGCTACAGGGATAGTCCCAATCAGAGCCAAACTGACCCCCTCCCTAGAAGTATACACTACAGGGGACACCACTAACCCTACAGGTTTTGGAGAGGGGCCAGCCTGCCATGCCCACACGTAAGCAAGCCAAGAAAGAAATAAAAAGAGTTAGGTTTTAGACCCCATAACAGCACACTAAGCCCAAAGAATGATGTCCCTGCACAGAGCTGCTAAGGCACAGAGAGAAATGTAGGGTCAACAACAGCTTGAGATGTGATGATGCCTCGCTAGAGCGTACTGGGACAGAGGAGAATACTGGGGACACATGGCCGGGAATGAGTCCAGTCTGAACTCCCCACAGTGGGGCAAACCCAGAAGGAAACATTACAGATCAGCAACAGGAGCAAAGCCAAGCCACAGAGCCCCTGAGAAGCCCCCCAAATAGACTTCAGGCTAGGAGGGGCAGTTCCTGGAAACCCCAGGACCAGTGGGGAGATAGTCATATGGGTCAGTGTACAACAGACTTGGAATTATCTATGCTTTTCGAATTTTTTTTTGCTGGTTATTTTTCTTTATATATATATATATATTTCATTTTTTCTCTCTTTTTATTAAGGTTTTTTTTTTTCTTTTTTAACATTTTATTAGGGGCTCACACAACTGTTATCCCAATCCATACACACATCAATTGTGTAAAGCGCATTTGTACATAGTTTCTCAAAACATTTTCTCTCCATTTAAACCCCCGACATTAGGTCCTCATTTTTCCCCTCCCTCCCACCTCCCCTCTCCCGCATGAGCCCTTGATAGTTTATAAATGGGTATTTTGTCATATCTTGCCCTGTCCGACGTCTCCCTTCATCCACTTTTCGGTTGTCTGTCCCCCAGGGAGGAGGTCACACACAGTTCCATGTAATCGGTTCCCTCTTTCCTACCCATTCTCCCTTTACCCACCCTGTTTTGCCACTCACACCACTGGTCCTATAGGGCTCATCCGTCCTGGATTCCCTGTATTTTCAGTTCCTATCTGTACCAGTGTACCTCCTCTGGTCTAGCCAGACTTGCAAGATCGAATTTGAGTCATGGTAGTGGGAGCGGGGATTTGTTTTCTTTTTGTATTGTCAACATTATTGTTGGATAGGCATGGGAAGAAAGCCTGAGGAGAAAGCAATGGGACTGAAGGTCCTGGAGGGACTTAGGGAAGGAGGAAGGAGGGGAAGGGAGCAGTGAGTTAACAATGCCACAGATAGGGGAACAACTAGGTGATTAAAATCAACAATGAGTATGATGTAGAGATCCTGGGGGTGTTGGAGCAACAGTAATCTAGCTGAGATGAATTACTAAGAGGCAGAAGAAGGGTAAGTGTGAGGGTGGGGCAGGAGGAAGATAAAAGGAAACAGAGGAACGATCTAAGAAGCAAAGCTATGGGTAGAGGTATAAACATAGATGTGCACTTATGTAAATATATTAACAAAAATAGAATTATTGGCATAGGTACATATATCTATATGGCAATACTGTACATTGAGGGAGTGGATGGCTTTTGGGGCTCTGCTCAAGCCCTCCCTAAATGCAAGAACACTTTGTTCTAACAACCTGGCATTCTGTGGTGCTCGCCCTTCCGGTACAATCGCTGAAGACAAAATGGTGCACAAGCAAATGTGGTGAAGAAAGCTGATGGTGCCCAGCTATCAAAAGATATAGCATCTGGGGTCTTAAAGGATTGAAATTAAACAAGTGGCCATCTAACTGAGAAGCAACAAAGCCCACATGGAAGAAGCACACCAGCCTGTGTGATCATGAGGTGACGATGGGATAAGGTATAGGGCATCAGAAGACCACAAACAAACAACAAACATATTGTTGAGAATGAGGGGGGTCAGAGCAGAGACCCAAAACCCAAAACCCATTTGTAGACAATGGGACATCCCTTCACAGAAGGATTGCAAGGAAGGGATGAGTCAATCAGGGTGAATGAAGTATAGCACCGATGAAACACAGAATATTTCTCTGGTTCCTTGAGGCTTCCTCACCCCCCACTATCATTACCCAGTCCTGCCTTTCACTGCAGGCTAGGCCAAAGCAAGTGCACAGGTACAGATAAGAGCTCAGGACACATGGAATTCAGGTCAGATAAACCCTCAGGAACAGAAATGGGAGTGGCGATACCAGGAGGGGAAGGGAAGGTGGCGAGAGGAAGGGGGAAGAAACCACAGGGTAAGGGAGACAGCAATCAGCCTAAGATACAAAGTTAATAATAATTTATAACTTATCAAGGGGTCACGATAGTGGGAAGGGGGGGAGATGGTAAAAGGAGGAACTGATACCAAGGGATCATATAGTTTGTAAATCTTTTGAAAATGTTCGTGGCAACATATGTACAAATATGCTTGACACAATTGATGTATGGGTCCCTCTTGAGACAGTTATAAGAGCTGTAAGAGCCTCCAATAAAATGATCTTAAAATTTGTTTTTCCTGAGAAAATTCATAAGGTCAACAATTTGGGGTAGGAGTAGGGGAAGGAAATCCTATCACCTCATCCCTGTTTTATCTTCTAACCCCTCCCACACCTCTTTAAGATGTTTTGTAGCAGGCAAAACAAGACTGCTTAGGACACTTGATTCCTGACCAGGGAGATGGCTGCTCATTTAGCGTGAGTCGTAGGGCCTGGTGCCAGGGACATGGTTTGACTTGTGTTACAAGCCACTTGATGGGACTCTGTCTTTTGTCTATCACTTTTGTCCTCAGTCAGTTGTCAATTCCAATGGCTACTTTCATGATTCATTCAAAACTATCTCTTTAAAAACATTGCTTTCTGAGAATGCTGCCAAATAAAAATTGAATTAAAAAAAACACCTGTTCTCTCAGATTGCAAAATAACTTGACCATTCTTGAGATTGGAGTTTGAATTACTAGTTGTTCGAAAGGATGAATGTAGCCTTGCAAATAGATTTAAATATGAAATAAGTTGAAATTAATAAGGACTCAATTGTCCTGAGAGAGTATACAATCAAAGTAAAATGTATTAGGATGCATATATGCAGATTTAAAACAAATCCTGACCTATAAGAATGACTATAATTTGATCGAAGGCACTTACGTATGCATAGGAAATAGGATTAAGCTATTTGTTAATGAGAAATAATACTGGTCAGTCATTGAGGAATAAAAAGAATACCACCAAAGAGGCAAAGTTTAGTTAGGCAAAGGCTCTTGTTTGGCCAAGATGGAGTTCATTTGAAAATGGATAAAGCAGAGTGACTATTGGGGCCTCATATGTTTAAACATTAGACCTATTTCTGCTCCACTGTAACCAAATGGTTTTCTGAAAAACTGAATTCCGATGAAAACTTCCTACAGAGAGAGGGAAACCTGGCCAGTGCTGTCACTAGAGATGCTGCCGTACTTCTCCCTGTCAATTAGTCAGTGCATTACGGTTGTACGCACCAGTTTCTGCTGAGCTAAATCTGACTGGCCCTGGGCTGCTGACAGTCATGGTTACAGAAAATCACACCTCTGGCAAGCACTGAAGATGCACCCCTCCAGAGCACAGAGAAAGACAGGACCACCCAGAGCCAGTATCCAAATCACACCTCCCTCCCAATTTCAAGCTGAACAGATGCGGATAGCAGAAACGAGTCCGGAAGCATGCCTGCTCCCTCTCATTCTGCTGCCTCAGGCACCTCTCATATTTGTGGTGCTTTCGAAGGCCATCCGTTGCCTCATTTGGGTCCCTCTTGAGCCGTGTACTTGACCGCCAGTGGTCCTCTTCCTCCCTTATGCCTCTCTGTCTGAGGAAGGGCATTGAACCCAACAGGGTTCATAGACACTGTTCAGTGGAATGCCCTTCAAGTGGCTCCTGGGGTAGATACATCTCTGGTCGCTGATCAGACCACCTATATGTCACATATTGAGATCGATGTTGCAAATTCAGTGGTGACTTCTCCGCTCTCATGCTGCTTCGCCTTTCAGGAGCATTTACCAGAGTTGCTTGTTCTCTTCTTCTTGAAATATTTTCTTCTCCAGTTATTTGTCCTTACTCTAGATTCTGGTTTTCCTCTGATTTCACAGCTCAAATCCCTTGTATTTTCTTACTCCCTGCTTGACATTTATGATGGAGGAGGTATGGTTGTTTCTATCCCAAATCCCTATTTGTACTTGCCCAAGCAAGCCAGAGGTCAGGTGGCAAGGCCAAGGGGAACAGGGACCAAGAGGACACTGGCCAGGAGAAGTGTGCTTCACCAAATAATTGTCTCCTGAGTTGTTCCTGATCATAAGTAGTAATCTGTTACTTCCCTAATAAGCCCTATAATCATGAAAAACAAAACCAAAAAGTTTGGTTTGAAATTGTGATCTTATGCAATCCATAACTAAAACCATCTATGTGATGATCATTCCAAAATTTGTACACATCTCTCTGCTGAGCCCCAGGCTCACATTTACAACTGCTTACTCAACAGCTGCATGAGGACATCTCATAGACATCTCCTGTTTAATGTATCTGGAAAGCACCATTGATTTCATTCCCAATCCTGTTCTTCTCCCAGTCTTCTTTATATCAGAAAATGGTATCAACAGTCACCCAGCTACTTAGGTTGCAAGCCTGGAAATAATCCTCAAATTATCTATTTCTTTCAACCTTTATTTATTATCTGCTACTGATACACACACTCAAAATCATTGTACTTCTTTCCCTGTTTATTGTTACTGTCTGGTATTGTTTTTTCAGTTTGTTGCTAAAGCATCATACCTGGTATCCTGATTTCTCCCACCCTTCGGAAATCCATTTTACAAGAAGATTTCTTTGGCATAAAGCTATTTAAAAATATTTTAAACAATCTCAAATACACAGAAAATTGGCAAGTGTAATACAGTGACTGGTTCCCCCCACCCCCAAATCATTGAGAATAAGTTGGCAATGTCATGCCCAATCACATCCAAACATTTTAATATGTTTTTACAAGTGAGAGAATGAGCTCATATATGCACAATAAAATGACGGGAAATCAATGTCAATATATAAAAACAAACAAAACAGAAAGCAAACCCAGTGCCATTGAGTCATTGCGACTCATCTTGCCTTAGAGTAGAACTGTCCCTGTCGAAGCTGCCCCACCAAGGAGCCTGGTAGTCTAGTGGCCTTGGCATTGCGCTGTGAACTCCCAGGCTAGTGGTTAAGCCCATCAGCTACTGCAAAGGAGAAAGAAGCAGCGCCCTGCTCCCATAGAGATCCAGTCTTGGAAACGTCTCTCAGGAACACTGAGTTGGAATTGCCTTGATGGCTATGGGGGTGGGAGGGGCATGTTCCTAACCTTTCCTGGAGCAGATCCGAGGCTTTTCTCTCCGGGGCGGCTGGTGACCAACCTCTGGGTTAGTAGCTGTGTTTAACCACTGAGCCACCTAGGCTCCTGTTGACATGCTCCTATCATCTAATCTACAGGCTTCTTTCACTGTTTTCCAATCCCCCCAATAAATCAGATAGCCAAGAGGTCCAGTCCAGAATCTTCTTTACCCTCTGTCTGTAACTTCCATCTGTCTGGCAACCTGAAACAATTCCTCATTATTTCTTTGCCTTTCATGGCCTTAACACTTTTGAAGATTACAGCCTCATTTTTTAATGTTGTTATTCAGGCTGGTGTTTCTGTTTTAAAAACACTCCCTACTTTGATGGTTCCCCATAGTTAGGAATATCACAGAAATAATACTGCGGTTTGGCACTGCATCTTATCAGGTGGAGCATTTTTGCTTTATTCCGCTGCTGTGGACATTCGCTTTGATCCCTTGATTCCGAGGCAGGCAGGCTTCTCTTTTCCGAGGTTATTCTTGCTTCCCTCTAGTAATGAGTATGTATCTTGTGAAGAGGTACTTCAAACCTTGTGAATATGCTGCTTCAATCAAAATTTTAATCAATGAATTCACTTATTTATATGCATCTAAGCTCAATGATTCCTGCTTTATTTAATGTCTGATGGTTTTTGCTACCATTAGTTGTCCCTGATTGCGATCATAAATGTCTCCAGTTTGGCCTCAAGACCTTCCAGCGGACTTTTGTCATTCTTGAAACCTTCCTTGCTAGAAGATGCTTCTGGGTCTTTCCTTGTCCCGGTCCTGGATTCAGCCATTTCCCCAAGGATCCCTGGTTCCTTTAAGAGAAGACCAACAATTAGAAGCCAGAATCTGGGCATGAGGTGTGATCATTGCAATTGGAGTGGCAGTGTTCTTTGGCCTTCTCAGTGGACAGAATAAGGACCTGACCCTGGACCTTTGCACATTCATTTTTGGACCTTTTATAGTGATCTGCCTCCCCAAACTGTCCATTAAAAACTCCATGGAGCACAGTGCTACTCTGATATATTTAGTTGCTACAAGTAGAATCAACTTGCCAGATACTGATGGTGCTAGGAGTCTGTACTGAGATCCCGGAGTTTGCATCATTTCCCCTGCAACACTATGCAGTTTATTTTGGTTTTCTCTTTTCATATTTATAACTCAATTCTCGGAAAGTGGGAAACCTGGCTTCCATTATCTTTAATTTTTCAGACTCAGCTCAATCAACCTTTCTCTCTGAGCTCATCCTTGGCAAACTTACATTCCAGCGTCACAGATCTTTTTCCTAATCCTCAAATGAACTCAGTTCACTCACACCTCAAGGCCTTCGCCTTCTATTTCATCTGCCAGAAAGCTCATCCATCGTCTGTTCTTGCTTCTTGTTCAGGTCTCAGGTTCAGCGTCTCATCTCTTGACCCTTATTTGATTCTTTGCTTTCAGTCACTGCCTGTCGTGCTACTCTCGTCAAAGGAAAATTCACGGACTATTCTCAGCTTGAAGGTACACATTTTCTCTTTCAGTGTTGCCAAGAGCATGCACCTTATGAGCTAGCCTCCCCGAATAAGGTTACAGCTGATATATAAAGAAAACAAAACACCAGACCCCACAAATTTACAAGTGGTCTGTTTATTATTTTCATTGGGCAATTCATAAATGTTCTGTCATTATTGTCGTGCCTGCCATGGTGGCTATGTTCTGTATAAGTTAGAGATATGGTTATTTTTGATAGGCAAGAGCTCAAGGCCTTATTTAAAAAAAAAATCAGGGGTAGGATATTTGCATTTTTGTAGTTTGTCTCAAGATGCACAGTTTTCACCTGTGGCACCTGCTGTCGATCGCTCTAAGGAGCCTAGTGCAAGGTGTCTTTCTCTCCTTATTCATTCACTCATTGTGCCCATCAATACCTGAAACTGCTCATCCAATTTTTCATTTGTTTGTTCATTCCCCCTTTAGCTATGTCACCACAATGCAAATTTCATGGCAGTAGGGGTTGTGAATGCCCTTAGTTTTTGTCATCTTCCAGCACCAAAGGTCATGTTTGACACATCCAGTTCATCTTCGTTAAATAAATGAGTAGACGACTTTCTTAACATGTGAGGCTCAGGCGATCGATGAAAGACAAATGGCTAATGCCACTTCTCTGGTCCTTAGATTACCCACCCCAATCCCCCCAAGGGATAGCCCTATCTCAGCATTTAGAACTTGATACTGCTATTGTACGTCGACTTGAATCCAACTTGATACCGATACAGATAGAGTTTGCCTCTACTCTGCAGGGCAGAGTAGAACAGTCCTATAGGTTTGCTAGGCTGTCATTTTTATAGAAGTCGACAGCCAGATGTTTTCTTATCGGCCACTCGTAGGTCTGCTTGACTGATTACCTCTTGGTCTGTGTACAGCTTCTGCAGAAGCACAATGAAGTGTTCTGGAATTCCCGTTCTTTGCAACGCTATCCGTAATTATGACCCACACAGTCAACTGTCTTTTGAAACACCGTCAATAAACACAAGTACACATTGTTCTGGTTTTCTTTGCTTTCAGCCAGCATCTATTTGTAATTAACAACCACCTCTCATTCTACACCTTCAACTGATAGTTTCCTGTTGTAGCTAATGTTGCAACCATTGTAAAATTATCTTCGGCAACGTTATTCCTGTGTGGGATGGAGATCTTTTCTTTAGAATGGGGATAGATCTGGGTCTTTCCCATTTGGTTGGGCCAAATTTCTTGGCATAGACTAGGGAGTGCTCCAGTCTGCATTTAATTTATTAAAACATTTTAATTTGTTTATTAAAATATTTCAATTCCTGGAATCTTTTTTTTAATGCCTTCACTTTGGCTTAGATTTCTTCCTTCAATACTATTAGTCTTTGATCATATGCTATCTACTGAAATGGCTGAATTTCAGCTAATTCTTTGTACAGTGCATCAGAAACAGGAGGAAGTAATGGCCTGTATGATTGATTGCCTCTATGAGCAACTTCCTCCTTGGCCAGAAGAATTGGATGGTACCAAGTTAACATTTCATACAAGAATCCTAATTACATGGGGGAAAGGCAAGCATAGTTTGAACTTCTCATGGACTGAAGACTTCCTGAAGCCAGGAAGGATGGCTAAACCACTGAAAATATTGCCCTGAAACAATCTTTGTATCCTGGAGTTTTCTTGAAACCTAACAATAATATAGCTTAACAAGTAAAAAATATTTGCCTTCAGTATTATGTTCTTTTAAGAATTAGCTATATGGATCAAACTAATAACAACTCAAAGTATTATATAAAAACCAAGGGGAAGTGAGTTTCTGTTAATGGGAGAGAAACAATTTAGCAAAGGAGGATAAGAACGGTTACACAACAGGAAGAATATAATCAATGGCACTAAGAGGTACACTTGTATGGAGCTCTTGTTGCCCAGTGGTTAAGGGTTTGACAATTTGAACTCACCACTACTCTGTAGTTATGGCAGTCACTTTCTTTAATATTTCCTGCCTTAGAAATTCTCCGGAGGCAGTTCTCCTCTGTCACATTGGGTTGCTGTGCTAGTTAGGTTCTGTATCACCTTGGCTGGAGCAGGGTGCTCAGTTGTTTGGCAGTAACCCCTCTGGCTGTGATCTAACACAATATTGCCAACTCCAAGATGGGATCTAAAATAACACACTCAATTCTGTGAGCAGTCGGCAGCTGTGGTAGAATGCAGCCCTCTTGATTCGGGTACACCTTGATACAGTCCGAAGAAGATCCTTGGAGATAGAGTTTGCCTCTTTTAAAACAGATACGTGGGAAAGTTTCACTTCTGCTGGATCGTGAGTTTGATTCATCAACCTCCTGTCATATTGCCTGCTGATCCTAGAAACCATCAGTGGGTGAACAATCTCATGTTCATTCAACTTTGTATCCACCAGCTGATGATCTTCTTGGTTAATAAGCCTCAGCTCCTACAAGTCAGGAGAAGTCTCCAACTTACCATTTGACCCACACACTTGGACTGGTATGGACTTACACACTTGTACAACTGTGTGAGACATTTCTTAATAGAAATCTTCATATACATATATATGCATATACGTAAATGTAACTACTTTGACTCCTCTAGAAAACCAAATATACCCCAGTTGTCATGGGTCAGAATCAACTCAAAGGCCATTGGTTTCGTTGTGTATATCTATTTTCAACAATAATAAAATATATTTTGAAAATTAATCTGGTGGTGATTTTTTTCTACACTCTTTTATTAAAAATTCTAGTATGAGAATTCATTCAGCTATATAAGAGTGAGTTTGTAAGAATTACAGTCAGGGCTAGTAAATGTTAATAATTTATGACATGTAAAAGTGTAGTTATTCTATCATACAAAATAATATTAGGATCTGAAGGTAGTAGAGTGCCGGTGGGCAAACCAAGCTTCTGGATTCAAAAACCACTACCATATTGACAATGAGACTACCTAAGGTCATACAGCACCATCTCTCTGTCATTTGTTGATGCCATGGTGACTTGTGTGTTGCTGTGAGGCTTGAAGCTATATCAGTGATATTTCAAATGCCAGACAGATCACTCCTAGAGGACAGAGTTCAGTGGCGACTCCAGAATAAGACACACTAGGAGAAAAGACCTGGTGATTTGTTTTTTTGGAATTCAGCCAATGAAGGCCCTATAGAAATGGTCTGCTACAGTGCTAGCAGATGGAACACCAGTTTGAAAAGCAACGATGCACTGAAACATGGCAGTAAACTGGAGGACAGCAGGAGACCCGGTGGTTTTGATCTGTTGATCTGTTGTATATGGCATTTCCAAGACTCAGGGTTGACTCAACAGCAACAACAACAGGGTCATATGAATATAATTAAACCCACCGAGGGCCATGTTGTCCACCATTTAACTGTCAGTTTGTCATACTGTGGTGGCTTATGTGTTGCTGTGATCCTGGAAGCTATGTCACTAGTGTTTCAAATACTAGCAGGGTCTCCCAAAGTAAACAGCAGAACTTCCTGACCAAGAACAGACTACAAAGAAGAAATAAGCTGTCTACTTCTGCAGAATTAGCCACTGAAAACCTTACGGATAGCAGCAAAACATTGTCAGATACCGAACACCTCCTGAATAGAAGCAGAGCATTGTCATAGATAGTGCTAGGAGATGTGACCCTCCCGTCAGAAGGACTCAATGTATGACTGGGGAAGAGCTGCCTTCTCAAAGGAGAGTCGACCAGAAGGATGCAGATGGTATAAAGCCCATTAGGAGTAAAGCCTTCTGAGCCTTCACTGGTTGATGAGGCATGACTCCAAATTGGAAGAATCACCCGCAAGCAGCAATTAATAACCAGAACTTGGAATGTATGATGTATGAATCTAGGAACACTGGAAGCTAAAAACAAAATGGAGCACATAAAGATTGACATTATAAGCATTAGTGAGCTGAAATGGACTGATATTGGTCATTTTGAATCAGAAAATCATATGCTGTACTGTGGAAAGGCATTTTAACAATCTATAATATATCGATGACATAGCCTTGTTTGCTGAAAGCAAAGAAGACTTGAAGCATTTGTGATGCAAAGAGTAAAACATCCAGTGTGGATTACAATGGACTGTAACAAAAACCAAAATCTTCACAAGTAGATCAATAGACAACATCATGATAATGAGAGAAAAGATGCAAGTTATCTAAGATTTCATTTTGTTTGGCTCCCCAGTTAATGCTCATGAAAGCAGCAGTCAAGAAATCAAATGACATGTTGTATTGGGCAAATCTGCTGCATCAGACTTCTTTAAAGTGTTGAAAAGCAAATATGTCAATTTAAGGACTAATGTGCCCCTGATCCAATCCCTGGTACTTTCAATTGCCTTAAACACATCAGAAAGTTAGAAAAGGAGTAAGAAAGATCAAAGAAACTATTTATAGGCTTTTCTTCTTTTGTTTTAATTGTTGTTGGCTTTTGTTGTTGTTGGACTTATTGTTTTATTTTCTATTGTTGCTTTGTTTTGCTCGGTCTTGTGTTTGCGCATATTATTATCTCTGCAGATCTATCTAGATAAGATATGGTGGATAAATAAGTCGAAGGAGAAAACAACGGGATGACAGTTCTGGGGGGTTTGGGGGGGCATCGGAGAGGGGGAAGGGGGGAAAAGGAAGTGGGTGTGAACACACCCAGGAACAAGGGAACAACACCAACCAAATTGGTGGTGAGGAGGGTGTAGGAGGCCTGGCAGGGCTTGATCAAGGGCAATGTAACCAAGAGGAATTACTGAAACCCAAATGAAGGCTGAACATGACAGTGGGACAAGAGGAGAGTTAAATGAAATAGAGGAAAGAACTAGGAGGCAAAGGGCATTTATAGAGATCTAAATGCAGGCATGTACAAATGTAAATATATTTATATATGATGATGGGAAAATAGATCTATGTGTATATATATCTATAGGCTTAGTATTAAGAAAGTTGATGGACATTGGGCTTCTATGCAAGTACTCCCTCAACACAAGAACACTCTGTTCTAATCCAGGATTCTGAGATACTCACCTTCCCAACACAATCGCTGAAGACAAATGGGTGCATAAGCAAATGTGGTGAAGAAAGCTGATGGTGCCCCCACTATTAAAAGATATAGCACCTGGAGTCTTAAATGCTTGAAAGTAAATAAGCGGCCATGTAGCTGAGAAGCAACAAAGCCCACATGGAATAAGCACACCAGCCTGTGTGATCATGAGGTGTCGATGGGATCAGATATCAAAGACCCAGAACAAAATATAATGTCAATGTGAAAGGGGTGGCAGGGGGAGGGGGGGTGCGAAGTGGAGGCCAAAGGCCAATTTGTAGGCAACTGTAAGACATCCTCTTATAGAAGGGTTATGGAGAGAAGACAGGCCAGTCAGGGTGCACCGATGAAACATACACCTTTCCTCTGGTTCTTTAATGCTTCCTCACCCCCACTATCATGACCATAATTCTACCTTACAAATCTGACTAGACCAGAGCATGTACATGGGTACAGATAAGAGCTGGAAACACAGGGAATACAGGACAGATAAACTCCTCAGGACCAACATTGAGAGTATTCATACAAGGAGGGTAAAGGGGAAGGTCAGGGGACAAAGGGGGAACCGATTACAATGACCTACCTATAACCCCCTCCTAGGAGGACAGACAAGAGATAAGGGGAAAAAGGGAGACATTGGACAGTGCAAGACCTGGAAAAATAATAATAATTTATAAATTATCAAGGGTTCATGAGGGAGGTAGAGAGGGAGGGGGAGGGAGGGGAAAATGAGCTGGAACCAAGGGCTCAAGTAGTAAGAAAATGTTTTGAGAATGATGATGGCAACAAATGTACAAATGTGCTTCACACAAGGATGTATGTATAGATTGTGATAAGAGTTGTATGAGCCCCCAATAAAATGATTTAAAAGAAAAGATCAAAGAAGAATGGATGAATTTGAACCATGATGTTATTGAAGAGTGTTTGAAATGCCATGGACTGCCAGAAGAACAAACAAGTCTTCCTTTGAAGAAGTGCTGCCAGAATGCGCTTTAGAAGCAAGGATGGAAAAATTTCACGTCATGCATTTTGGATGTGATCAAGAGAAACAGGTCTCTGAAAACAGAGCATTATGCTCAGTCAAGTGGAGGGTCGATGAAAAAGAGGAAGACAGCCAATGGCATGGGTTGGCATAGTGGCTTCAATAGTGGGCTCAAATGCTCAATGTAAAGCAACAATTGTGAGGTGACCCAGGACTTGGTACTGTTTCCTTCTGGTGCACGTAAGATCATGATGCATCAGAACTGATTTGATAGCCACCTAATAGTAATAACAATAAGCTAAGTGTTAATTCAACTTAAGGACTAGGCCAGCTGTTTTGCTTTGCTGTCTGTGAAATTGACTGTGATGATACAAGGTAGATAAGAGGGATGTTTCTGTGATTCAGAAGCTCGTTCTAGTAGAGCTCAGTGTCGCACCTTTAACAGACTTGTTTAAAGTCATGAGGTTTCTTCAGGTTCACTGCTACCTCTGTGGGCACCTTGAACTATATTTGCCTGAGAGCTGTTGTTGCCTAGCCTCGATTCCATAAAGGTTCATGAGAAAAATGACTATAACTTTTGTCAATGTGGCAATTACATTCATTTCCTTTGACCTGGGCTTGATTTTTTGAATAAGAGCGTCACTGAATAGTATTTAAAATATTACCAGGTTACTTTTGTAGCAAGGAAACGACAAGACACACACCAACACTTTCTGCTAAACAGCCTTCTCAGGCTCTGTGTGTATGTGCCAACCTTACTGAAGACGAGCAGATACTTCAAATTACAGGTAAAAACGCAGGAGTTGGATTGGTGGATAATTCACTTGATCTTCCTAAGTCCCTGTTTCTTCATTGTTCAAAAGGGATATTGTGAATATCAATAAGGTAATTAAAAAATCTCTGAACACCAATCTAGAACATAATATGTGCAAAGTATAATAGCTTTGTCATTCTTTTTATTATTATTCACCTTTCTAATTTAAAATCATTTTTTCTTAAAGGGCCAGAATATTGACTGTGTAGCAATTTAAGTTGTGTTAATTAAACTTTTCTGGGCACCCATAGCAACTTCCTGAGACCTCTGTCATCATTCTTATCCTCCTGCTTACAGCCAACATCCCTTCTGATTGATTAGCATCTATAGAATAGGGAAATGATATCTTTTAATACCTCTCTGGTTACCATTGTTGACATTACTGTCTCCTTTCTAGGATTAAGATCTCCCAAGGGCAGGAATTGTGCCATCTTCACATTTGCATGGGCCTAAAACTATGCTTGGTCTATAGCAGACTCTTCGTAACTCTTGGTGGAAGCTCAGTGGGACCTGAATAAGTGGCTACTAACCAAAAGCCTGGTGGTTCAATTCTACTGAGGTGTCTTGGAAGATATGCCAATGAGCTACTTTCTCAAATTCATTCAGTAAAAACGCTATGGGTTGAAGAGAGAAGCAGGTGCTCTGTATTCACGCTCTTTGAACAAAGATCAAACTTTAAAAAGAAGATATGAATAAAAGAGGTAGCAGTAGGTAAGTAAAAGAGGTGACAAAAGTTAATTTATCAATGTATTTGTGATTAAATTAGGTTTTAATGAATTCATTAGCCAAGTGGGAGTGCAGTGGAAACAAGATAATGGCTTTGCTCGAAGACCTTAATAAGCAAAATTTACCCCCTAGCAACACTGTCAATGAAGTCGTCTCATTTGGCACTTGGAATGATGTCCAACAATGAGTTGGACATCTCCTGGGTCCGAGAAGCTGCCAGAATAATTTAGTGAAGAATGTCGTTTAAAAAATTACAGCACATTGTCATGCCACCAAATTCTCTGTCCTCATAACAGAATATTATAATGTTTTGAGGTCAGAATACTCCTGCTACTATCAATTTTTAATAAAGGTGAGCTACACAAATTCAATAGTCATAATTACAGTGAAATTGAGTTTATGGTTTTCTCTATTAATTATTCTTCGATGGCGCAGTGCAATGAATTACTTAAGGTGGCCCTTCTAGTTATGCTTGTTCCTATGACTCCCACCAAATGACTGGTGGGACTATGTACACAAAGTTTTAGTGACCCACTAATGGATTGGGCAGATTGCTAACCATGTAAATAAGGGAGTAGAACCATACACATAAGATGTATGGAGTCCTAATAAGGGGATTGGTCCCGTAAGACTGCCATCCCACTGGGCTTAAAGTGAGCTCACTCCAGAGGCAAGGAGTAGATCTCATGATCGTCAAGAGAGAAAAACCATGAGTGGAGGGCATCTTTTGGACCCAGGGTCCCTGTACTGAGAATCTCTTAAATCCAGGAGACAAAAAGAGAGAACAGTGTAACACTGGAGATGTTGTAAAATAGTGAGAGATAGTGGGACAGAAACATGAGCTTGGAGGTTCAAATCCACTGTAGGTCCTTCACAAGAAAGATCTAGAGCAGCCAAACGAAACCCTACCAGGCCCTCTGCTGTGGCTGTCAATTAGAACTCCAATCTTTTAACACTTCGTTAAAAAATTAAAGTTCAGACATATGAAGGGATATACATATATATACATATATATATATTATTTAAAGTATTTTAAATATATTTAAACTATATTTTATAGTTTAAATATTTGTAATTCCCTGCCTGGAGAGAGAATAGTAGAGGAAGACAGTTTTTGACTGTTTTACATATCAAAGGATTGAGCTCTTCAGAAATGTGAAATCAGAAATGTATCTACTACTGTGCAGTGGGCTATTTAATGTAGACCTCTGGCCATAGTCTTTGTAACTCTCACCAAAGGACTGGGGCTACGCACACGAGCTAATGATGTCAATAAGGTGCATGACACCCTTGTGGGGATGGGACCTGCAAATGAGGTATGTGCAGCACTAATGACAGGAATGGTCAGTCTTGTCATCCTGTTAGGCTTGCAATGAATCATGCCAAATGTGGAAAGATAGAGCTCACAACCATTAAGAAGGAAGAACCAGGAGTGGACTGTGCCCTTTGATATTGGGACTCCTGGGTTGAGAACCTCCTGGGCGTGGAGACAGAAAGCTGTCACAGTGTAGAGTGTGAGACCATGAGAAGCAACAGCCATGGCAAGAAAATGGCAGCACGGCCAGCCGACTGAGATACATGATGCGGTGGGCTTCCTGGCGCATCAAACAAGGAGGATGAGTGCCTTTGGATAGGAGGCTTGCTAGCACAGAGGATGCCTCTGGGCACTTACTGATGGTGCCAAGTTTGCTGGCCTGTGGAGCTAGGACACCTTTGGGGCAGGACTTACTGCGTGCATGGGATGCCTCCAGACATTTATTTATTTATTTTCAGTCACTCAGAGCACATTTTATTAGTACAGAAAGACTACTATTGACATATTAATCTCACAAGGGGAGTTTGGAGCCCGGTGAGCACCGCTCACGTAGTGCTGAACTTGACCACAAAGAAGAAGCAAAAAATTATTATCACCAAAATTGCCCACAGAGGACTTAAACGCTTCTAAGTATATATACAAATATAGAAATATGTTATAGCAGTTAACAAGAACACTCAGTCTGTTTTTTTAAATGCCTTACTAAAAACAGTGAGCATCTTTCTCGGTTCCAATTCTCTGATTAGGTTAGGAAGCCCCTTTTTTGTGTGTTTCTGTCCACCTTCACTTCTTGATGGACAGACGCTTGAGGTGATGAGCAGACCTCTTGTGCTGGTTCCACAAGGGACCCTCACAGCTAGAGGACACCTTCTTTGGGAAGTTTGCTCTGCTGGACTTTCCAGCAGCTTCAATCCAGGGGTGCTAAGGAAATTAGTGCGCCATCTAGTGTTTTGGAGGTTATAGCACCAGCAAGCGGCTCACCTGATAGTTTGACAGTTTCAGAGGTATTACCGCAGTTCGAAGTGAGGGCCTCAGAGTGGTCCAGCTGGATGATGCTAAAGAGCTCAGCTTGGTCTGGCTCCAGGCTGCAGGATGGGGGGAAGCCACACGGGGGAGGATATAGGATCACCACCGCAGCTGACATGTCCACCTCCAGCCCCAAACCTCATCTTGCTAACCCCAAAGAATGTTGCTTCCTAGCACTCTATTTCAGTGGTGGTTTCCCACGACTGAATAATGTCTGCAGACATTTACTTTGAGAGCTAAATAGCTTTGTAACACCTGCCCAAATAGAACAGAAGCCAGGCAGAGGGGCCAAAGTTCAGAGAACAGGCTGTCCTGATTCAAGAATTGTATCCTGAACTATATATGAGTCTGAATTCCCTAAGAAACTGTGTAATTATGAGAATTGTCTGTGAGTTCTGTGTGGCCATTGGGAAGAATGATCAAGCCCAGAAGAGAAATATGGAGAGTGGGAGAGGTGGCCAGTGAGTGTCCCAGTTGGTAAACGTGATTAGCATGAGGAGGTAATATCTGCTATCTCCCTCACAGGGATCAGCTTGGGCCGTTGACGCCCTTCCTCTACGGTAAAGTTAAAGGAAGTCAGCTGGATCTGCAGTGCCATTTTTACACGCACCCAAGTTAGACGAGAACTCCTGGCACACCTTTTAAATATTTCTCTTACATTTTCATACTCTTGGAATTTATGATTTGTTTCTGTCAATCAACTCATTTGATTAAAAGAAAATAATCATAGACGTTTATATTGGGAGAAATTCTAGCATGGACATTGTTCTGAGCCAAAAAACATGATTCTCTTAATTTTTCCATCCCTCCCAACTCTTCAGCTTACCACAGTCCCAACCATCACCCTGGAGCCAAAGAACACGTCCTTCTAGTATGAAGAGGGAAATGTCAGTGGCTTTAGTTTCTAAAGAGTAAGTTTCACCACTTATTCTTTTAAACTTTTTATTGTGACTCAGGAGGGGGTTTACATTTCAGATCTTTTTTTTAGTCCAACAACATAGACTACTTGTCACACCTCTCAGTAGTTTGCCCTGCCCTGGGCCCCATTTTTTTCTTCACCCCTTCTTGCAGAATATGATCCTCCCCTGCCTCCGAGTTCATACCTTTCTACCATTCAGCCTATGGCTTCCTCTCCCCTCCCTTTCCCTCTCACCCTGGTAACCATCAAGCTGTTTCCTTCTGTATGAAAACCTTGGTCTTGCTGTTGTCTCTGATAACAATGGTCTCATGCAGTCGTTGTCCTTTTGTGATCGACTGACTTCACTCACTCAGCATAAAGTTCTCCAGATCCATCCAGGCCACGAGGTGTTCTGCAGTTTCAGTCTTATTCTTCAGTGATGTGTCCTATTCCGTTGCATGTATGCCCCAAAGTGTATCCATTCTTCCACTGATGAGCATTTAGGCTGTTCCCTTGTCCTGCTCTTGTGACTAGTGCGTGGGGGAAATGAGTGTGCACTGATCTGGTTGTGTTTTGGCTCTGGCCTCTTTGGAGTGTACGTGTAAAGAGAGTGCTGCTGTTGTTGTTGTCAGGTGCCATCGAGTCCGTTCTGACCCACAGCGACCCCATGCACAACCACATGAAGCACTCACTGCCCAGTCCTGTGCCCTCCCCAACATTGTTCCGATGCCCGAGCCCGTGCTTGTTGCTATTGCGTTGAGGGCCTCTGTCTCTTTCGCTGCCCTTCTACTTCACAAAGCCTGCTGTTCTTCCCCAGGGACTGGTCTTGCCTGACAACATGCCCAAAGTATGCAAGACAAAGGCTTGTCATCCTTGCCTCCAAAGAGCACTCCGGCTGTACTTCTTCCAAGTGAGACTTGTTTATCCTTCTGGCAGTCCCTGGTACTTCCCACTTTCTTCTCTAGCACCAAGTTCAAGCACATAGGTTCTTCTGTGCTCATCCTTATTCAGTGTCCAGATTGCACTGGCAACTGAAAATACCATGGCGTAGTCAGCCACAACTTAGTCCTCAAAGTAACATCCTTGCTTTTCACTACTCGGAAGAGGTCTTGTGTTATAAAGAGGTCGATACTCTAAAGAGGATTGTTGAGTGACAGGGTATTTGTATTTCCGGTTGTTTGGAAACTGCCAGGCTCTTTTCCGTAGTGGTGGTGCAGTTTCACAGTCCCACCAACACTGTCTGAGGATTCTAATCTCTCCACACCTTCTCCAGCGTTTGTCATTTTCTCTTTTTTAATTTGCTACCAATGCCTGTGTGAGGTGGCATCTTATTATTGTTTTGATTTGCATCTCTTGGATGCCTGCCATTTCTTTTATCGTGCCTATGCTATTGTGATGTAATAAAGCAAGGATGGAGGGGAATCTTTTGGAAGGAGGAGTTGGTGCATGTTGGGAAAAACCTGTCAGATTCGGCAGAAAAGAGGAAGCAGTGAGGACGAGAACTCTTCTGTAAGGAAGTCTGACTGGGGAGGGAGGAATGTGCTCTGTAACATGTTTCTGCAGTAAGACTGCGAGCATCAAAGCCAGTGTGAGGCAGAAACCTGTTAGAAAAGGGAAACTAGATCTGCCTCCCTAAAATGGGAGATAGAACAGCTCTAAGACCATCCCTGGTCAAAGGTGGAAAACTCACGGAAACTGGAAAAGCAAGGCTGCCCTGTCCAGTCCTGGCTTTCCTAGGTTTACTTGCACACCTATCTATTAAGGAAACTTGGCTTCAAGAAACTTTACAAACTCTTATGGAGTTAAAAAACATGAAGTAAGTCCAGAATCAGGATAAGGATTTGATAAAATTATTGTTCAATAGCACCGATGAAACACACAACTTTCCTCTAGTTCTTTGGTGCTTCCTTCCCCCAATACCATGACCTCAATTCTACTTTACAAATCAGATTAGACCAGAACATGCACACTGCTACAGACAACAGCCCGCAACACAGGGAATCCAGGATAGATAAACCCCTCAGGGCCAACAATGAGAGTAGAGA
>NW_022111369.1:45154880-45158150 GCF_000313985.2 Echinops telfairi
GATTGGATTAGGCCTCATCCTACAACCCTAGGATCCCATGTTTACCCGCCTGATAATATCTTCCAGGATCCTGTTTTCAAACAAGGTCCTGCTCATAGATACAAGAGGACAGACCTTAGCTATCTCTTTGTGGGGGTCACAATTCAATCCATAGCTCTGTGTGTGTGTGTGTGTGCGGTAAGCTGGATCTTGACTACACGTGGGTACATAGAGGAGGGAATGGAGGTGAGGAAAGGGCCAAAGGGACCGTGCAAGGAAGTGAACAAATTCCAGAGGGAATTGAACTTGTAAAAAAAGCCGGGGCATTTAAAAATTGCCTGCATAAATTCATCTCACAGTCTCTAAGACCCTCCTAGATATTCTGTTCTTGGGGAGGCGGGAGCTAATTCTTGGGGCTCCGTGTTTTCATTGTATGTTTTGTAGCCAAGACAACCTTCTATCTCTACCTTGGGGATTCGACATCAAGGCTGTGCGGGCAGTCCCTGATTCTAGCAGTAGAAACATAGACTCCGTTCAACACGTCGGGCTTTTCAGATAAGCTATGTCTGTTCCCATCATCGGAATGCATAATGAGTGACTGCAAAGGCTTTGCACAAAGCAAGGTGGCACTACCTGGCGATCTTAGTGACCTGTGTGTGGACTTGAACCGTGTTCTTCCGAAGGTCTCGGACAAATGGTAAATGATGTCAAGGTTTGTCAGAAGCAATTATGTAAAAGAATCACATCAAATTATCCTTCACTAATGTTTTTCTGGAAGCCTAGACATCTCTCTTGGTTTTCCAAGAGGAAACGAATCTGAGACATTTATAATTGATGAAATACTCATGAGTTCAGTGACAAGCTATAAAAAGGAAATATGGACTATTTCAGTATGACATGAAGTGTTTGAAGGATTTTGAAATTTACTGAGGAGATCTCATTAGCAGGATCCCGAGTATCTCTACTTAGAAGCAACGGTTACAATTTAAAAGTATCAGTTTCTTTCTTTTTGAGGAAATATAGTTAAACTGTAACTGGCTCTTTGGCTAGTATTTGCCACTCCGTTCCTTTCACTCTACAGTTCAATTCCGTTCAGCTCAGTTTATGTTGGCTATAGGTCTATTGTGTACCAAGTTGGATGGTAGTCTTCATGGAAGAGATCAAAATCAGTAAAATAAAATTTTTTTTCAAAGGTGGTTAAGAGATTTGGGTCTTAATCCTGGCCATTTCCTAGTTAGGCAAGCTACTGAATTTCCCTATGGTTCCATTGTCTTACCATATAAAGACGGTACTGTTTCTACTCCAAAGGATCATTGGGGAGACTCTATGGAAGAAGCACGGGGCTATCATAGAAAGTTTCCTATGCAGACAGTTTAAATTTTACTAAATGAATGTGGTGCAAGCACTTTATATGCAACTAGTGACCTAATGATTGGCTGTTAGAACTTGCCTGTAGCAACACAGAAGAAAGGCCTGGTGAACTGCTTCTGTAAAGATTGCAACCAGAAACACTGCATGGAGCTATTTTACTCATGCGTCTCCATGAGTCAGAGTCATCTCAAAGGCAATGGGTTTAGCCATTACCAATAGTATTAATATGAGTTTTGTGGCTTTCTGGGCAGATGAACCGATGGACAATCCTTTTTGGTACCCAACACTGTAGCAGGCCCTGGTTCTAGACGCATGGATGTTCCCATGGTCAACAATAACTGAAAAGAAGCATGTACAAAACAATGTAACAGCAACGTTAGAGACAAAGGTAGTTAGTTCATCAGCAAGCATGCCTTTGGCTGAAAGCAACAGAACCCCCAACTCAAATTACCTTCAGCAATTAGAACCCTTGATTGTACATGATACAGAGCTAAGACATCTTGCTTCCCAAAGGATGGCATCCAGGACTTACTTAGGTCTTTTCCCTTTTTCTTTTCTAACAGCCTTGTTTTCATCCTCTGATTGCTAGAAAGAAATCACCACAGTCAAACAAATCCACATACACCAATGTCTAGACGATGAAAAGCGATCCATGGTGGCACAGCGGTGAAGTGCTCGGCTGCCAACTGAGAAGTCGCTATCACGCAGGAAGGGGTGGCCGTTTGCTTCCATTACTATTACAGCCTCAGAAACTCTGTGCTCCGCCAGTTCTACTCTGTTCTAGAGAGTCAACACGAGTCACTACAGACTCCAAAAGAGACTTTTCTTTTGTAGAAGATCGCACAGAACGAGCCCTTGGGATGCAGTGATCAATCTTCGGGCTGCTAACCAGCAGGCTGATCCTACCAGCCCCTCTGTGGGAGAAAAGCCTTGCTGATAGGCACCTGTACAGATTACAGTTTACAAACCCTACGAGGTATTTCTACTCAGTCTCATCACCTGGCTTTGAGTCAGAATCAACGGGAAAGTACACATCAACAAAGAAGATGTAAAGAGAGCCCACGTGATGGTTGGCAGGTTAAACGTACCCAGAGGCATCTGGGGATACAGTCTTGGAGATGGGCTTCTGAAGCTCCTGGGTGCATGAGGAGCCGAAATCAAATCAGAGACCCGTTAGAAGAAGGGAGCAGGGGTCTGTTTGACAGGCAACAGCGCCTATTGTAGGTCCCCAAATGTGTCTAGACAAGGAAAGAAAGACTTGCAAATGTGTTAGTACCTTTCACCAAGCCTGGAAACACAAAAACCTTAATAGGTAATTGGAAGGAGGTTGTTTCTGTAAGTCAAGAGCATGCTGGAGGGAAGAACAAGTCAAAGAAACATGAAGAGTCGTGGGCTTTTGCTTCCTCTCAAGATGAATGGGATGACAGATTTTCCACAACCATTTTCTATGGCTGCATAGCAAAGTCACACAAACTGAGCAACTTGTAAGAACAGACGTTTATGGCCTCACAGTTCTAGGTGCTGCGAGTCCAACGTCAACGCGGTGACTCCTTCTGGCAGTGCTGAGGCAGCATCTCTTCCATGCCTCTGGTGTGACGGTCTGGTCACAACAGGAGGTTCTTGCTATTCTGTAGCTTGTGACCTTACCAATCCAGGGCTCTGCCTTATTCAGCTGACTATCTTTGTCCTGCGTCTCTTCTAACTTATAAGCACACTACTCATGTTGTATTAAGACCAATATCATCCACTACCTCATGCTAATTGTACTGATAATATCTTCCAAGGGCCTATTTCCACACAAGGTCACATTTACAGGTAAGGGGGAGATGCACTGGGACTTCAACATCTCTTTTGGGAGGGCTCAATTCAATCCGCAACATCTTCTGACCTGAAGCAAGCCTCAAAATTGAGCAAAAAATT
>NW_022111369.1:45159641-45169872 GCF_000313985.2 Echinops telfairi
ACAATTATTTTAACTATATTCCATATTATAAAAAAATTAGAGAAATGCTAAATAAAACAAAACATACCCTTATCTTGTAGAAATGAAATTATAATGTTTGAGATAATACAGTGCCTGGTATTAATCTCAGGTTACACATGGCAGGAGAAAAATTAATAAATTGGAAATTGTCCTAACTGAAACAATCCAAAATAACACCTCACTCACTGCCATCAAATCAATGCCAACTCACACCGACCATACAGAACGGGGTATAACTGCTCCTGTGGGTTTCTGATATTGTATCTCTTCACAGTAGTAGAAAGCCTTCTCTTTCTCCTGAGGAGCTGCTGTTGGTTTTGAACTGCTGACCTTGTGGTTCGAAGCCCATCTTGTAACCACTATGCTAGCAAGATTCCTAACACAAAGGGGGGGGAGAGGACAATGAAAAGAGCATCAGTGTGCTGTAGGACAGCTTCCTCAAATGGTCTTGTTTACATGTACCTTACTCAGTGTTCCCTATGAAACAGAATGAACAAGATACGTGCATACATACACATCTGTACATATACATTCATGAACATAAATAGCTACACCCTAAATGGGTTCTATCATAAGAGTGGAATACCTCATATTTTTCATTATTATTGGCTTTTATTATCAGTGTGTTTACAAAGACAAAATTCAAAAGTTTGTGGAAACGTGCATTATGAAAAAATTATATGTGGATACTATCTTGTTATAACATGTATGAACGGGATCTAGTTTGAGGCACTAGGAAGGATAAGAGATCAGTTTGCAAAGAACCTCACCCAGCGAACATGGATTCTACTACCACTGGAGCAAGAGCAGACGCCAAACTTACGGCGATGCATGATTTGAAGAATGGTGGTGTCACTGATGCCTTATAAAAAAAATTGAGGAGCATGCCACAAAGCATTCAACATTTTACAAATGGATAAATCATTTTAAGGAGGGACAAAATGATGTTGAAGATGGAACCGGTGGTGGGAGACCATTTGCCTTAATTTGTGAGGAAACGATTTTGTTGGCCCTAATTGCAGAGCACTGAGGACTAATGGCAGAAACAATAGTCAACACCATAGACATCTTGACTGGCTCAGCACACACAATTCCGACTGAAAAATTAAAGTTGAGTAAGCAAATTTTCTGCTTCAGTAGAGTTTTAATGCAGAATTGTTAGCCACCTGTCTTATAGTCCTGATTTGGCTTTCTGACTTCCTTTTCTTTCTTAATCTTAAAAAAAAAAAAAGTAAAGGACATGCATTTTTTCCAGTTAATAATGTAAAGAAATACTGCATTGACATGCTTTAATTCCTAGGAGTTTCACTTCTTTAGAGATGAAATAAATAACTAGTTTCCTTGTTTACGAAAGCATCTTGACTTTGATAGTGCTTATGTTGAAAACTGAAGCATGTATTTTTAATTTTTATCTTTTATTACTAGTTTCATATGAATTTTAAAAGTCCTATTGTGTGTGTGTGTGTATTTGTTAGGGAGGGGGTAGAGATTTAAAGTTTTTATTGTGAATTGGGCAAAGACTTACAAAGCAGGTCACTTATCCCACTTGCTCCCTATGTTTCCTATTTCCAGTGCTTTTTAACTTTCTAGACTTTATCCTGGGGCAAATATTGCCCCATTTGATCTCAAAGAATTGATTATTCTAAGGCATGCATACTTCTTTAATATTAGTGTTCCCCTTATAGACCTATCTATTGTTTGGCTGAAAATTGAACTCGGGGGGTAAGTTTATTTCCAGAATAAACTGAAGGGTGACTAAGGGCTATGCTGTCAGGGCTTCCACCAGTCTCTATCTTGGCAGTAATGCTGATCTTGCTTTATAATTTTGAGGTTTTTCTCCCACTATATCCAGGGTCTTCTAATATTTTTCTTTTAGAGTAGTTGGTAGTGATAGGCAGGCATCATCTAGTTCTTCTGCTGATAGGGCCACAGAGACTGATGTTTATGTGATCCCTTAGTCCATTGGACAAATTGTTTCCAGGGGTCTTCTATTTTCAATCTGCTTTTCTCATGTGGACAGGGAAAGACAGAGAGTTGACCTTAGGCCCCTCACAAGCTCTTCAGACTCTAGTTGCTTCACCTAGAACATTAGGACTATATTATGACAATTGTCCCTAGAGACTATTGGTCCTGAGCCCTCAAGCCCGGTGACTCATTCCTTCAAAGTGTTTGTTTCTAAGATATTTTCATAACTCGCCTTCTTATTGTGTTCCACTACATTCATGGATCTCTTTTCAAGAAAGGAAATACCAGTGGACAGCTACCCTCCATCAAACCTGTATACGTCTGTGCGCATACTGCTCCTCATTCTTCCATACTCATTCAGTCTATCTACCTGTCTATCCACGGTTCCTGTGACGGCAAGGTTAGGTGTATAACAATGTTTACCTCTGTCACCTTTAACCCTTGAGCTCCTCCCCAGGTCTGCCTCTGCCTCCATCACTTTTGCCGACATCTCCGTTAATGTCTACTTCCCTTCTTTTCACTAAAGTTAACATGTGTCTACCCAGTGGCCAGGAACTTCCCCTCTCTCCCTCTGTCACTTGGAAACCATCAAAGAATGCTTGTTCATTTTTAAAGTGTGAAAAACCTTTCCTTGACTTACAATCGTCGCCTTATACAATAGTTTTCCTTTGGTGGCTGACTAATTTTGCTCAGCATACTATCCTCCAGGTTCATCCATGTTTTCCTGATTTGTCATTGTTCTTCAATGTTGTCAGTATTCTATTGTGGGTATGCTCCCTATCTTGTTTAGCCATTCTTTTTGACGGGCATTCTTGCCATCTTTTTGTTATTGTGAATAATGCTGCGATGAAGATACATCTGTTTCTGTCATGATATGTATTGAGACAGATGTTAAGGCAGAGTGACATACAATTTTGGGGAGCTGGCAGGGTTAGGCAATGGGAAGGGTAAAAGGTGGAGGAGTACTAGCAAGATGTTTATTTACCACCTGGAGGCAGCATACAGCTTAAGGAAATACTTCCTCTTTTACTCTTAGACCCTACAACTGACTGAATAAGACCAACCCACTTTATGGGGATGATCTGCTTTAGCTAAGGCCAATTATTTCATCACATATAATTATTTGATAATCTAGCCTAATGTTTGAATAGAGATCTGGGAACAGCAGCCTTACTAAGTTGACACATGAAATTAATCATCACAACAATAACTGGAGTACTAAAGTAGAAAGAAAGGATAAGAAAAAATACAACTAATCCCTTATTTAAAATGTATACGAGTTACAAAGAATTAAGCATACCACCATCCTTGTTGTTGTTGGTACATCGTACTTTAGTAATAGGTAGTAATCAAGTGATGCAGTATGTAATCTGATGCTATCATTCTCACATGTTCGCTCAAAGATGAATAAAGATGGAATTTATAAAGACGCTGATAGAGGCTTGCTGGCGGTACTTGGAAGCTGGTACGTTGTTGTCCTTGCTGTTCATCCAGTGGCACGCCATTCTGGCGGGGCCAGGATCCTAAAGGAAAATTTTGCAGATAGCTACCATAACTGAAAATGGTGATAGTAAAAAAATGGCTGAGCTGGAAGCCAAAATCTGTCATCAGATTGAGTATTATATTGGTGACTTTAATTGGCCTCGGGACAAATTTTTAAAGAAACAGATCAAGCTGGGTACCACTGGAGATAATGACAAAATTCAGCAGGTTAAACTGACATCAGATTTTAATGTAATAGTAAAATCATTGAGCAAATCAAAAGTTGAGTTTATGGAAAGAAGTGAAGATAAAACGAAAATATGTAGATCTCTAAGCAAATCCCTCCCTGAAGTGACTGATGAGTATAAAAATGATGTAAAAAACAGATCTGTATATATTAAAGGCTTCCCAACTGATGCCACCCTCGGCGACATCAAAGAATGGTTAGAAGGCACAGATGAAATGTTAAAGACTCAGATGGGAAGAACTGAGCTTTCAAGGGGTCAACATTTGTTGTGTTTGAGAGAATTTAATGTGCTAAGAAGTTAATTGAGACCCTAGCCAGATATAAAGTATAAAGACACAGACCTTCTAATACTCTTCAAGGATGATTACTTCCCAAAAAAGAATGAAGAAAGCAAGCAAGATAAAGTGGAGGCTAAACTAGGAGTTAAACAAGAACAAGAAGAAAAACAGAAGTTAGCAGGAGATGCTGAAGTGAGAGCTCTAGAAGAAAAGATGGGCTGCTTGCTGCAGTTGTCAGGCGACTTAGACGATCAGATCTGCAGAGAAGACTTGCACATCCTTTTTGCAAGTCATGGAGCAATCAAATGGATAGACTGTCAGAGGAGCCAAGGAGGGAGTAATTCTATTTAAAGAAAAAGCTAAAGAAGTGCTGCATCAAGCCAAAGATGCGAGTCACAATAACCTACAGCTAAAAACAGAGACGTGGCGTGGGAAGGCCTAGAAGGAGAGGTGGAGAAAGCAGCACTGAACACAGTCGTGGAAGATCAAGAGGGATCCCTGAACACATGAAAGTCTAAAGGTCGCAGATTTACAGGAAAGGGAACGGGAATAAAGTCGCCCAGGCTGGGTCGGCTAAAGGAAAAGTACAGTTTAAATTCGATCGTGAGGATGAATGTGATGAACATGGTGGTGAAACGCGCAAGCGAAGAAGCAACCGGAGAAGAGCCTGCATCCACACAACAGAACACAGGAAATGGTGCAGGTGACCAGCCGTTTAAGCAACCACTGTTTTATTTACAATTAATCTGCTTTTCTGCTTGGAGATTTTTAAAAAGAAAATTGAATTAGGTCCAGTTCAATGTCCACCTGTAAGAAAGGAAAATATTTTTGCTGTTTTGTCTTTTCGTTATCAGATGAGGATTTTTTAATGTATAGCCGTGTGTTAACAGATGATTCAAAAGGAAGGTTCTCCCACTAAATTGCCTTTTTAATAGGAAGCTATATTAGTATAAAATTTAATAAAATATATGCTATAGAAAAAGAGCACAAACCTAGTTTTTTTGTTTTAAACTTTTGGTTTTGTGCATTCAAGAAGGGGTTGTTTATTCTTAAACCAGATCATTTGCTGTTTGCTTCGGAGCCCATCAAATAGTGAGTTAGCGTCTTGTTTCCTCTGGTTGCTTGCTTTATTTACCTAGGAAACTTGATAACAGAAGAAATCATTATTTATTGAAAAGCTTCCATCTGGGTGTACTTCAGTCAGAATCGAGAGACTTGCTGATTTCTTTTTATGAAATCTTTATGATGCTGGCAGGTCATAGCTCTATAAAACAAAATACATTTAATGTAAAAAAATTATATTTTCAAATATATAACCACCTGACTTTTAAGAACTAAGAAAGTAGTACCAAATGCTTGTAAGCTAAATAAACATTTTAGACCTACCACTTTAACTCATCCAGCCCTCACTCAATGTATCCCCAAGATGAGCCACAGCAAACTGAGCTTGGTATTTCTACAATTTTGGCCATGTATCCTGAAATTTGATATCATGGGGAGAAGGTTAGGGGACAACAAATGGAACAAAATAAGTATCTTCCATGAAAATAATAGTAGTTTTCTATTAATATCCTGATCCATTTTAATATTAGCCAGCTATTAATCACACTATTTCAAGATGTTTTCAGCCTGATTTTAGTAGCTAATTATTTATCATTTAAAAGCTCTCAGATAAAAACTTATTTTTCATGTTCTTTTTGTAGAATGTAGGTTTTCCAAACACTTTCATCAAGCTAATAAATTTTAGAGAAGCAGCATTATGCTTACCTGCCTTTTACTTTTTGCAACATTAATTCTAACCCTCAAGATCAGAGCTTCTTAGATTATAATGTACTAGCACATTACCTGGGGATCTTGTTGAAATGCAGATTTATAAGTCAGTGGGTCTGGCCTTACACATTTCTAACAAGCTCCCAATGGGTACAGATATTGATGGTCTCAGGACCACACCTGGAGTAGCAAGGTTGTATAGCTAGGGATACTCATATGGCTTCTAAGAGCTTTGGATCACATATTTTAATACCTTAAGAGAGGTAAGGAATGAGCAATACTGAATAAACTAAGCAGACCTGTTGACAGTGCTACTAGGAGCGGTTACATGTTTAACATATTAGTGCCAACCTCTGGTCGGTTTATACCATTTGAAAAATATTTCCCCCTATTATACTCCTATTTCAGGCTTTTCACAATTATTTGGATTATAGTTAGCTTCTGGTAATGTTTTTCCCGTTTTGATGTTTGTGAATATTATCCAGTTTACTAATAAAAATGTGTCAAACATAAAGAAAGATGCTGATAATAAAAGGCAAAAATAATGTAACTAAAAAATGAGGTTTTTGACTTATTTCAGAACCAACCTATGACAGAGATGTCATAACAGAACACCTTTGTAAGTTGAAGGCTACCTATATTTTAAGAAATACTTGCTGAAATTTTTCCAAATTTAACAAACACTGTAATCCATTAATCAATAAAGCCTAATGCAAGAAACTACCCGGAGGCATATTGTCATCCGATTACTCCAAAACCAATGGTGAAGGCAAACTCTTGAAAAGGCACATTAGCAAAGGAGGAACAAAGATATAGATGCAACAGATTTCTTGTCAGAAACAATGAACACAGTGGCAATTATCAGCAATTAATGATTCAGAATCAACTGGACAGTGAATTAGGAGTTTCAAGTGAATATTAATAACACTTAAGGCACAAGGAAGGCGTGAGAATGAGCAGGGGCTGTGTCAGGAGATATATTAGCGTAGATTTTCTGGGACCAGATGATAAAATGTGTTGAGTGCTCTATTAAAGATGCTCGAGTTATTCTGTAGGTTATGAGAATCCATTAAAGCATTTTCAGTAAGAAAATAATCAGATTCTGAAATTTTTAGTTAGTGGATGAATAAATGACCAAAGGAGAATAGTTTGAAAGATTGAGAGACTAAAGATAAGAAGTACAACTATAAGGAAGTTATATTAATTTCACTCGATTGATTCATTTAATATTTATTTTATTTTTTAAAAGATCATTTTATTGGAGGCGTTTACAACTCTTATAACAATCCATACATCAATCATATCAAGCACAGTTGTACATTTGTTGCCATAATCATTTTCGAAAAATTTTCTACTTGAGCCCTTGGTATCAGCTCTTCTCCCCCCTCCATCAGCCTTTCACCCTTGTGACCCCTTGATAAATTATAAATTATTATTATTTTCATATCTACCACTGTCCACTGTCTCTCTTCACCCAAGTATCTGTTGTTCATCCCCGTGGCGGAAGGCGGGGTTATATGTCAATGATTGTGATCGGTTTTTCCCTTTCTCTCCTTCTCCACCCACCTTCCCAACCCTACCCCCGCCCCTTTTTTAAATGTTTTAGAATATTTTACTTTTGGGATTTGGGATTACACTGTGCCATAGTGGACATTTAAAAAACCTCCAGGCCTCTACAACTCTAACAGGAATGTGGAAACTGGGCAAATGCTTGTGGATGAGACCAGTGCCCAACCCAACCCTTATGGTATCACTACTCCCATTATTATACCTGAGGGGCTTATCTGTCCTGGAGTCTCTGCATTGAGAGCTCTTATCTGTACCAGTGTACATGCTTTGGTCTAACCCGATTTTTAAGGTAGAATTGAGGTCATAATAATGGGGGGAGAGAATTAAAGAAACTAGAGGAATGTTGTGTGTTTCAGCGGTGCTATAATGCACACTTGCTGTCTTATCCCTTCCTTGTGACCCTTCTGTGAGGGATGTCCAATTGCCAAAGGTGGGCTTTGGGTCTCCACCCTTAGCCGCTCATTTGGATTGATATGATTGTTTGTTTTGGGTCTTCTGAGGCCTGGTACCTGATCCCGTTGACACATCCTGATCACACAGCCCATGTGCTTCTTCCATGTGGACTTGTTGCTTCCCTGCTAGATGGCTGCATGCCTATCTTCAAGTCTTTAACACCTCAGATGCTATATCTTCTAATAGCTGGGCACTATCAGCCTTCTTCACCACGTTTGCTTATGCACCCAATTTGACTTCAGTGATCATATTGGGAAGGTGGGCATCACAGAAAGCCAGGTTATTAGAACAAAGTGTTCTTGCATTGAGGGAGGACTTGAATAGAGGCCCAATGTTTGTTTGCTACTCTGATATTTAACATATAAATATATGTACATAGACCTATATCCCTATCATTATATATTAATATACTTACATATATACATGCCTATATTTATACCTCTATAAATGTCTTTTGCCTCCTAGTTCTTTCCTCTATTTCTTTTTACTTTCCTCCTGTCCCACTATCATGTTTGACCTTCATTCAGCTCTCAGTGATTCCTGTCGGCTACATTGCACTTGATAAAACCCCACTAGACATGATATGCCCTCCTCACCATTGATTTTAGATCTCTTGTTCCCTTGTCCCTGGGTTTGTTGGCTCCCCAGTCCCTTTCCCCCAATTCCCCCTATCCCCCTGGAACCATCGGTCCCATTGTTTTCTCCTCAGGATTCTTTATCTTGCCTATCTTATATAGATAGACTTGAGGGAAAAAAAAGAATAGACATAAAAAAGAAGTATGAGATACCACCTAACACCCTCAAAGATAACCAAATTCAAAAAAATCAGAAAGCAACAAGTGTTGGAAGGGGTGTGGTGAGATAAGTACTCTCATGCACTGCTGGTGGACCTTAGGTGTGTGCAGCCATTATGGAAATTGATTTGGCAATACCTAAAACAAATGGAAATCGAACTACCATATGACCCCAAAATCTACCTACTGGGCATATACCCAGAAGAGGTAAGGATCAGACCATGGCCAGACATCTGTGCTCCAAAGTTCACTGCAGCACAGTTTACAATTGCACAGGGTTGGAAAACTACCTAAATTTCCATCAACAGATAAATGGATTAAAAACCTCGGGTACATACATACAATGGAGTACTACGCATCCCTAACAAGCAGAAGTGAATGCATGAAGCACATCATCACATGGGAAGAGTTGGAGGAAATTATGCTAAGCGAAGTAAGCCAAGCACAAAAGGACAAGCACATGTGTCCACTGAAGTAAGCTTAAAAAGCACAAGGGGCATAGGGGAAAAGCCACTAAATGCATAAATTCCTGGGGGGAGGCCCAGGCACTCTGGCAGGGCTCAGGCCCAACTCAGGGATGCATATGGCAGCCAACTAAAAAGGAGAGGAAAAACAAAACAAACAAAAATGAGGACATGGATAGTGGGGGAACAGGACACTAACCCACCCATTGGGCGGGTATTGTTTGTCTCCACAGGAAAGGGAGAGAGTGACCAGACCTCAACCTGGTACACCAAGCTGTGAGTGCAACATATTGGCATGAAACATCAAATTAACAGAGAGGTCTTCGGGTAAACCTCAATCCGAGCTACATCAACCCCTTCCCCAAAAGATTGCACTACAAAGGGCAGCACTGATGATACAGCTCAGGGAGAGTGGCGGATCTGTCCAGACCCCATGGGAGTAAACTAAGAGGCAAAGAGAGAGAGAGAGAGTAGACCACATTCTGGCCCACTAAGCCCTGAGGATGACACTCCTGCTTGTGGCAGGTACAGAGAGGAGTGTAGGGCCGACCCCACCACGAGACATGATGTCCCCTCAGTGACCCACAGTGCTTCAAGGGACAGCACTGGAGACACAGTGCTGGGATTGTGCCCAGTCTGACCCCCCCACCACCACCACACCAGGGCAACACACAAAGGGAGCACAACACAGCAGCAAGGGGAGCAAAGCAACAAAGTCGCTGAGGAATCCCAAAAATAGACTTCAGATTCAGAGGGCAGGACTTGGCCCCTCATCAGACTGGATTAGAAAACATGCATAAGGGTCAGCAGACAGGCCTGGAACTATTTATAGGAGTTTTTTTCTTCATCACTGTTCTTTGTCAATATAAATAGATATGTTTTATATTTGATAACAGTTTCATGGCTTCATTTGTTCATCAGATACTAATTAAGGATCTCTTATGTGGTTGGCTTTGGGCCAGGTACCACACTTCCAGCTGTGGATCAAAATTCTCTGAATCCATGGAGTTTATATTTTAGGTAGGAATGTTAAGAGACATATTATTTTAAAAATACATAAATGCAATTATATATGCGGGAATACGTCAAAGATCATCTTTTGGTGTGCAGCCAAGATTTCCACTTCCACTTTTTATTTCAGGTTAAAACCAGACAGCTAGAGCCTTTTTTCTGGCTGCGTTGAGTTTT
>NW_022111369.1:45170953-45187389 GCF_000313985.2 Echinops telfairi
TGTACAAATGTGCTTGATGCAATGTATGTATGTATATATTGTGATAAGAGTTGTAT
Source organism: Echinops telfairi (assembly GCF_000313985.2). NCBI lineage: Eukaryota > Metazoa > Chordata > Mammalia > Afrosoricida > Tenrecidae > Echinops > Echinops telfairi. The sequence goes on from NW_022111369.1 coordinate 45,171,010, forward strand.
GAGCCTCCAATGATATGATTTCTAAAATTTTTCAATAATTATTGATGGTGTCAAAACTATTGATTTTAACTTCAAGGAACAAAACAGTATTTTCAAATGATTTAGTAGGAAAATGGCAATGAATATAAATGACAAGTGAATGTATTAGCTACATAATTTTAGGAAGAATATTATATAGTTTTGTGTTAAAATGCTTTTCAAAAATGTATGAAGGCATAATAACAATGACAACTTTATTTTAGCAATTGTAGTAATAACAATGATCATAATGATTGTATGATTTTATTATTCCAATATTTATAGATCATTTGCTAATAGTCATAACATTAAGCCAAATAATAGTTAAATATTACATTTGTGCTTTGGTTATTTAATTTCATTTAGGCTAAGAGTTTTTACAAAAATGGTTTGTTTAGAATTTATTCATATCCTTTGAGGATTGGTTAAAAACAAAACATTGCGAGTTGATAGCTTGATGGCTGTATAACCCCACTTGAGAGGAGCAAACAACAGAATTGTAAGCGAATGGATATACTGGACTCTGTAAGACCTGGCAAAGGGGGATGCATGGGGGGTGGGAGAGAGGGAATGAAGGGTAGATGATGTCAAGGAGTTCTAGAAGCAAGAAAATGTTTCAAACCTGTGCTATCAGTTGTACAACGATGCTTGATGTGATTAACTATGAAATGTTATGATATCTGTAAGAGCTCCCAATAAAATGATGAATATATATATATTTGCTAACCCCCACAAAATAATTGAAAATATATTAATTTTGGCACCTCAATATTTCATAAGGATAAAAGACTCCATAATTATTCTCACTAACAGTCATAAAACATTGCTTATGATGAAGACACTATAAAGAATGGGAAGAAAGTAAAGTGTTAGAAACCAAAAACATGCCTAAAACATAATTTGTTTACGTATCAAGTCTAAATACGTGAACTAGTGACTATTTTAAGATGATTTCGTATAGTTAGGAGTCGTGAAGACTAACCATTTGGGGGAGGTTTGGTTTCCACTTGGTGGGCCAGAATTCCCAGCAGTTTACATTTACGTCCTAACAGTCCCCAGTGATGTGCCTGAACGTAATGCATTCAATCCCAGGACGGGTCTGCTGTGAACCTCCAGGAAGCTGCAGGAAGATTAGAGCAGAATCCAACCCCTTTGTTCAGGTAACAACCTAATCTTGATGCTCCTGAGAGGGAGTTTCCTTGGAGGTAAGTCCTGCTTCTCAGAAGGCAGCTCTGCTCACCACTATACCACCAATGCGGTCCTTCTGCTTTTATAAGTGGACCGGATGGAAATCTTGTTTGTTTTTGCTGGGTATGAATTCCCCATCTGGCACATTGACGTCTGGTTCTCTGGGCTCGAGCCGAGGAACTGCCACATTGACCTCAGGAGCCATCAGCAACCTGCCGTCTTATAAGCCAGCTTTGGGTTCATGCGCCTCTCCAGTCACAAGGCTGGCCATCTGACTCGAATTCATTAGCTGCTGCAGCCTGGGGTCTGGAAGCGAATCAGCTCTAGAAGCTGTAAAAGTGAACAGAAGACTCCGGCTGACCATCAGACCCAGAGAACTTGGGCTGGATGTGCCCTCTTCTATAACTGTGAGCTATTTCCTTAATATAAATTTGTGCCCGCTTTACAGATTTTGCTCTTTTAGAAAGCCTAGCCTAAAATACGATTTAAGAGAATTGGTAAATGATTGTTATAGTTTGTCTGTGGTTTTCAATCATTAAAGATGGGGAATTTTTACATTTTGAAAGTGATAAATCTTATGTAAAAATTTCTTCTAGAAAATACACTACTGAAAATCTCTTTTTAACATAAAGGCAGTAACATTATTCCATGTACTACTTTGTAACGTATATATCTGTAATGTGCTGAGTGCTCTTGGAAGTGAAGATGGCGAGGTTTCATCTCGTATACTTTGGACATGTTAATAACAGAGACCATGCCCTTGAAAAGGGTCTCATGCTTGGCGAAGTGGAAGGGCAGTGAGAAAGAGAAGACCCTGAAGGAGATTAATTGCCACAGTGTAGCAACCATGAGCACACATAGCAACAACTGTGAAGATGGCACAGGATTGGGCAAGGTTTCATTCAGTCCAGAGGGTCATCGGAACCCACGTGGTGACATTTAAGCACAACAACTTTGTAAATAATTCATCGAATATTTGGTTTTGTAAAGACAACCAAAGGTATCTCTTTAAGCCTGGCAATCGGATGAACTAACGATGAATTGTTCGTGTGAGGTGCCATTGAGTCAGTTTGTACTTAGAAGGTCACTTGGTGTAACAGAGCAAAATAAAACACTGCTTGGTCTTGCACCATTCTCAGTCACGCCTCAGTTTAAGCCCATTGTTGGAGTCAATCCATTTCCTTGAGGGTCTGCCTGGTTTCTCATTGACCTTCTACTTTTCCAGCATGATATTGTTCTCTAGAGACTGCTCCCTCCAGACAACATACCTGTGGTAGTTACATAATCTGTCAATTTGAGGGTATTAAGTTTGAAGGGGTGGACTCCAGCCTGTCAATCAGGTTGCACCCTGATGATGGTTCCTTGTGGGGATGGCCCTCTCATGAGGATTCTGGGAACTTCCTCTCTTTCTCCTTTGAGGTGGGCCACACTCTCTCTCTCTGCTTCACCTTCCTGTTGAGGAGCCACCCTCAGAGATCTAGAGGAGCCACATGGAGACCTGTGCCAGTGCTGAGATGCTTCTATCACTATGGGATCCACAAGACTTTTCACCCACCAGCCTGTGATCTTTCTGCATTCAGCATCATTGGATGGATTGTGTGAGTCTGAAGAGGAATTTATAGAATAATAATAATATTGGATATATGGGTTATATGGGACTTATGAACTTGATCTGGACTGAGCTGGGATGTTTTCTTAATATATAATTACTCTTTGATATAAAACTCTCTCTTGTACACATGCGAGAATTTCTGGATTTGTTTCTCTAGTCAACCCAGTTAAATACAATGTGGTATCAAGAATCAACCTGGACTAACACAGTGCCCAAAATATGTGAATGAAATATCACCATTCTCACCTCGAAGAAACATTCTGGTTGTACTTCTTCCAACCCATATTTGTTCATTCTTCTGGGATATTCAATATTCTTCACCAGCATCATAATTCAAAGGCATCATTTCTTCTCTGGTGTTCCTTATCCACTGTCCTGTTGTCACATGCTCATGAGGCAACTGAAAATATCATGACTTGGGTCAGAAGCATCTTAGTCTTCAAAGAGATGTTTTGCCCTTTAACACTGTAAAGAGGTATTTTGCAGAAGCTTTGCACAATACTATATGTACTTTGATTTTTTTTGTCTGCTGCTTTCTTTAGTGATGACCATAGATCCAAGTAAAATGAAATCCTTGAGAATTTCATTCTACGCCCCCCCACTCTACCCGCCATTTATTATGATGCTCCTTTCTTGTCCACTTGTGAGCATTTTGGTTTTCTTTGTGTTGAGGTGTAATGCATATTGCAGGCCATAGACTGATCTTTATCATCACTTTTAGCAAGCCAGGGCCCATCATTTGCATATTGCTGGTTATGAAACGCATTTTCCCCCAATACAGATGCCGTGTTCTTTTTTATACAGTGGAGCTTTTTGGATTATTTGCAGAGCATACAGATTGAATAAGCACGGTGAAAGCATACAGTCCTGACACTCGTATTCCTCTTTTTAAACCAGGCACTATGCCCTTATTCTGTTCAATTATTTGAAAAACTCGTACTCACTTCTATCTAGTAAATTCCCACTCAGAGATACCCTACAGGGCAGGATAGAAATGCCCTTGTGGGTCTCCAAGACTTTACTCTTGACAGAAGTAAAAAGTCTCCTCTTTCTCCTACAGAGCAGCTGGTGGTTTTGAACTGCTGACCTTGTGATTAGCAGTCTAGTGCATAACCACAATTCCACCAGGGCTACATGAGCACAATGAAGTGTTCTGGAATTCCCATTCTTAGAAATGTTATTCATAACTTGTTATGATTCACCTAGTCTAATGCCGATACGTAGTCAATAAAACACAGAAAACATTTTTCTAGTATGCTCTATTTTCAGCTAAGATTCATCTGGTGTCAGCAACAGTATCCCTCATTCCACATCCTCTTCTGAATTGTTTGTGTTTCTGGGAGTTTCTTGCTAATGTAGTATACTTACAGATTACTGTTAGATTAAGTAATTGAATACTAACCAAATGAAATTAACAGAAATCCTAATGACAGAGTGACTAAAGCATTCAGCTCTTAACCAAAATCTTGGCAGTTCAAACCTACCAACTGCTGTCTGTTTCTGTAAAGATTCCCAGCTTAGGAACCTGTATGAGGCAGTTCTACTTTGTCCTTTATGACTATTGCATCAAGATTTACTGCATGACAGTGGTTTTAATTAAGTTGACATGCAAAACTAACCATCACTATTCTAGATATATTTCAAAGTAGAAATGATGAGATTTGGTGAAGTTTAGATGTAGAATATGACAGAGAGGGGAAGTTTAGGATTACCTGTAGGTTTTTGAGATGAACAACTGGTTGAACATTATTATCATTTCCTGAAAATAAGAAGGGTGCAAAAAAGGCCACCTTCCCACAACTAATCATGGGTTCTATAGGCGCAATTGTATGGTTGAGATACATAAAGATTAACATAAAATCACAGAGCATGAGAGAGAGAAGAGAGTACAATAAAGAAGTCAGACACATTTCATGGTAGCATGCTCACCTTCTAGATGGCCATGATCTTACCAGCCATGTCCACACACAACACAGGCCCAGAGGGCAGGGGCGCAAGCAGGGACTGAGAGAGAGCCGTTTATTGCTAACCAAGGCTTATCTATCTTTTTAGGGTGCATGATTACAGGTAACCACACACGTCACAGGAAGTGGCTGTACAATAGGCAATACAAGCAATAGGAGGGGAAGGGGATGAGCTAGGGGTGTACACATGATAGGAAGGGGAGGGACTAAGGGTAGACATGTGACAAGGAGGGCAGATCCTAGACTCAATATGGCAGCCTAACCTTGGTCACCCTTGGGTGGGCTTGTCCTCTCTGGTGTCTCCTGAGGAAACAGACAACTATTATCCTTATCAGAAGGGAGTGGGCCCTACTTGTTGTGGGATAAATAGTGGTGTCTGCTTGCTCTGGATGGCTGATAAGCTTTAGGGAGAATAACCCCTGACCTATTTCTGTTGACCTCCAAGCATATAGTCCTCTTCCACGTATAGCAAGCAGCTAAGTTTGGCTTACATTTGGGGGAGACAACTTGGGAGAAATCTTTCTGTTTTCCACACAAAAAGATTATTTGGATCGGGAGTGGGAGACAATAGATACAAAAGTTTGGTTCTGAATAATGTAAGTTTGCAATTTCTAATTGCCTTCTCTGAATTTTTCCTTGATCATTTTGACCCCATCAGCGAGTCCCAAATGAAACTATTCATCTTTCCTTCAAAGTTGCCTCACTTAATGTTTTTCCTATGCCAGCTGATGGATAACAATCACCCTTAGAGTCTGCCTTAACTTCTTTCTTAGTTTCATATCTTACTTTCCATCTGTCAAGAAATTTTATTGATTCTATATTTAGAATCAAATACATACTTTGACCAATTGCTAAAACTTAGCTGTTATCATCATTTTCTAATTTTATTGACAAAGGTCTCCTGGTTAGTCTCCTTGAGCTCTTACCTCCCCAGAGCCTATTTTGGAATGTGGCAAATATAAATATACTTCTAAAACCCGAATCAATCACATCATATCCTTCATGTGCTTAAAATCTTCTATTGCCACTTCTTCCCTCACTTCTTGCTATTACGTATTTTTCTAAGCACATCCCCATCGTTAGATCCTTAACTGGCAGTTTCTTCTGTGGGGACTGTTCTTCTCTTCCCCTCTCACCTCTCCTAACTCTTGTTCAAAACATCACCTTTTCAGTAGTCTGATCATCCTGTGTAAAATGTACATTTGCACACGTACTCCCACTTACCATACCCCCCCATTGTACTGAACCTAGTCTATTTTGTTATTTTTCTTATTCATTTTTTTTTGGTAACTCATTCCCTTTTTTAACTTTTTATCTCTTTCCTCTGCATAGGTATAATTAATTTTAAATATTACTTAATCTAATCGATGTCTCCAATGGCAAGGGTTTCTATCAAGCCATTGATGTACATACACCACAACTGGGGCAATAGGTATCCTTATGATAATTGGAGAGAAGGTTGAAGTTGTCAAGGATTTTGTCTTGCTTGGATCCACAATCAATGTGCATGGAAGCAGCTGTCAAGAGATCAAAAGACATGTGGCATAAGGTAAATCTGCCGCATAACAACTCTTCAGGGCATTGAGAAACAAGCACATTACTCTGAGGACTAAGGTGCGCCTGACCTGAGCAATGGTCTTTTCCACGGCCTCATATGTATGTGAAAGTTGGACACTGAATAAGGTAGACTAGGGGAGAATTGATGCATTTGAATTGTGGTGCTGGAGAAGAATTTTGAACGGGCCCTGGACTGCTGAGTGACGAAGCAATCTGTGTTGGAAGAAGTACGGCCGGAGGGCTCCTTAGAGACCAGGATGACAAGGTTTGTCTTACATACTTTAGACATGTTGGCAGGAGAGGCCAGTTCTTGGAGAAGGGCATCATCGCGCTTGGTAAAGTGGAGGCAGAGTGAAAAAGAGGAAGGGTCTCAGCAAAAGGGATTCACACAGGGCTGCAAGAATGGGTTTAGGCATAGTAACAATTTTGAGGGTGTCATGGGACTGTGCAGGGCTTTGTTCTGTTGGGCATAGGGTCTCTACGGATCAGAACTGACTCAGTGGCACCCAACAATAAGAACGTCATGGTACATTGTGGGTGCTTTGTAATTACTCATTTCACATTGAACTTAGGCCTTGCTCTCTCCCAGGGCACTAGAGAAACCATTTTAATTCTGGAATCTGTACTTCTACATCTATGGAGGGGTGGGCGACCCCGGAAGGCAATTTGCTCTGTGGCGTCGTTTTGAACCTGAGCTTTCAAGGTTATGCTTTTCTCAGGATCAGCTTGATCTTAGTCGGAGGCCAAGAAGCGATCTCTCAGGATCACCTTCAAGCCAAACAACAGCCTAGTGAGCACCTTAGCAGAGACTGTCCTGTCTTATGCTTTCAGCTGTTTTGAAGAATTACAATGACCGTCAGCACCCAGCCTGGACCCCCTCTATCTAGCCAGATTTCACAACCTGTCTTCAGAGTGCCCTCAGGTTGGCACTGCCTAGTTCAAATGATATCTCCCCACAATAACTATATTGTGTTACCCTACATTTTGCTCCTTCTCTGGACATTTAGGTTTCTGACCATTTCTGGCATCAGAGTGTGGCTGGCCAAGGTGTGGCAGCCACACCATGACTCTCTTCCTTGGAGCATTTGGAGGTCGCTTTGGTTAGGCCTCTGGGATTCTCAAGCTTCACACCATTTGTATTTTAAGCTTGAATCCCATAGATATTGTGGGTTTGATGAATGCATTCTTTCATAGTACTTACTACTGTCTCAAAACAAGCAAAAAACCCAAACAATCCCAAACTCATTACCATTGAATTGATTCAGGCTCAGAGTGAGCCTTTAGGACCCAGTAGAATGAATCCTTTGGGTTTCTGAGTGTATACATCTTTCCAGGAGCAGAAAGCCTCCTCTTTCTCCCACAGAGAAGACGCTGGGTTCAAACTACTCACCTTGCCATTTACAGCCCAATGCATAGCTCACTATTGCCACCAGGACTGCTTTTTGTCATAAAATAGGATCTGTCAAATGTAAGAAAGCAGCAATGTTCCTAGTGGAACTCCAGCGTGACCAAGAATTATAGGTGTGGATCTTGCTTGTATTTGGATTTATGATTTGAACTCATGACAGACTGTCATATCAATGGCCACGTTGGGTTTCATTCTGTTGGAAAATCTAATTTACTTTTGGCCTATATTTGGCCAAAATTAGACAGTTGTAATGAAATGCTCATTTTCATTGGCATTCTGATGCTTCTAAATATATTTGGGATTCTAAAATATCGTTTCTGAAAAACACTATTTCAAAATTGATCAAAAGTAACTTAAGTGCCATAGTAAAACAACTGCTTTACAGGAAGCAAATTGGAAAAACAAGGCGGGAGGTGGGGTGCTGACCCCAGAAAATATCTGCCCATGTCCTGGAGCCATTGGAGGAAATAAGGAACCGGACTCACTATCGACCATTTGGTTTTGCTCCCTGCTTCTCTGCAGACACTGCCAGGCTGTGGCAGGGACTCTCAGTCATGAACTCCATGTGGTGCATTGCAGCGAGGCTGCTTAATTGAAACTGATCGAAAGTGTGAGACACTGGGGCTCTAGCTGGCAGAATGAACTAGGTTTAGAAGAATGGAACTAGGTTTTGTAAGGCTGTTACCAAGATATCCCGGGATTTTTAAGTTATGAAAAGATACACGCCTTTACGGGCTTCTAGGATGGTAAAGAGCACAGGTGCCCTGACTCAGGCCATGGTATTTTCAATCCCTTCCTAGGTCTATGAAATTTGTACAATGAGTAAGGAAGACTGTGGAAAAGTGGGTGCATTTGAATTACGGTGTTGGTGAAGAACACAGAAAATACTACAGAACAAACAGATCTGTGTTGGAAGTACAATCTGAAAGCCCCTTAGAAGCGAGGATGACAAGAGGCCATTACACGTACTTTGGGACTGGAGGAAGAAATCGACGACCACCCTCAGGGAGTGGACGGACACCGTGGCTGCAACAATGGCCCAAACATAAGAACGATGGTGAGGACGGTGCAGGACCAGAGAGTGTTTCGTTCTGTTGTTGATCAGGCCACTGGGTTGGAACTGATGGTGTCTGACAACGGCACAAACAATCCTTAGGTGTACATAATTTCCTAGATTTTGAGGTAACTTACTGATATTAAATTAGCATATCTTCATTTGCATTTAAGTTTATATGCATTTGTTTGCTAGGCACAGAGAAGGGGTATATACATATTGGTATATTAGAATGTGGGGTTTTTGTGTGCCATGTAAAGGGCTATACTGTAAGAGACATTTAATGAAGACAAAAGCTTTACATCTTCATTAAAAGGGAATAGATTTGATATGGATAAAGTTTTTATTTGTTATGGCTAAAATTTAATAGGCTAACTTTCGAGATTTTTAAGAACTTTAGTGTCAAATAACATACAAAGCAAGAAAAGGGAGCTTTCTCTTCCAGGGTCCGATGGCAGTGTTACCACGGACAGCGGCAGACGTGGCTTCTGTTTACAAGGCTGACTCCGTTCATCTTCCCTCCGGATTCAGTGATGTCAGCTCGCCAAAGCTGGCGCCCAGCCAATCTGAGTTATCACACCGAACAGAAAGAGGCGCGGGAACCCTTCTGTCTAAAAGAGTTATGCACATCCCATAGACCCAAGTACCTCAAATCACCCTGTGTTCGCTCTCTTGCTATTTTTAGTTCGCTCTCTTGCTGTTCTTGCCTCTCTTGCTTCTGTTCCCTGCTCGAGACCTGAAAGGCCACTGGCTCTCCGGGACTGGTTCTGCCATTCCTTTCTCAGCCCCTCCCCACAAGCAGAAGTGGGGGCTGTGGCACTAGAGCCCTTGAACTCTTTGCTCGCCGGACTCTGTTGTAGTTTGTTCGTGGGTCGGTATTAAACCTAATTTTCTCCTCCTTTATGTAATCGGGACTCTCGTGGACTTCATACCTTTTAAGTTAGCTAATTCTCTGGCTTTAGACAAAGGGCCAGCTCTACCCTTTCTCTATCTGGCTGTCCTAAACTCCTTTCACTTCTTTTTCTTTGATTTCCTGTTCCCTACAAACTTCACCTCCCTCAATAAACCTATTAATTAAAGGTCTCGCTCTGTCTCTTGTCTCTGAAATACCTTACATTTCCTGTTAAAATAACAAAACTTCTTGTAATCACTGAGTTGAAGAGTTCATTTTATTCTTTGAGTTATTTGACTGGAAGGCAAAAACTGGGTGTCTCATTAGAATAAATTCCTGAATTCAGATAGAAAACCAAGGTACAAGTTTTGTTTCTCATGATAACTTTGAACTTCATGGGAAGCCACAAAAGATTTGATCTTGCATTGCAAGGAAACATGCTTGAGAGAAGAGGGAGAATTGTTTTTAATACATTATAAATGATATGAAACCTGCTGTCAAATCCGGAGAATTGCCCAATTTAAATGTGTCTCCTCTTTCATTTTGCTCAATATTAAACAATAAAAGCACTATATTAACCATTTTTAAATTTACTCAATTGTTAATAACATTGTTCTTTAAATCTAGCAGACTCAACATAAATGTGTTTCAACTATACCTTTTGATATCATTTGATTAGAAACTTGAAAAAATAGCAAGTTTTTGGTAAATCCTAAGTGTGTGCACATTGCATTATGTCTCAGGATGATTATATGTTACATCTATAGTTTTTTTCTCACTAATAATTGACAAACCACTCCCCTATCAGTTTGCTTACTGTGGTGGCTTGTGTGTTGCTGGAAGCTATGCCACTAGTATTTCAAATACCATCAGGGTCACCATTGTGATAGGTAGGTCTTGTGTCAACTTGGCTACGTCAGGATTCTCAGTGGTTGTTCAGTTAAGGAATAACACTCCCCAATGACCTGACCTAACACAGCGTAATGGTCTGCACAATGAGAGCTGTGTGCAACAAATCAGTTGTAGGAAGATTAGGGTGGGCTGAAACACCTTTACACAGGTCACATCCCTGACGTAATCAATTGAAAAGAAGTTTTCTCAGAGGTGTGGCCTACTTCCAATGTAAGCAGCTGCTGTGGTGAAGCTCACTGGCTTTCCAGTGGGTCTGGACCCTGTATCTGACACATCAGCCTTCAGTTCTTTGGACTTGAGCCAAAGGACTCCACATTGCCTGCTAACCCTAGGAGGCACCGGCAGTGTGCTGTCTGATCTACTAACTTTGGATCCATTTGCTTCTTCAGCCAAGAGCCTGTTGTCTTCCTGCTAATCTTGGATTCATCCACTCCTGAAGCTACACTCATCAGGAGATGACTCTAACCCAGTGGTACTCAACCTCCCAAATGCTGCGACCCTTTAATACAGTTCCTCATGTGGTGGTGACCCCCCAATCATAAAATTATTTTTTGTTGCTACTTCATAACTGCAATTTTGCTACTGTTATGAATAGGGTGACCCCTGTGAAAGGGTCACTCAACCCTCAAAGGGGTCGTGACCTACAGGTTGAGAACCGTTGCTCTAAGCTAACATCTGATCCACAGATTAAAACTTGCCAAGACTTGAAGTCTATTAGTTCTATTACCATGTGAGACTTTTTCTTGACATGAACATATGTTTATAGATTATATGATATATTGTTATGTATTACTATATAATGTATAAATTATATATTATATGCATTTTAAATAAATATATCATTTATATCAAGAAAAAGTCTCACGTGGATACACACACACACACAAATACATATACATACATAAGTTCAATGGTTTTACCTCTTGAGACACCCCAGAAAGGCATGGTTTCGGGGGAGTTTTTGACAAAGAATGAATTTTGAAGAAGGAATTGGCTGTCCTGAGAGATTTGCCACTGGGAACCCTGTGACTAACAGAAACATAACCAGATAGAGAGCCCAGAGTTGAGCTCCTCGGTTTAGGAAGCACTCAAAGTATGACTGAGGAAGAGCTGCCTTCTCAAAATAGAGTTGATCATAATTACTTGGACGGTGTACATTTTCTCAGACCTTCATTTGCTGATAGAGCATGACCCCAAAGGAGAAGAAACAGTTATAAACATCCAATGGTTGAAATGTGAATTATATAAACTACAAATCTAAAAAAAATTGTCATTAAAAATGGAAAAGAATGCATAAAGATCAATATCCTACAAAACAACTGAGATATCACCTAACACCAACAATGATATCCCAATTCAAATGCTGGAGAGGGTGTGGAGACTGGAACACTTTCACACTGCACATGCACACATGTACAAGCATGGCGGAAAGTGAAATGGCGCTACATAAAACAACCGGAGATAGAATTGCCATACCACTAGCAATACCGGAATAGGTAAGAAACACAAGACTAACAGACGCCTGGTGTCCCCTGTTTATCACAGCACAGTGCACAGCAGCAAGAAGCCAGAAAGAGCCCCAAAGCCCATCAGTAGAAGAAACTCTCATACGTGCACACAATGGAATACTGTGCTTGCTGTTAGGTGCCATGGAGTCAGTTCTGGCTCACGTGACCCTCTGTACAGTAGAACTAGACACCTCTAGGTCCTCCACTATCACCTCCATAATTTTTATGTATGAGCCCATTGTTGCCGTCACTGTATCAGTCCATCTTGGGGAGGCCCTTCTTCTTTTTCGCTGCCCCTATCCTTTCCCAAGTATGATGTCTTTCTCCAGAGACTGGTTGCTCCTGATGTGCCCAAAGTTTGTAAGATGAAGTCTCATCTTTGCTTCTCCAAGGAGCACTCTGGCTGTACTTCTCCCAAGGCAGACCAGTTTGTCCTTTTAGCCGTCTACGGTACGTTAAAAATTATTCTCCAGCACCACAATTCAAATGCATTGATTTTTCTTTGGTTTTTCTTATTCTATGTCCAACTTTCATATGACTATAAGGCAATTGAAAATATCATGGTGTAGGTTGCCTGATGGGACTTGATCAAGGGCAATGTACCCGAGAGGAATTACTGAAACCCAACTGAAGGCTGAGCATGATAGTGGGACAAGGGGAAAGTAAAAGGAAATAGAGGAAAGAACTAGGAGGCAAAGGGTATTTATAGAGGTTCAACTACAGGTATATACATATGTAAATATATTTATATATAACAATAGGGAAATAGATCTGTGTACATATATTTATATGTTAAGTATTAAGGCAGCAGACTGACATTGGGCCTCTAATCAAGTACTTCTTCAATGCAAGAACACTTTGTTCTAACAATCTGGTATTCTGTGATGCTTACCTTCCCTGACATGATCACTTAAGACAAAATGGGTGCATAAGCAAATGTGGTGAAGAAAGCTAATGGAGCCCAGCTATCAAAAGATATAGCGTCTGGGGTCTTAAAGGTTTGAAGATAAGCAAGTGACTAGCTGAGGAGCAACAAAGCCCACATGGAAGAAGCACACCAGCCCGTGTGATCATGAGGAGTCAATGGGATCAGGTATCAGGCATCAAAGACCCAGAACAAAAAATCATATCAATGTGAATGAGGGGGAGTGTGGAGTGGAGCCCCAAAGCCCATCTGTAGACAATTGGACATGCCCTTACAGAAGGGTCACAAGGAAGAGATGAGCAAGTCAGGGTGCAGTATAGCAATGGTTAAACATACAACTTTCCTCTAGTTTTTTAATGCTTTCTCCCCACCACTATCATGACCCCAATTCTATCTTACAAATCCAGCTAGAGCAGAGCATGTACATGGGTACAGATAAGAGCTGGCAACACAGGGAATCCAGGACAGATAAACCCCTCAGGAACAATAATGAGAGTAGCAATACCAGGAGAGTAAGGGGAAAGTTGGTGGAAAAAGGGGGAACTGATCACAATGATCTACATATAACCTCCTCCCTGGGGACCAGACAACAGAAAAGTGGGTGAAGGGAGACAGTGGCCGGTGTAAGACATGAAAAAGAAATTTATAAATATTCAAGTGTTCATGAGGGAGGATGGGTTGGGGAGGGGGGAAATGAGCTGGTATGAAGGGCTCAAGTAGAAGAAAATATTTTGAAAATGATGATGGCAACATATGTACAAAAGTGCTTGATACAATGATGTATTTATAGATTGTGATAAGAGCTATAAGAGCCCCCAGTAAAATGACTTATTTAAAAAAAAACCCAAAGAAAATACCATTGCTTGGGGCAGGCACACCTTAGTTCTCAAAGTAGCATCCTTGCTTTTCAAAACTCTAAAGCAGTGGTTCTAAACCTTCCTAATGCCGCGACCCTTTAATATAGTTCTTCATGTTGTGGTGACCCCCCCAACCATAACATTATTTTCATTGCTACTTCATAACTGTAATTTTGCTACTTTTATGAATCAGGTGACCCCGTGAAAGGGTCGTTTGACCTCCAAAGGGGTTGTGAACCACAGGTTGAGAAGCGTGCTCTAAAGAAATCTTGTGCAGGAGATTTACCTAATGTAACACATCTTTTGATCTCTTGACTGCTGATTCCATGAGCATTGCTTGTGGATCTAAGCAAAAGGAAATGTTTGACAATTTCAACTTTTCCCCCATTTATCTTGATGTTACTGCTTGTTCCAATTTTGAGGATTCTGGTCTTCTTTACATTGATTTGTAATCAATGCTGGAGACTATAATCATTGATCTTCATCAGGAAGGGCTTCAAGTAGTTCTCACTTTCAGCATGCAAAGTTGTGTCTTGTTGGTATCACAGGTTATTAATAAGCCTTCCTCCAATCCTGATGCCACATTTTCCTTCATATAATCCAGCTTCTCTGGTTTTTTGCTTAGCATCTAGACTGAATAAGTATGGTGAGAGGATACATTTCTGACTCACACCTTTCCTGATTTAAACCATGGAATATTCCTTAGTTCTGTTTATACCACTGCCTTGCATTAGTCTGGGTAAACTAGGGAAATAAGTCCACAGAAACGCATATATGTATGAGAGAGTTTTATATAAAGGGTACGTGTACATTCAGAAAGCCTCCCACCTCTGTCCAGTCCAAGCCCATAAGCCCGACTTAGCCCATGTGTCCGACACTGATCTACAAAGTCCTCCTCAATCTCACAAAACACACACAATGATGCTGAATGCAGGAGGACCACAGGCCAGTGGGTACAAAGTCTTTGAATCCCGTGGCGGTGGAAGCATCTCAGCGCTGGCAGGGGTCTCCACATGGCTGCTCTAGCACCGAGGGCTGCATCAGGGTAAACCCATGCAGCTTCTCCTCAGGGATGTCTTGCAGGAAGTGAGCTTTGCCAGCTAAGAGCTGCACACTGGTCGAACCATCAGAGAACAAGAGACCAGAGAAGTAGAAAAAGCGAGGCTCACTAAGCCATTTTTTTCTCTGCCCTTCAATTAATCGCACATGTGTTTATCAGCCAGGTTAGCACAATAAACCTTAACTATCTCATGCCTCTTCATCCATGCACAGGTTCCGCATGAACACAGTGAAGTGCTCTGGAATTCCTATTCTTTTCAAGGCTATCTTGAGTTTTTTTCTGATCCACACAGGCCAATGCCTTTGCATAGTCAATAAAACACCCTCTTTTTGGTATTCTCGGCTTTGAGTCAAGATCTAGCTGACATCAGCAATGATGCCCCTTTCTCCACATCCTCTTCTCAATCTGGCCTGAGCCTCGGGCAGCTTCCTGTCAATGTTAGGTGATTAGTTGTCAATGCTAGGCAACTATTGTTAGGTGATCTTCAGCTTAATTTTATTTGCAGATGATATCAATTATATTGTTCTATAATATGAGCATTCTGTTGCATCACCTTTCTTCGGAATGGGTACAGATACAGATTTCTTCCTCTGTGTTGGCCAAGGAGCCAACAGTACTTCCAGTGATTCGCCACTTGTTGAAATATTTTAATTGGAATTCCATCTGTTCCTGGAGCCTTGTTTTTGGTCAATGCTTTCAGTACAGCTTGAAATTATTCCCTCAGCACCAATGATTCTTCTTCATATTCTACCTCCTGAAATTGGAGGAACGTTGACCAGTTATTTTTAGTAGAGTGATTCTGTGCATTCGTCCGTCTTCTTTTGATACATTATGCATCTTTCAATATTTTGCCCACAGAATCTTTCAGTATTGCAACTTGAGGCTTTTCATTTTTCCTTGAGTTCATTCAGTTTCAGATATGATGAGTGTGTTCTTCCTTTATTGGTTTTCTAGCTCTAACTATTTGTACTTTTCACTATAATATTGGACTTTGCCTCTCAAGCTGCTTTTCAAAACATTGTTTGTTCAGCTCTTTGAAATCATCATTTCTTTCACTTGCCTCAGCTATTCTGTGGTGAAGAGGAAGTGTCACAGTCCATTCTGACATCCACTTTAATTTTTTCTCTCTCCACTATATTGTAATTAGGTTATACATGCAAGAAAACTTTGCTTCAATTGATTGAATCAAGGCAGGAATCTGTTTAAGGTTGTTGCATTCTACCCTAATATTGTTGTGGGGATTACCAGGTGTTAACTGTCAAGCCATTGAGAATCCTGGTCCAACCAAGTTGCTACAAACGCCTACATTATGCAGGTGGGTGACATCAAGACAAGCCTGTGGACAGCCCAGGATGATGAATAGTTAGTTTGATGTCCCTTACAAATAGACATGGAAGAACATGTTTCAGTACTTTTTTTTTTTTT
>NW_022111369.1:45188594-45190802 GCF_000313985.2 Echinops telfairi
CGCACCCTGACTGGCTCGTCTCCTCCCTGAGACCCTTCTGTAAGGGGGTGTCCGCACTCCCCCCTCATTCACTATGACATGATTTTTTTGTTCTGATGATGCCTGATATCTGATCCCTTCAACACCTTGTGATCACACAGGCTGGTGTGCTTCTTCTGTGTGGGCTTTGTTGCTTCTGAGCTAGATGGCCGCTTGTTTACCTTCAAGCCTTTAAGACCCCAGGTGCTATATCTTTTGATAGCCGGGCACCATCAGCTTTCTTCACCACATTTGCTTATTTGGAAAGGAGAATGATTCCTATTGCTTTGTATGTAGGAAGGACATAAAATAGAAATGAACCATAGCGCTTCCTTCCTTATCCCAAGTAATTCAGTTCTGGTGTTAAATATATCCAGAATTTCCCCCAAAGGCAATGATATTTCTTAGAAAAATGACTAATAGTAATTGAATCGTATCTTCTTCTAACTATGAATTGGAATCTTAATGCCTACACCCATAGTTGGAATCTCATTTCAAATAGGGTATTCTTTGTTATGCTAATGACTCTGTGTCAGTATGCTTGAAACCAAGTCACTTTTGAGATATCAAGAAGAGTAGATGAGACACAAAAACAGTGGAGCGCATACTGTTGAACATAAGAGTACATGGAGAATAGATGTGGAACCCAGAAAGTATCTTCCCCCAGGACTGAGAGAAAGAGAGACCATCTTCCCCTAGAGCTGATGTCTTGAATTTGGACTGCTAGACTCCTAAGCTCTGAGAAAAATACATTTCTGTTTTTTAGGTATTTGTATTATAGCAGCACTAAGAAACGAGACAGTCCTGATGGCTTAACAGGTAAGCACTGGGTTGCTAGCTGAAAGGCGAGTGGTTAGCTTCTGAGAGAGGCTGCATGGGAAGATTCTAGCCTATGAAACCCTATGGGCTGTCTGCTCTGTGCGTTGGCGCTGATATGTGCTGGAATTGCCTGGAGGACACTCAACAACAACAGAAAACTAAGACAGTGGCCCATCAGCTGCTGCCGTGTCTCTGCACTTAGGTGCAGGAGAGCTTGTCTTCCAGAGTAGTCTGTTCAGCCTAATGATTTGAAGAGCCTGCATTTACTTTTCAACCACCTTGCTCTGAGAACCTCTGCTTCTTTTCTCTCCAGGCCTCAAAAGAAACGAGGAATAGCTGTCAAGGGTGTCACTGCTTGTGAGGGGAAGACACTCCCTGCACCGTGGGTTTTCCTCAATGGCAGCATGTTTCTGTCAGTTTAACTGAAGTTTCGGCAAAGATGTATTTCAATTTCTTCTCTCCCACAGGTGCTCAAGCCGGGGAATCTTTTACAAACTCTTTTATCAAAATTCTACCTTACTTCTTAAATGCCTCGGTGCTTCTAGCAAGATTTGAACTACAGCCGATTGTCCACTAGAAAGATATCTTTCCTCATTGTTCTTTCTTGTAAAATTGTGAAAACAGCGAATGCTTGAACAGTGAAACAGGTTTCATTAAATCCAATGGAAAAGTTTTCTTCATTTCTAAAACCAGAGAAAGCCACTTCCTGCTTCCCAGGATTATTTTGAAGCTCACATGAGAAGACAGAGCAAGGAGGTCTGATTACAACCTTTTCCATTTTAAAGAGGAACCCCACCCTCTACTCACCTGGGAAGAAACCAGTGTGAGACCGGTGTTTATTTATTGTAAAATTAGGACATTGAGGCGGGAAAGACAGTGCTTTTCGAACTCCCTCCCCCACCCCTGCTGAAAACTGCCAGTGGGGACTTTTCTTCCACTGGGCATTGAGAAATCATTTCATTCTGCTGGTATCTAGATTCAAGCCCATGGAGTTGGGGTGACCCACTCATGTCATTTGCCCTGAGGTTGTCCTTTGGAACCTTGAACCTTTAAGGAAGTGGGTCTCTCTCTCTCTCTCTCTCTCTCTTTACATCACCTTCAAGTCAAACAACAGTCTGGTAAGGAGTTCAGTATGGATCCTTTGGGAGAATTACAATGACCTTCAGTAGATTGCTCTGCCTAGGGCCCACCTAGGTAACCTGCTGTGTAACCTCCTTCTTTGGAGCAGCTCCCTAGTGTCCTTTAGTTGACATTTCCTGATTCAAATGGTCTCTATGCACAAGCAGAAGTAGAGTCGACCCTGCTAATTTCCAGCACACGGTGGCCCTCTGCACAACAGAACACAGCACTGCCCGCTCCTGCGCCGTCCTC
>NW_022111369.1:45191102-45196794 GCF_000313985.2 Echinops telfairi
TCCTTTTAGCAGACCATGATCTGTTCAGCCTTCCTCTCCAGCACCACAATTCAAATTTGTCTTCCTTATGCAGTGTCCAACTTTCACACAAATATGAGGTGATGGAAAAACCATGGCTTGGGTCAGGCGCACCTTAGTCCTCAAAGAACATCCTTGCTCTTCAGTACTCTACTGAGATCATTTGCAGCATATTTACCTAAGGCAACATATCTTTTGATCTCTTCATTGTTGGTTCCATGAGCATTGATTGTGGATCCAAGCAAGATGAAATCCTTGACAATGTCAATCTTTTCTCTGTTTATCATATTAACTCTGATCCATTTGTGAGGAATTTGATTTTTTTGTACATTAAGTAGAAACACAGACTGAAGGCTGCAGCCTTTGATCTTCATCAGCAAGTATTTCAATTCCTCTTCGCTTCAGAAAGCCAGGTTGTGTCATCTGCATATCACAGGTTGCTAATAAGCCTTCCTCCAGTCCTGATGCCATGTTCTTCTTCATATAATTCAGCTTTTCTCTGATGATTTTATCAGCATACGGATTGAATAAGTATGGAGTGAGAGGATATAACTCTCATTGATTGCATACTCACCTTTCTTGATTTGAAACCACACAGTTTTCCTTTGTTCTGTTTACACAACTACTTTTTCATCTGTGTACAATTTCCTCATGAGCACAAGGAATTATTTTGGAAGTCCCATTCTTCTCAAGGTTATCCACAATTTATTATGGTCCACACAGCCAAATGCCTTTGTAAAGTCAATAAAACACAAGTAAACATCTTTCTGGTATTTTCTGCTTTAAGCCAAGATCCATCTGAAATCAGCAATGATAACCCTTTTCCCACATCCTCTTCTGTATCTGGCCTGAACTTCTGACAATCCCCTGTCAGTATACTGCTGCAACCATTGTTGGATGAACTTGAACAAATGGAGACACAATTCTACGACTTTCTTGCTACCTGTCCAACCAGCTTCCTACTTTGGACCTACGAAATTGGGATGCTTGTGGATGAAGGTGTTTTTGGTTGTTACTCTCTGTTACTAGTTGCTGCAAGTTGACCTCAATTTAGGAAGACCCATGAGCAGTGAATTAAAATGCTGCCCAGTCGTGTACTCTCACCATGATCAGTTGAAGATGAGACTATTGTGATTTATAGAGTTTTAAATTTGGTGGTTTGGGGAAGTAAATCGTCAAGTATTTCTTCCTGGTCCATCTTCATGTGAACGCTCCATTGAAACCTATTGAAAATCCGAGCAACATTCAAGCCTCTACTGACAGATGGGAGGCGGCTACACCTGCCGTGCACTGACCGGATCTAACCCAGATCTCTCACATGGAAGGCAAACGTTCTACCTCTGAATCTCCATCGACACCTGTCACATATTCTTTCAAGACCAAACTCTCTGCCATTGAGTTGATTCCAAATCAGAGCTACCCCGTGGGCAAGGTAGAGCTGCCTATGTGGGTTTTCCAGACCATAGCTCTTTAGGGAAATACAGATTCTTTAGGACTTTGGAAATCATTATTTTCAGTAGAAGGTCTGGCCTTAGGAAAGCAATTCTTAACTTGCCACTAATTCTTTCCTCTCTAACATTTCCTATATACCCAACTTCCCTTAGTTTTTCCCAATTTTAAATGCTGCATGGCCCTCGAAAACTATATCCTCACATAGGTATTTAAAACCAGTGCCAAACCTGTTGCTGTTGAGTTAATTCTGACTTATAGTGACCCTGTAGGAAAGAGGACAACTGTTCTATAAGATTTCCAGTTCTAAATCTTTACTGAAGCAGACTGCACATCTTTCTTCCAGCGGCAAACCTGCTGCTGTTGAGTTAATTCTGACTTATAGTGACCCTGTAGGAAAGAGGACAACTGTTCTATAAGATTTCCAGTTCTAAATCTTTACTGAAGCAGACTGCACATCTTCCTTCTACAGAGTGGCTGGTGGGTTTGAATGACCCACCTTTCTGTGAGCAGCTGAGTGCTTTCCCCAGGACACCATCAGGGACAGTGGTTAGTCACGCACAATCATTGGAAAGCAGATGAGTTTGAAGATGGTCAAAATTTTTCCAGTTCCTAGTCGCTCAAGGGATGTCATTTAGGGAAAGTCAAACAAATTACGCATTTAGGTTATCACCCATTCTAATCATTGAACCCTTTTTAGAATTTACATTTCACTGCCTCTGTCTTCCAGCTGTCCAGGCTGGTTACCAGGCCTGGGGATTATCAGGAGGCGATTACTGTGCTCTTGAACAAAGCTGAATCAGGAGCAGCCCATTATGCACCATTTTTGTTTTGTTTTTAAGACTCCTATTCCTAAGAATTTGCTCAGAGGACAAAGTCTATGATACCTTTTAAGGAGACAATTCCTGTTTATCTGAAGGAGAGAACCTGAGAGGAAACCAGGGCCAGAGTCAAGGGAAAGAAAGGAGTAAGAGAGATGAAAGTAATCTAGTCCTGGATTTGCTGGAAGTAAGGGTCATGTGTGTATCATGTATGTGTGTGTAGCTATGTGTGTCATGTATGTGTACATGTGCGACAGTTGCACCCCACTGGACTTGAGAAGGTATGATAGCACAAAGAATAATAAAGAAAAGTCACCCTCCTCCCCTACTAACTTTGGGCAGAAAACCTACGAGGCAACGAGAAGAACATGGAAATGGTTTTTCTGGGACTTCATTGTGCACCTGGCTCTGCTTTTGGAAGTTAATAGTGGTACATCTGGTACATCTTTTTATTTTGTTTTGTTTTTTAAGTTTCAGAGAAGCTGAGCAAGGGTCAGTGTGTGGTGACTATTTCTGTCTCTACTCTAAATTGACCTGAGGGTTTTGCTGTAGAACCTGAGATTTGGCTTTAAAAAAGTTATTGTCCATTTTCTTCTCTATTTTGCTTCAAATTTAGATAATCATCCAATAGGTTTTCAATCCCATATTTCCTTGCTTGTTTTCAGTTTTTTGAGAAGTCATCAGTGATACCATCCCAGGGTGGAGTCAGCAAAAGTGACACCTTGGAAATCAGATGTCTGCGATGGACCCAGTAACCCATCTGCTGGGTGAAATGATTGAAGTGTGCTGTTAGGTCCGGGAAGAATGGAATCAGGATAACATTCAGACTCTTTCACAAACCCCATTAGAGATGGTCACTTCCTTCGAGGCTGATCGGTCACGTCCTTGTCTTATTGCTGTTACGGTGTCAAACATGTTTTATTTAGGCTCCACTGTCCTTTTAAGCAGAGATACTCGGTGAGCTCTTTGCAGAGGGCAGTGAGTCAGTGAAGGCTGTTTTTGTCTTTATGGGAAAGAGCATTGAGATTGCTCTCCACTTCCCCTCATCAAGGGAGAGGCCAGAGCCTTCGAAGAAGAGAAGAAAAATGGCTTCAGAGGTCCTTGAAGTAAGGAGGGCATGATCGTCTCATCTCCCCAAAGGGCTTCCCCCTGTGGTGCTCTCAAGCTTCAATTTTGCTGGTGGAACAAATAGTAGGGTTCTAAAATAATAATAGTGGATGTGGTGAGTCGCTACGGGGTTGACCTTGACACATAACAATCCTAAGTACAATGAACTTGCCCACGTGTTTGAGTCCATAACTGCGGCTACTGTGCCCATCCTGCCCACTCAGCGTATCCTTCTCCATCGCTGGTCCCTACCTCACCAAGCATGATGTTCTCTTCCAGCGACAGATCCCTCTACCGGTATGACCAAAGTGAGTCAGACAATGTTCTCTTGTGATCCTGGCTTTCATGAGTTCATTGTCAGAAGTAGATGGCCAGGACTTTCTTCCACGTTTGTCTTAATCTGTAGGATCCATCGAAACTTGTCTATCATGGGTGATCGATACTGCATTTAAAATACAAGTGATATAACATGCAACAATACAGTAGCACACAAGCTGTCTAATTGGCAGGTGGGTGGTAGAATAATGATATTACCCCACTGCCTTCATTTTCTTTTTCTTTTTATATTATGAGAAACTAATCAATGATTGGGCAACTTAACATATACAGATGATACTCATTCCAAAAGTACAGAGGAGTTCCCAGTGGAAGGTATGTCTCTAGCCCACTCTGTTTTTTTGTTCATTTTCTTTCTTAAAAAACATCATTTTATCGTGGGGCTCTTACAGCTCTTACAACATTCCATACATCAATTGTATCAAGCATATTTGTACATGTGTTGCCATCATTATTTCCAAAACATTTTCTTTCTACTTGAGCCCTTGGTATCAGTTCCTTTTTCTCCCTTCCTTCCCCACCCTCCCTCCCTTGTGAATCTTTGATCAATTATATATTGTTGTTATTATTTCATGTCTTACACTCTCAGTGGTCTCCCTTCACCCACATTTCTGTCTTTTGTCCTCTCGCCCACTCTTATCTCTGTACTCATCTAGTTTTTCTCTTCAAAGGCATCCAAATTTACTAAGAGAAGCAGTTAAAGTATAAATAAAACTATTCTGCATCTCATTTGTTCCATTTAAAATAGGAAATAACCTCATTTTCTCTGGTAGAAGCTGGTAGACATGGTTTCTAGATTAATATGGCATCCCTCTTGTGTTTGATATTCCCCATGCTCTTTGCTAGAACTGCCTGTAATGTTCTAAGTGACCCTCATTCTGGGAACACTGGCAGCAGATCCCTGGGGCTTTCGTAAGGGTATTGAGAGGGTTCCCCTCTGTCCACAATGAATCATGAAGGCTTTTTAATAACTTGCATACCACAGGCAGAACGTTTGAAATCTTAATTCAACCCAGCCCAAATACAAAGTAATTACGAGGCTAAAAAGAAAATGATTAGAATTTGAAATCACAGGCACCCCATTAGACTCTTTCTCTAGGCGAAAAATATTCGACATGGCCTCTTTCATCTTAATATCAGTTGTAGAAATGTTTTCCAACAGGCTAATTGGATGACTTTCTTTTCTTCTAAGAATTTTAGGAAAAGAAGAACATGCTTAATAGTTTGCAGAGGATCTTTATCACCAATGTTGGTCACTTGAACGTCTAACACGAGTTCTGTTTGTCCAAGGGCTAGGTGCTGTGTGGTGTGTTGAGTAGTAGGTATTTCAAAACCACTAGTGGCACTGCAGCAGAAAAGACTTGGCATCCGCTCCTGTGTCATTATAACCCGGGAAACTCTACGAGATGGTCTTCTTTGTCCTACAGGGTCACTATAAGTCAGAATTGCCTCGATGGCACATGACAGCAACAAAAATATCACAGTTCAGATCTCTCAAGCCACCGTCTTGTTTCCCTTGTTGTGAAAGAAGGGAGTGATTAAATTGAGAGATGACTAGATTTCTTTCACTAGAACCTTTGTCTTACTTGTGCCTAGGCTTGAAGTTAGGACCGTTGAAGAGATTAAGATCCCTAGGGGAATGTGAAGATGAAACAATGAAAAGTTCATGAGAATTTAAAATGAAACTCTGAGGAGCTTGCTCATTCTGGGTATTGTTAAAGAGATTTGAAATGAAAGATTTTTTTAAAATTGTAAGTGGTAGCAATTCTAGTCATCTGATATCCATTTTACCCTTGTCCCTCTGGCACAACTCTGATTCCGTCCCAGGAGTCACTGTGCCTGGCATGCAGTTCTTAAGCTTCTGGCACCGAACGGAAGCCTCAAGACCTGGGCAGCAATAGGAAGTCCCTTACCACAGGAGAGGACAAGCCCTCACTGCAGATGGCATTCAGTCCTCTGCA
>NW_022111369.1:45201688-45202572 GCF_000313985.2 Echinops telfairi
GCTTCATAGAATGTGTTTGGAAGTTTACCACTCTTTTCTATGTTCTGGAAGAGCTTGTGTAGAATTGGTGTCGACTCTTCCCAGAATGCTTGGTAGAATTCGCCTGTGAAGCCATCTGGGATGGCGCTTTTTTTAGTTGGTAGTTCCTAGGGTTGCTATGAGTTAGAATTGACTCAATGACAGCGAGAAGAAGAAAGCTGGGCATATAACAGTGAGCCATCTCAAAGGCAGGGGGAGAGAGAATCCTGTGACCATTAAGAAAGACATCACGGGGTGAAAGGGTGGGGGAGGGAGTGGGAAGGAGGGGAAAAAGAGGTGCTGATAACGAAGGGCTCAACAAGAAAGATAATGTTTAGAAATTGTTGATGCCAATAATTGGAGATGTCTCCTTGAGGTAATGGATGTATGGTTTGTTATAATATATGTAAGAGCCCCCCGCCCCACTGCAAAATGATTTATTTAAAAAAGAAAGAAAGACCCACCAGTGGAGCTTAAGCAAGATCCCTGTCTAGAGTGGCAGAGACAGCAAACACCAGAGGCTCTACCACTGAGATTATTAGACAGAGCAGAGGAGCCATGCGAAGACCAAAAGCAGAGCAGCATCGAGACAGTGAGGCAGAGGCCAAGGGATCATATGGCTGACAGACCAAGGATCAGAGAGCTACGCTGCCAGAGTGCCTAGGAAGAGGCATATCCTTTCCCTCTTATAACCTGTTAGCTTCCCTAATAAATCCCCATAATAGTGAGTATTGTCTATGAGTTCTGTATGGCCATTGCAATGAACTATAGAACACAGCAGAGAAGCAGAGTGCCTGGCAGAGAAGTAGAGCACTATGGGAAATAAGGTTGGGAGCCACTAGGGCACTGGTTCTCAACCTGTGGGT
>NW_022111369.1:45202672-45203861 GCF_000313985.2 Echinops telfairi
GGCCCCCAGTCTTGGACTAACGTGGAGTTGGATTCTCCTTCTTCTTTCTGCAGCCAGAGGCTGTTTGACGTAGCCCCTATCTCATTTCTTCAGAGAGAAAACAAAACAAAACTCAATTTAAATTACTATTCAAATTTCTGTTATTTGCAGCTGAGTGGAGTGTGACATCCTGGAAACTCAACAAATATTAGTCTTCTCTCTTCATCTTTTCTCTCGACATGGAATGTATCTCAGGTGAATTTGACACTTTTGTAGTCATTGTAAATCTCATTTCATAATCTCGGTGTACAAGAAATACCCCAAATTTGTGTTTTATTTCACTCAATGAATGTGTATATATTAGTAGGTTAATAATACTACAGTGTTATAATGAAATAAAGCAGTCTTTTATTATATTACTCACTGGCCTCCCGGGCTCATTGATCCGAGCACCATGTGTTATATTTTCTGAAAGGAATTGTGTAGAAATGATGCCAATGAAAGGAGCCCTGGTTGTGTAGTGGTGGAGGGCTGGGCTTCTAGCTGTATGGTCAGCAGTTCAAAACCACTAGCCACTCGAAGGGAGAAAGATGAGGCTTTCTGCTCCCATGAAGATTCGCAGTCTCAGAGACCTACAAGGGCAGTTCTCTGGCTTATAGTGTTCTTATTCGTCCGAGTCAACTCAGTGGCAGTGAGTTTGAGTTTGATGTTAGTGAAATCATCTTGACCTGGAGATTACTTTTGCGGAGACTTTAGGTTGTCAAATCAATTTCCTTACTGGACTTCTCTATTTTATCTTTGTTGGTCTTGCTAAAGGTTTGTTAATGAATTAAATTTTTTTATAAGCTCCAGCTTTGGGTTTCATTGATTTTTCTCTTTTGCTTTTTTGTTGTGAGTCTCATTGATTTCAGCGCTTGCTTTTTATTTCTCATTTTTTCCTTGATTACAGTTAATTTGATGTGGTTGTTGTTGTTTTCCTTTTTTAGTTCTTGATTTGGAAGTTGACATTATTTATTATTTATTCATTTTTCTTGAAAGGTGACATTACTGATTTGACTTTTCCTCTTTTCTAATACATGTAGCATTATGAATTTCCCTCTTGGCACTGCTTTAGCTATGCCTCATGAATATTGAAATGTTGTGTGTTAGTCTGGGTAAACTAGGGAAACAAATCCACAGACACTCATATATGTATAAGAGAGAGATTTAA
>NW_022111369.1:45204829-45215317 GCF_000313985.2 Echinops telfairi
ATACAATGATGCCGAATGCAGGAGAATCACAGGCCAGTGGGTAGAAAGTCTTTGAATCCATTAGCGGTATAAGCTTTCAGCTCTGGCAGGGGTCTCCCCGTGGCTTCTCCAGCACCCAGGGCTGCATCAGGGTAAGTTCATGTGTCGTCTCCACAGGGATGTCTTGCAGGAAGTGAGCCTTGCCAGTTGAGGCAGAGAAGTAGCGAAGGCAGCTGCACACTGGTGCGACCATCAGAGAGCAAGAGCCAAGAGAACCAGAGAGGTGAGGCTCACTGAGCCATTTATCTCTCTGCCCTTTAATTAATCCCACATATGTTTATTGCCCAGGTTGGCACAGTAAAGCTTAACTATCACATGTATTTTATTTGTTGATTAATTCAATTAAAATTTTTTTCTCCGTTGATGTTTCCTATTTGATCCATGGGTTATTTAGAAGAGTGCTGTTTGGATTTCAAATGCTTGGAGATGTTCCCCATATCTTTCTGCTAGTGCTATCTAGTGTGATTCCATTATGGTCAGAGAGCACAATCTTGTTGAGGTTTTGATGGCCCAAAATATGGTCTTGGCATCTTAGTATATGTTCCTCAGTGCTTGAAAAGAAATGTAGTAAGTAGTAGAAGGAAAAGGGGAGTATTGAGAATGAAAATGTAGTCAGTGTCTTTATTACTATCTTAGTTAAACCTATTTTAGCTGCTTTCTCTGGCAATGCTTCAGGACAAGTGAAGGGCACTGCCTGCCTCATTACTGTCAGGTAGGACTAGAAGTCTAGTTCCTCTAGCCAATCTCACTGACACCTAAGGGAGAAAGGATCCTCAGGATGCAGGGCAAGAGTTTTGGCCCATCATTAGGACCCCACTGATAGTTGTAGGAGTGAGTACCTTGCTGCTGTTCCATACGTACAATCCATTGACACTGCACGTGGGAGCATAACCATGCATCCTGTGTGCCCTATCACATTCATATTTAGGGCAAAGGTAAATGCACATGTACAGTTATCCTTTGTCAACCTATTCAAGGGTACATCAAATGACACATTGCATTGGTTAAATCTGCTACACAAGATCTCTTTACAGGTGTTGAAAAGCAAGGGTGTTACTTTGAGGATTAAGGTGAGTCTGACCCAAGCCATGGTATTTTCAATTACTTCAAACGCATGTTGAATGAACACTGAATAAGGAAAACAGAAGAAAAATCTATGCATTTGAAATATAATGTTGGCAAAGAATATCGAAAGTATCACGGACTGCCAAAAGGTCAAATGAATCCGTCTTGGAAGTACAACCTGTACAAGCAGGATGGAGAAACTTCGTCGCATGTTCTTTGTATATGCTGTCAAGGGAGACCTTGTCCTGGGGAAGGACGTCATGCTTGTTAAAATGAAGGGGCATTGAAAAAGAAGGCCCTAATAAGACAAATTTACACAGTGGCTGCAACAGTGGGCTCAGAACTAAGCACAATTGTGAGGGTGACACAGTGTTTTCTCCTGCTGTCCAGAGGGTCCCTCTGATGAGATGGCGTCCAACACCAACAGCTTCACTCATCCTAATGTCTTCCAGGTTCATCCTCCTTACAAAGCGTTTTGCAAGTCATCACTATTCTTTAATGTTGTATGGTTTGTGTTGTGTGTGGATATCATACCTTACTTATTCATTCTTCCATCGATGGCATTGAGGTTGCTTCCTTTGTTGTTACTGTGGTTGTTATTTTGAATAGTGTTGTAGCGGGTATGAGTGTACATACATCTATTCAATTGTGGCTCTTATTTCTCTAAGATGTAGAGCTAGTAGAGTGATCACTGGATTATAATTCTAGTTTCAACTTTGTGAGGACATGTCATACCATTTTTTCCCCACCGTGGTCGCACCCTCCTACCATCCATCTGAAGTGTATGATGAGATCTTTAAGGCTTTTCATCATTTGTTGTTTTCTAAGAACTTTAAAAAGCCTTTGCTATTAATGCGGGGGTGAACTGATCTCTCGTTATTTAGATTTCATGTCGCTGATGGCCAACGATTGTAAGCATTTCTTCGTGTTTGTTGGCTGTCTGAATGTCTTCTTTTTGAAATGTCTGCTCAAGCTGTCTCGGTTCTGGTGGGGTAGTGGTTCCCCACTGGGCTGTGATCCGCATGGCAGGCAGTTCAAAACCACCAGCAGCTCTGTGGGAGAAAGGCTGCACTTTCTAATCCTGTGAACAGTTATAGTCTCAGAAGCCCACATGGGGTCTCTATGAGACAGTATTGACTCGATGGCAGGGTTTGGCTTGGTATTCATGTGGTCTACTCGTTTTTTAATTGAATTTTTAACTATTCCACTATATTTTAATTGCTTTCCCCCCCACAAACTTTTTGAAGCTTCCCTGTAATGCATTATATAAAATTTTTAATCTTCTTCTAATGGATACTATTTGTTTCTAAGTTCTTTTTAATGACATTTTACAAATGTTTTTCCTGTCGTAATTTCTCCCTTTTGTAAAGTTTGTCTTTTTTTTTTGTTAATAATTTATATAACGTTCTTTGTTCAAGCATGTATTAATCAAAATTCCACTATTAGCCCTCCAAGTACTTCATTTAAGGGTCATTAAATTTGTTTTACTTTTTTTATCTAGTGTATTATTTTATTTTCACATCATTTTCCCCTATGAATTAATAAAGAGAAAATGTTATCTTAATCAGTTAGTGAAGTAAGGTCTATTCATAAATTTACATAATTTGAAACATAATTTTTAATTTCTACTTCAACATCTTATGTCAAACATGTAAATTTAATCTATTAAGATTTATTTTTCTTAAAATTGAGATCATTTGCATGCCTTTGTACTACTGTCTGCACTCCTTTTTTTAAAAAAAACAAGAATGGTGCTGAATAGATTTAAGAGGATCCCAGAAAAATGTGTAGCATCTCATCATTTGCTAAGTAGAGCATTCACTGGGGAGGTTTGTTGGTTGAAAATTTACCTTTTAGGCATAAGAAGAAATAAAATCTAAATGTTTATATTTCAATAATTCAGAGATACCTACTATGACTCTTTTGGTGAGTTTAATTTTTGTATCTTATTGCATTTAGAAATATAATTGAATTTATGTTATACATAATTGTTTTGGTTCATTTTTCCTACATTAATTAAGTTGAACATTTTTCATGTGATGTTTAGTTTTCTTTTTATACGTTTGCACTCTGTGAATCTTGACTTGAGAGTTGACCCAAACACCCATCTGTATTTCTTTTACAATTATTGGACACAAGTGAGACCCCCTGGTGGCATAGTGGGTTATGAGTTGGGGTGCTAATTGCAAGGTTAGCAGATCAAAACCAACAAACCTCTGCATGGAAGAAACACGAGGCTTTCTGTTCCCATCAAGATTTACAATCTCAGACCCCTAACAAGGCAGTTCTCCTCTGTCCATGAGTTTGGGATGCGGTTAAATGAAGCAAAACATGTTCACGTAGTACTGAGCGGATCTATTTTTAAAATCTACCTACTTATCTGTTCATTTGTTATTCTTATTTGAAAACGAGCTTCTACTTTATCATGTGCACATGTTTCAAAACAGGCTTGAACTCTTAAGATGGAGTTTATTATTAAAAGGAAAAGTACTATATTGACAATTATTGTCTTCGTATGAATAATACTACATAGAATTACAATCATTTTTCAGGATAAAATGCATGTCAACCGAGAAGAAGGCGGTCATTCAAAATGTCAAGCTGAACACACGCCTGAAGAAGAAATTGATCAGACAGGAGCCAAAGCAAAGGTTTGTTTTACTAGTTCTGTGGTGTTATCCTTTTGAGACTAATATTTTTTTATTAGTTGATATATTTACTTTCTAGTACATGCTTGGTAATGCAGTTGATATTTCCCATCTTAGTATGTGGGAAGTATGGAAGATGTCATCAGAATAAATACATTTTAATGGTTTCAATGGATAGTTTTATAAAGAACAAATTAAAACACCAGAAGCACAAAGCGAGATGGCGTGGAGCAGGAGGGAGATGGGTCAGGCCCTCAGGGAGGGAGCAGAAGGGAGTAGTAGTAAAAGGGTCAGCTTTGTTCCTGTTCTTTCCAGACCACAGGCACTGGAAAGCTGTTTCATGATTGCAAAGCCCCCCAAAGGATAGATGGGTGCCTTGGATTCTGGCAATGTTAGAAAGAAAGTGACAGTAGGGAACTGGGGACCCTGGTCAAACATAAAATGAATGTGTCTGAACAATTTTTTGAGATGATAATGCATGTGGATATTTTTTTCCTTCTGCTCCCACACCCAAACATCAAAGAGACTGCTGTTTGTTTTGGAATTGCTGAGTGACAGGCTTGGGAACAGAAAAGTCCTAAAAAGCCTTTTTAGCTTTTGTTTTACAAAACTTAAGTCTTTAGGATATGAGATTTTGAGAGACTAGAAGGATCATCTTATAGAAACATTAAAGGAGGAGGGTTTCTCTCAGGCTTAAAAGAGGTGCTCTAAATTGGGAAGGAAAATAGAAGAAACCAGGGAAAAAGCAGCAAGATTCAGGCCCAGTTTCTTAGCAGTATGCTGAGAAGGTAGACCAGATGTAAGGGATGCTTAGGAGGCCTGAACCAGCGGTACTTCATAAGAGCTCCAGAGTCCCACACCCGGCATATTGTCGTGCTTGAGAATTAGTGACTGGAGTGAGAAGGGAACTGTGATGGGTCTGTGATTTCACCCTTTTTGCAAACTTACAAGTTGACTCGCCATAGTTTCCTGTATACTGGTAAAGACAAGTCTTCAGGGTCAGAGGCAAAGGACTTGATGACTCACAGCACGGCTGGAAGTGTGATCCCCATGTTTACATGGTTCTTCTTGTCTATTAAATCCCTTCCGGGTGACAAGGGTTTAATGGTGAGGATGACACGACACCAGACCATGCAGTGTTTTACTTTGTTGTGCATAGAGTTGCTATGGGTCAGAACGGACTCAATGGCATCTAACAACAACAACAACAGGGAGAGTTTTTATTATATTTGATTAATTTTATAGTCACCTTGGTCCTTTCACTTCTCTGTACTCAGCCTCAGTTATTGTGGCTAGGTGCCCTTGAGTCCAAACCAAATGTTCTGTTCCTAGGTTAGAGACTAGAGATGGATATAGCTCATGAGGGTGAAATTTGATAGCCCGCGTGGTGTGTTGGGTTATGTGCTGATCTGTGAACGCAGGGTCAGCAGTTTGAAGCCACTGGCCTTCCGTGGGGGGAGATGAACATGTCGATTGCTGTGAGCCGTTACCGTTTTGGAAATTCACGGGATGAAGTTCTGCTCGGCCTTGTGGCTCACTATCCGGAGTAATTGACTAGATGGCAGTGAGTTGAAGGAAAGATGATATCACAACTAGCTCTGAGGGCACCCCAGGTTAAATAGCTTAAGAAGAATAAGATGTATTTTTTAATTCTCAACACATTAAATGATAGTTGTTCTCCAATGCCGATGAAAACACTCGATTAAATGTCTACACTTAATGCACGCAATTTTAAGTACAATAGGGATAATTTTTAATGAAAAAAAATCTAAGCTAAATGTCAAACAGGATATTTTGACCCTATGTATTTGAAGTAGACCCTGAGCCAGTTAAAGTAAACTCCCTGCTTTTCAGTACTCTAAGGAGGTCTCATGCAGCACATCTGCCCAACTGCTGCTTCCGTGAGCATGGACCGTGGATCCAAGCAACATGAAACCCTGGAAACGCCAATATGTTCTCCATTTATCATGATTGGTCCAATTGTGAGGAGGTTTTTTTCTTTTGTGTTGTTTTCTTTACATTGAGTTTTGATTCATGTTGAAGGCTGCTGCAATCCCTTTATCTTAATCAGTAAGTTGTTAGGATGCCTTCCTCTGACCCCGATGCCACATCCTTTTTCATATGACTCCGGTTCTCTGGTGATTTGTTCCGCATACAGATTGAATAAATGTAGGGAGAAGATACAACTCTGACTCACATATTTCTCCATTGTAAACCTTGGAGTATTACCTTATTCTGTTTGCACAGCTGCCCCTTGATCCATGTAAAAATTCTACATGAGTACAAGTAGGTGTTCTGGAATTCTCCGTCTTCTAAAAGCTATCTATAAAATTTTATGATCCACACAGTTGAATGTGTGGTGTATTCAATAAAATACACGTAAACTTCCTGTTGGTACTTTCTGCTTTGAGCCAATACCTTCCTGACATCAGCAATGATATTCCTTGTTTCATATCCTTTTCTGAATCTATCCTAAGCCTCTGATAGCTGGTAGTCAATGTACTGCTACAACTTCTGTTGGATGGTCCTCAGAAACATTTCAATTGGATGTGATATCAATGATATTGTTCTATAATTTGAGCATTCTGTTGTCACCTTCCTTTGGAATGGGTACAAATATGGATCCCTTCCAGTTAGTTGGCCAAATAGCTGTCTTCCAAATTTCCTGGCATAGATTAATAAGTGCTTCCAGTGCCCCAGCCGCTTGTTAGAGCATTTCAATCGATATGCCATCAATCCCTATAGCCTTGTTTGGGCTAATGTTTTCAGTACCATCTGAACTTTCCCTTAGCTCCATTAGTTCTTGCTCATGTGCTGCCTCCTGGAATGACTGAATGTCGGCTTCTTTTTGCTACCATAATTCTGTGTATTCTTTCCACCTTCTCTTGATGCTCCTTGCATCATTCAATATTTGCCCAGGGAACATTTCAATATTGAAACTCAGGGTTGAATATTTTATCGACTTCTTTCAGTGTAAGATATGAAGAGTGTTTTTGTCTTTTTTGCTTTTCTAATTCTAGGTCTTTTCCCATTTCATTACAATATTTTGCTTTGCTTTCTTGAGCTTCCCTTTGAAATTTTCTATTTAGCACTTTGACTTTATAATTTTTTCCCATTTGCTTTAGCTACTCTACGATTATGAGACAGTTTCAGAGTCTCTTCTGATGTCCACTTTGATCTTTTCTATCTTTTTTCATGACCTTTTGCTGTCTTCATGAATTATGTTCTTGATGTCCTCCCATCAATTGTATCAAGCACATTTGTACATATGTTTCCATCATCATTTTCAAAGCATTTTCTTTCTCCTTGAGGCCTTGGTATGAGCTCCTCTTTTTCCCCTCTCCCCGCACCCTCCTATCCTTGTGAATCCTTGATAAATTATAAATTATTATTGTCATATCTTGCACCATCTTCTGTCTCCCTTTACCCATGTTTCTGTTGTTCATCCCCCTGGGGGAAGGGGAGCACTTATATGTTGGTCATTGCTATCAGTTTCTCCTTTCTCTCCCTCTCTCCCTACCTTTCCCTACCCTCATGGTATTGCTACTCCCATTATTGTTTCTGAGGGATTTATCTATCCAGGATTCCATGTGTTCAGGACTCTGATCTATACCAATGTACATGCTCCGGTCTAGCCAGATTTTTAAAGTAGAACTGGGGTCATGGTAGTTGGGGGAGGAAGCATTAAAAACTAGAGGAATGTTGTATGTCTTGTCAGTGCTATACTGCACCAGGCTGACTCATTCCTTCCTTGTGACCCTTCTGTGAGGGGATGTCCACCTGTGCACAGATGGGCCCTGGATCTCCACTCCAACCCTCCTAGTTCGCATCAAGATGATTGTTTATTTTTGCTTTTCTGTTGTCTGAAACCTGATCCTATGGACACCCTGTGATCACACAGGCTGTGTGCTTCTTCCATGTGGGCTTTGTTGCTTCTCAGCTAGATGGCCACTTGTTTAACTTCAAGCCTTTAAGACCCAGATGCTATATCTTGTAGTAGCCTGGCACCCTCAGCTGTTTCCACCACATTAGCTTATGCACTCATTTGTCTTCAGTGGTTGTACCTCGAAGGTGAGCATCACAGAATGCCAGGTTATTAGAACAAAGTGTTCTTGTGTTGAGGTAGGGCTTGAGTAGAAGTCCAATGTCCGTCTGCTACTTTAATACTTAACATATAAATATATGTGCATAGACCTAGATCCCTATCATTATAGATTTACATAGATGCATGCCTATATTTATACCTCTATAAATGTATTTTGCTTTCTAATACGTTCTTCTATTTCCTTCTATTTTCCTCCTATCCCACTATCATGTTCAACCTTCATTCAGCTCTCCGTAATTCATCTCAACTAGATTACACTTGATCAAACCTCCCCAGTCATTCTACACCCTCCTCGTCATTGATTTTAGATTTCTTATTGTTACCTTGTCCCTGAGTTTTATTTTTTGTTTCCCCACTCCCTTTCCCCTGCCTCTTCCTTTCCCCCATCTGTCCCATTGCTTTCTCTTCGGGGTTGTTTATGCTGCCTATCCCATATAGATGGAAAGAAAGAAAGAGAGAGAGAAAGAAAGAAAAGAACAAACAAACAAACAAGCCTATAAATAGTTCCAGGTCTGTCTGCCGACCCTTATGAATGTTTTCCGATCGGGTCTGATGAAGTGCCAAGCCCTGACCCCAGAGTCAGAAGTCTGTTTTTGGGATTCCTCAGAAACTTCATTGCTTTTCTCCCCTTGATGCTCTGTTGTGTTCCCTTCGTGTCTTGCCACTTGTGGGGGGAGGTAGAAGGGGCACATTTCCCACACTGTGTCTCCAGTGCTGTCCCCCATAGTGCTGTGGGTCAGGGAGGGGACTTCGCATCTCATTCTTGAGCTTTGGCCTGAACTTACAAATGAGCAATTGAAGGTCTGTTCCACAGTCAGCCCCTGACCTGGTTTTAGCTGCTGATATTGAATTTCTCCATCGTCGCTTCTCACAGATGTAGTCAATTTGATTTCTGGGTGTTCCATCTGGAGAAATCCACGTGAACAGTTCTGTTTATGTTGTTGAAAACAATTGTTAGCCATGAGTAATCATTGATCTTGTAAAATCCTGTCATGCAATCTCCAGCTTCGTGTCCATCACCAAGATCATTATTTTCCAGCTACTTTTTCTTCCTGTTTGTTTCCATCATTTGCATTCCAATTCCCAAAATTATTAATGCATCTTGATTTTATATTTGGTCATTTTTTGACCAATGATGTTGGTAGAATTCTTCAATTTTTTTATCACTAGCTTTGTGGTCGGTGCAAACATTTCTATAACAGCTCCATTGACTGGGTTTCCTTAAATGTTGACAGATATAATCCTAACACAGAGAACATTGTACTTCAAGATAAATATTGAAATGTCCCTTTGACAATGAATGCAATTCCATTTCTCTTAATTGTGTCATTTTTAGCATAGTATTTATAAGATTTTCTGATTCAAAATAGCCAATACCAGTTCATTTCAGCTCAGTAATGTTTAGGATATTGATCTTTAAGGATTTGCTTTCATTTTTGATGACCTCTAATTTTCCTAGTTTCATACTAAGTACATTCCAAGTTCCAATTGATAGTAGATTTTTGCAACTGTTTCTTCTCATTTGTGTTGTGTCCCATCAGCAAATGAAGATCATGAAGGCTCTGTTCCCATGGGCTCTACTCCATGCAGGTGGCCATGGTGGACTCCCCTTTGAGAAAGCAGCTCTTCCTCAGTCACACCTCAAGGGTCTTCCAACACAAGGGGCCCGTCCTCCAGCACGATCTCCAACAAGGTCCTGCTTGCATTCATTGCACCTTTAGCACTTGTCAACGTTTCAAAACTATGCGTAAGGTTTTCAGCAGTCACTTCCTCTGAAGTGGGCAGCTGATTCATTTTTCATCATCTGTTCTTAGTCTAGACACTCCACTGAAACCTGTTTACTTTGGGTGACTCTGTTGGCATTTGAAATACCAGTGACAAAGCTTCGAACATCACAGTGACACACAAGCCATCACAGTACAACAAACAGACAGGTGGTGGCTTGATCATCTACTGCCATTTGACTAAAATAATTGATTACATCCCACTGCTCTCAAGTTGATGCTGACTCATGGCAACTCTGAGCACATGATTGCCTCAAACCCCACAGACATGCATACCTCAACCCACAATGCATAACCGATGAAGGCTGAAAAACTGGTCTTATTTTTATGTACCAAACCACCTATGTATACGATCCTAGCCTGATGGAAAGTTCTTTTCATCTTGGCCTTTTCCAGCTTGGGATGCAAGCCACTTATTTGGGGCCCAGGAAGTTGACAATACAGTGACGGTGGATCTCATCATAGCTGTCATTGTAGTTGATTCTAATAGTTTCCAACAGCTTAGCCAGGGCACCTTGGTCTTCCCAGCACACCTGTGTGAAGGCAATGATGGCCAGGTCTTTCTGTGGATGAGCCACTCCAGCTGGGATTTCCCTTTGGTAAATTAGTAGGGGACTCCCATTTGATGACACAAGGCTGTTCGGAAGACAACCAGCTCAATGGGGGGTGTCCATGTCTTTGTCAATCACCACCAGCTGATGTCGACTCCCTCCCCGGAATGCATTATAGAGGCCATCACTCATGATACAGCCCAGGGAGAGGGGCAGGTCTGCCCAGAGCACTTGGGAGCAAACTAACAGAGAGAGAAAGCGAGAGAGAGAGAGAGAGAGAGAGAGAGAGAGAGAGA
>NW_022111369.1:45216314-45250228 GCF_000313985.2 Echinops telfairi
GCTCTCAACACAGAAAATCCAGGACAAATAAACCCCTCGAGAACAAAAATTTCAGTAGCAATACCACAAGGGTAGGAGGAAGGTTGGGGAGAAGGGGGAGAGAGGTGGCACCGATAGCAATGATCTACATGTAACAACCCCACCCCCTCTGAGGGGGACCAACAACAGAAATATGGGTGAAAGGAGACAGCGGACTGTATAAGATATGAAAATAATAATAAATTATAATATATCAAGGGTTCACGAGAGTGGTAGGGTGGAGGAGGATGGGACAAAAGGGGAGCTGATATCAAGGGCTCAAGGAGAAAGCAAGTCTTCTGAAAATGATAATGGCAACATATGTACCAATGTGTTTTGATACAATGGATGTACAGATTGTTATAAGAGCTGCAAGACCCCCGAGTAAAATGGTTTGTTTTAAAAAATCACACCAGCTGAGCCTTCTTGTTCTCTGCGAGGACGGTGAGAGTATTAATCATGGCTCACAGGACAGTCAGTCTCCTGGTGGGGATGCCCCTTTTGCCCTCAGGTTTCTTCTCTGCCTGCTGCTTCTGCTTTGTCTCTGGCCTCCACTTGTGGGCCACCTCAGCAGGTGAGCAGCTGTCTGGCAGTCCAGGCCTAGTGAACTGAATGATGGAGGGCGGCACTTTCAGCTTCTTCTGGTTGAGGATCTCCCTCTGCCACTGCCGTTGAATACGGCGGATCCATCGGACAAAGCAGACGAAGTCCCTTTGGGCTGCCTGCCTTGGCTGATGCTGACATTCTTGGGCCTCTTCTCAAACAGGATTTTCACCACGTTGTTGGCCTCCTCTTTCTTGATGACCCAAGTGCCAGGGCTCCCTTCTTGTCCTTGGTCTTCTTTCCATCTTGCATCTTGCCAGGCTGGACCTCAGATCACAGCCTAATGGTGCCTCCTTATGGGCGAGACATTTTCCTTCTACCTTCCCCTTCCTGTTGGGGGGCCATGAGGAGACAGGCACCAGCTCTGTGATACTGCCACCACCATGGGATCCATGGGGCTTTGCCACCACTGGCCGGTGGTGTCCCTGCATTCGGCATCATGGCACGTGGCTTTGTGAGTCTGAAGAAGGACTTAAGGATGACTGACCGTTGGACCTATGGACTTGAGTTGGACTGGGCTGGGATGTTTTCCTGATATCTAATTACTTCTTGATCTGAAGCTCTTTCTTACACAGATATGAGTGTCACTGGATGTGTTTCTCTCGTCAACCTGGCCCAACACAATCACAGTCTCAGAAGCCCGGAGGAGCAGCCCTACCCTGTCATGCAGGCACACCACACTGGAAGTGACTCCATGGCAGGGGGTTTGAGAGCTGAGTGCTCCAAACCCCAGTGTCCTCATGGCTCTGCAGACCACATTACAGCCCACAGCCTGAAGCAGGGGCGGTCTCTGCATTGAGTAAAGGAGGGAGTTCAGGGTTAGGGGTCCTATTTGTGAGGGGGAGCAGTCTGAAGGATCAGAGAACTGGGGTCTCTGAGAGTCTGAGGGTAAAACAGTCATTTTGTTTGGTCTAGAAGAATCCAACTCCCGTTCGACGTGTTTTGAAATGGTCTCATTCTCTCTGAATATTAATGCTGGGATATCTCCCAGGTAAATTATCCCTTACTTTGGGATTGGTACTCTCTTACGTACTCTAATAAAGTTTCCCGAAATGTGCTCAGGGCTCAGGTTACCAAGCTCCATGCCGAACATGCCTGGGTGGTAGGGTAATGGGACTTCTCCTTTTCAATGCTTGACAATGAAATAGAGATCTTATGCTCTGGGGTTTTTGTAAGGAAAATGAATGAAAATTGCATGGATGCCACCCGTCTCCATAATCTACAGAGGAGATTAAATACATATATGTGGCTATTTTTGACAAAGCTAGTCTAACAAATGAGGCCATTTTCATTTGACCCAAAGACAAATGATTAATTTTTAAGACATTTTTATCCCCTCACTCAATCCTTTCAAAGCCTTAGATCGCGTCTTTTCCTTTATTATAACATAGCCCTAGCTTTTTTTTTTAAGTTTGCATACAGTACTGGAATATTTTCCTTTTTAAAGTCGTGTATTAACATTTCACGGACCCCTGGTAGTGAGACAGTTACAAGTTGGGCTGCTAACTGTAAGCCAGCAGTTTGAAATTCTCTCCACTAACTGCCCTGTTTGCATCTGGCTACAAAGGTCAGTTTTCACCAGAGACCTCCCTGCCTTCCCTAAGGCCCATCAACAGAGTCTGAGATGTTCTGGAACAGCCAGACCTTCAGAGCTGACTCAGGAGAATGGAACCTTTAGCATCGGGCAGAGAAATATCAGATGTGCAGATAGATGAAGGGAATTTAGATTTAGGACGCTATCAAGAGTGAAGTTTGTCAGTGGTGATGGTGGGAAGGTGTAGTTTATAGGATAGGCAATCTTCAATTACCTACACCCTTCTACTCCAAGGGCATCATAGTAAGTTCGTTCTAATGCAAGTCACAACTACATTATTTTATTCTTTTAAAGTTTTATTATTACTGCTTTATTCTTTATAAATCAGAACATTGAACATGGGTGGGAGAACCTCTGAAAATAATAACAGCTGTACACTATGTGCTGCAACATTGTAGGTAGTACATATTGTAACAGTAAGAAATATCAAAGCAAAATAACAACAAGCAGTTGTAAATGTGGATTGTTGAAACTTGTATACATTGTAAATCAGGGGTGACATGTATTTCTTTTGGTGGAATGGTGAATAATATGAGAAAGGAAATATCCCTTATTTCCTCATTTGGAAGGTTGCCTCTAATTCCAGGACAGAAAAATCCAGGAATAAGAAGTGTATCATTCAAAAACAGCATTTATGTTCTGGGTTTGTTTTTGAAAGACATTTACAGTATTGTGAACCTTCCTGTACTGGCTTGAAATGGTGTCTCTTCAAAATTCACGTTCACCCAAATCTTACAATGTGACTTGATTTGGAAATAGGGTCTTGCATCCATGAGTATTTAAATTAAACTGGAGTCCTACAGGATTAGAGAGGGTACTCAACCTAACATTACTGCTGTCCTTAGAAGAGAAGGCGAGGGCTCGCAGAGCTATAGGCCTGCACAGAGGGGAGAAGGCCATATGAAGATAGGGTGAGACCGCAGTGATGTCAAGGTACAAGAGGATTGTAAGGATAGGCAATCTTCAATTACCTACGCCCTATCCTTACAATCCTCAAGTACAAGTCAAGGTACAAGAGGATTGCAGGCGGTCACCACGAGTTAGGAAATATTCATTTCTAGACCCTCCTGAGAGGAGATGGCCAAGCTGATGCCTTAATTTTAGATTTCATAGTAATTTAGGATAATTTTTAGAGTAACTTTAGAGTAATCTCTGTTGTTCAAGCTACTCAGTTTGTGGAATCTGTAATGGCAGCTCTGTAATCCTCAGGGTCTTCAGTTCAAATCCACCAGCAGATCTGCTCGGGAGGAAGGCTGTGTGTTCTACTCCTATAAATAGTTACAGTCTCAGAAGCCCACAGGGGGTGGTTATGAATCGACCTTGACTCAATGGTGGTGAGTTATTTCATTTTGTAATTGTTGACCAACTAGCACACCCCATCTTTTGTGTTGTTGGGGTGGGGGTGGAGAATGGATTGGCAGGGATGTCTGCTTTCTTCTGCTTGACAGGGCAGATGCTCAGCTATTGAGTCTGACATTTGACCTTGCAAATTGGAGCTCATTTCTTTATCTTGATTATTCTTAGAGCTAGATAAGGAGAAGCACCTTTGATTTGCATTGGCTGAAAACTTACTATTTCCAATGTCCCCAGGAAAAATCCAAGTTAATTCTCCATGAACGATGTGTCTGGAATCTCCTGTCTGCAGACTCGGGCCTGTTCTTCATTCAGGAGAGAGCGTCCTCCCTCTGGGCCCTCGTTTCTGGGCGGATGGGATGCAGTGAGATGAGGGCTCCTGTACCCAGAGTAAGTTCTCTCTCTGACTTTTCCACGCTTGACCTTGGACCCTCGGACAGAGAAATGGACTTTTCATAGATCCCACATATAAAATACTAAGAGGTCTAATCTAAATTCAAAATCAATGGGAAAAAATTAGCAAAATATCAGCCTAAGTTCTGCCTTTTGCATAAAACTTTCGAAATGGTCTCTTTCCATCTTGAAGAGGGGAAGGAAGGTGACATGAGTCACACACTGGATGAATCCAATGGTTGCCAGTTGTGAGAGGCCACTGTGCCCTGTGTATTATCATAAACCCAAGCACTGCCCAGTCCCGTGACAGCCTCCTAATCAGATGAAAGTACAAGATTGAAGAATAATAATGTATATAACCTGTGCTTGTGTGTTTGTTTCTAAGTCGTCTATCTGTGGCCTCCTGCTTCTTATACAGTATCAACAGGGAGCAGGAAACTTCCCAACACTGGTGGCGATTCCAACTCAGTGAAATGTGGTCTTAGATCAGGGTTGCCCCAGTGGAACATTGAGATCAAGAATTGAGTGCCTCTGGCCACTCATGCAGAGTTTTTATAAGAAGACATTCTTTAAAAAAAACGAGTATATCTATTCAATATACTCGAGTATAAGTTCAGCATATTTTTAATGCAGTTTTTGTGGTGAAATTAGGTGCCTCGACTGATATTCAGGTTGGCTTATACTCGAGTATATATGGTACTATGGTTCATAAAATAAAGAAACATAAATAAAATGATGGAAAACAAAACATAACTAAAAGGGCACAAAGAAAATATTTCTCCAGAGAAAAATATTTACCTATATGCACATCTGGAATATCAGACCTACTAATATCACTCATGGTTAATTTTGTTGAGGGTAATGCAGACATGATTATAGCAGTACATCAAGTGGGAGTTGGCAGAAATAACTTTAAATGAGATTCAGAAGAGGACATTATTACTAATACCATATCATTGCTAATGTCAGATGGGTCTTGGCTGAAAGCAGAGAATACTAGAAAGATGTCTACCGGTGTTTTATTGATTATGTATAGCGACTTGAATGTGTGGGTTATAGCAAATTATGGAAAACATCATGAAGAATGGGACTTGCATAACACTCTATTCATGCTCCTGTGAACTTGTGCATAGTCCAAGAGGCAGTCATTCAAATAAAACAAGAACATATCGCATTATTTAAAATAAAAAACTGTCATCTTCAGAGTTGTATTCTTCCATTACTTATTCAATCTGCATGCTAAGCAACTACTCTAAGAAATTGGATTACAGGAAAGAGAATTTGGCATCAATACTGGAGGAAGATAACCTGTGATGTGCAAAGGACACAACTTTGCTGAAAGTGAAGAGGACTCAAAGCACTACCTGATAAAGGTCAAAGAATACAATACATTATACTTTCACATAAAGAAAAGTAAAATCTACGCAACTGGACCAATAAGCAACATCATGATAAATGGAGAAAAGATATAAGTTGTCAAGGATATCATCTTACATGGATCATCAATCAAGGTACAAGTCAAGAAATCAAAGGACACATTGCACTGGGCAAATCTGCTGTACAAGACCTCTTTAATGTGTTAAAAAGGACAAATGTCACTTTGAGGACGAAGGTGCATCTGACCTGAGCTACGGTCACGGTCACGCTATTTCCCATGGTCGCAGCTGAAAGCCTGACCATGACTAAGGAACCTGGAGAAGAATGTGTGCCGTTGAATCAGGGGTTGGAGAGGAAAACTGAGCATCCCGCGGACTTCCAGAAGAAGGAACACCTTTGTCTTGTGAAGAAGTGCCGCCAGGATTTTCCTTAGAAGTAAGAATGGAAAGACTTCGTTTCACATATTTTGGACATGGTATTCTGGAAAAGTATATCCTTCTTGGGGCCAGTACAAGGGAGAAAACTGTCAATAGGAAGGATTGACACCAGAGCTGAAATATAGCAACGGTTTGGGGAATGGCTCAGGACTGCTTAGTTCCTTGTACATAGCGTTTCTGTGAGTCAGAACCAGCTCTCTAGCCCTTAACAACAAGAAGTCAGATGTTTGATTGACATTAGTTAGAAGTTGCAGCTAACTACTCCAACTTACATACAAATTCAACTCAAAGCTGGACTTGACAATGGAACTTGTTGGTAACTCGAGGACAGCTTGTATACAATATAGTGTTTGTGTAATGCCCAAGTCACATAATGCCCTGTTTTATCATGGAGATTAAGCTATGCATAATTATAGTGAAAATGGGTTTCTTGACCTGGTGCTTTCTTATCCTATCAGAAATATAGGCTTATATTCCTTAGGTTATTTTATAGAGATATCATATATTTTGTTTATTATATATGTAGTTATACAGCACATAATGTCTGTTTGGGAAACATCTAACCACATGTTTTTCCATTGTTTAAATCCTCATAAAGTCTAGAATATTAAATATTTGAGGTATATACAATGGTTTATGTTAACAAATTGGTGCTACATTGTGATGTGGATTGAATTATTACTATTACTTACTATTATGTTAAGGATGCTGAGTATATCTGGGAGTGTTTCTTCAATGCTTTTATGCCTAGAAAGATATGCTATATAGTATATACTTAAACATTTAATTAACTGACATTGGCTATGAACCATACCTAACTGTTCCAGTTCATATACAAATTAGACTTAAAGGCAGATTTAGGAATAGAACTTGCTCACCATCCAGAAACTTCCTGTATATGATAAAGCATTTTCACACAATCCCAACACATAGCACCCTATTTCACAAAAGGTATCATGGACGTTAAGTGATGCATACAGGCTATGCACATTAGGATCTAGGCTTGCACTTCTTAAGTTAGGGATAAAAGCTTAGGTTTCTTAAGTTATTGTATATACATAATATACAAGGGATTTCAAAAGTTTGTGGGAAAAACTCTATTGTCTTCTAATTTAATTTCCCTCAAACTTTTGAACCCCAACATACACATATTTTAATTATTTTTATATGTATGTGTACACATGTATCACGTATAAATAAATATGACATGATACAACCAGAATGCACCTTAAAAGCAAGAACAGTGAGACTTGTCCTTGGACATGTTGTCGGGAGGAACCAGACCCTGGAGAAGGGCATCGTGCTTGGTGGAGTCGAGAGTCGGTGAACAGAGGAAGCCCTCAGTGAGCTGGATTGACACTGGGCCTGTAACAATAGCTTCAACATAGTCATGATCCGAGGATGGCATAGGCACAGCCAGTGGTCTTCTGTTGTATGTTGGGTTTCTCTGAGTCAGAGTTGACTCATAAGAATGAATATATTAAATACATGTTATATGTTACACATACATAAGAATATGTGCAATAAGTGTTATTATATAGAATATATTCAGTATATATTCTACACATAGCATATATACAATTAGTGTATATGTTTAATAATAAGTGAGAGATATATATTCTTATAAGTTGGTTCTTAAAGGGACCGTGTGTGTGTGTGTGTGTGTGTGTGTGTGTGTGTGTATAAAATGGTTAATGTACTCAGCTACTAACCAAAAGATTGGT
This sequence comes from Echinops telfairi, assembly GCF_000313985.2. Classification (NCBI taxonomy): domain Eukaryota; kingdom Metazoa; phylum Chordata; class Mammalia; order Afrosoricida; family Tenrecidae; genus Echinops; species Echinops telfairi. The sequence continues at coordinate 45,223,814 of NW_022111369.1, forward strand.
AGTCTATATTAGAGGTGCCTTGGAAGAAAGGTGATCTACTTTTGAAAAACCAGTCATCGGAAACCCTAGGGCACACATTTCTCCTCTGACTCACATGGAATTGCCAGGAGTCAGAACTGGCTCAATGGCAACAAGTACTAGTATATAGTATACATATGCATTATAAATACACACACATATATATGTACATATATACTGTGTTATACTTTAGGCTAAAAGATATCTTTTAATAAAAGATGTTATAGTAAAAATTAACATACAGCATGTATTGTAATTTAAAAGTACAAGCTTTTGATTTTTCTTCAGCACAAAGCAGGTATGTACATATCTATACATATAAACAGAGAAATGTTTATCAATGAGATATTTAGCGTAATCAGCATGTCATGTTCCACTGGCTTTTCTACTTCCAGACCCTTGAGGTACCTCATAGGGAAATTCTATCCCAACAGTTTTGTGTCCCTGTCCTCAGTATAATTCCCTGAAGTTTTCCCTGTGATGGTCCAAAGGCTGACCTCTGAACCATGATCAGAAAATTGAACTCTTTGATGCAATCTATCTATACATTATTCATTGTGCAACTTTAAACCTTAAATAGTCTCTGTGTGGCAGTTCTACTTACAACTCTTATTATATCTAGTTCATTTTACATAGCTTCGTTTGCTCTGTTCTATTTTGTTTTCTTTTATGCATTCCAGTTATTCTGATTTATTTTTGCATTTACTTCCTGACTGAAATGTTCCCACTCTAATGGCTTCAAACTTTAAGTCTTACCAACTTCAGAAGAGCTTCTCTCTGTTTCCTTGAGATAAGTGTGATACATTTTAAGGCAGGAAAAGAGAAGAGAGTGAATTGATGTCTATATTAGTTATTTTCCTCCTCAAGCTCAAATTCTAGAGTCTATTAAAAGAGCCAAAGAAGTAACCTCTGTGCACAGAGTCACTTCTAAGAATACCATGGGAAAAATATGTGAAAGATGTTATATATATATATAATGTTTATATATATATATAGAAAGGAATGAGTGGGAAGAGAAAGTATTGAGGAAAAAATTAAGTCAGTTAGTATTCTAGGTAGGGTAGGCTATAGGTAGATGGAAATTTCTTCTCATGTACCTTACCTTTGAGTATCAGGCCCACAATACAAGGAAATGGTCCTTCGGAAACATACCACTAAGAACAAGCCTGAAGTACACCAATTGGGCAGGCTGGCTTTCAGGGGACAAGTATTGCCATGCAATAGAGCTGTGATGGTGAGGCTATTGAGCAATAAACTTGTAGACCTTCCAAAATTATCTGTGCTCATGTGTATGAAATACAACTGGCACACATCAATGTAAAGGGGTATCTTGTTCATGATATACTTTCAAATGTTTCACTACATGGAGAGAATAGTAAAGCCAGTGTGATAAAATAATTAAGTCTGGGAGCTGTACATGACAATTCTTTGCACTACTACTGAATAATTTCAAACTGAAAAGTTACAATAGATAGATATTAGAGAGGCAATTTAAAGTGCACGTCTTCTCTGAGGCCACAGAATAATGTAACTTTGCATGTGGTTTTCCATAAGATTCCAGACAGGAACCAGATTTATTCATCTAGTTGCTCCAGTAGATATGGGGTTTTAGGATTTAGCTTCTACTTTAGGCTGGGTTCTCTACAGAGGCAAAAATCAGTATAGCTTATATATATGTACGTGTAAAGAAATTTTATCAAAGAAATGGCTCACATAAGTGAACAAATTACAAGTCCAGGGATCCGATGTTAGACTGGAGTCTTTTCTTGACTCAGCTGTAGGGGCTGATTAACCCAAGATCAATAGGAAAATGGCAGGCTTCTGGCTGCCCAGGTGAATTAATTCAAGGTTGGCCTGTAAGACAACAGGAATCTGATAATTCTCAACATTAGTAGCCAACAATGCAGGTCAGGTCATTTGATCAAATCTATAGAATTGGAAGTCAATGATGCAGAATCCAGGCTCAGCTAAAAGCAAGCAAACTTTTCCACAGCATCTTTTTATAGTGGAAGCTGGCCACACCCTCAAGACAATCTAATCATAGGGGATTAGTAGTTCTTAATTACCAAACCACTGAGAATCCTGGACCAGCCAAGTTGACACAAAACCTTAGTGATCCCAGCTTCTTTCCACTCTGAAAGCCCTGACAACAGTAAAAGTAGAGACTAGTAACAGGAATGTTAGCTTCATAAGAGTCCTGGATTTCTCCAGGATGAGTGGCTGGGTTTTCCTGCTTTGCAGATGATCAATATTCAAGCATTAAGATGGAATTTACAAGTCATATAGAAAGTGTCTCTGCCCACTCTGAGCTTCATGAAAACCTGAGTGGAAAACTTAGTTGAAGAAAACATTTAACCTGTGCTCCTTTTCTGGTCTCCCAGGCAGAGGCAGATAGGGAAGATGCAGAGGATATTTTAAGTCCTGTGGGACTTCCTCTCTGCAGCGTACTTCATGCCAGGCAAACCAGACATTACCAGGTCCCAGACCAAACTGTGCAGCCTGATGGGAGGACTTCATCTGCTGGGAATACTTATCCCTGTCCCTCTACATATGTGGTCCCTCTCCATCCTTCAGCACCCAGCTTCCCTTGACTTTGACTTTCTCTTGTTTTATCTCTGCTTGGTTTTATTAAAAACTGCAGTGATTTTACTTGTTTGTTAATTTATATAGTATAATTGGTCTCTTGTTCGTGCCCTGCAATGATTCCCTGATGGGGCAAACAGGTACGTGCTCAACTATTAGTCGGAAAATTGACAGCGTGGACCCACTTAGACATGCCTGGTAACCTTCTCTGAAAGTCAAAGGCTTGAAAACATGGAGGAACTAGGTGCACACTGAGTGGCTACGAATCAGAATGCATTTGATGGCAGCTAACAATGACAAGAGCGGAGGCCGTGTCTACTTGAAGTCTGTGTACAGTGCTTTGGTAAATGTTCTTGACATATAAATCGTTGTGGCGCAAATCAGTAGGTAATTAGATCATGAAAAGAATCTCTTGAGCATTTCTTGGAGACAGTGCTTCTTGCTGATGTAGAAGTTTCTAGGGTAAGTCAGAAGCTGGAGCATGGTGAGCAGAGGGGAAATGCTTAAGATAGGAAGAGTCATGTGGGTCCTGACAAGGGCCTCAGACCTCATTATTCATTCCTCCAGGCATTTCCTCAGCTCCAGCGTGTTCCTCTGGCTCCCGAGCCTCACTCACAGTGCTGGCCAGGGCCAAGGGAGAAGCCCTGTATTTAGAGTTGCCTCCTTTAGAGCCCTCTGCTTTGGCCACTTCATCTTCCCAGACCTTCGGCTAATTGCCTAGATTTCAGGGGAGAAACTGGGGGATATCTGGGGATCTTGGGACATCCAGCAGCTGCAGGTATAAGTGGTTGCTGACTGCCCAAGATGAGAACCAGGCTCCCAGACCTTCACAACTGCTACCATCTATATCTTCAATACCTTTCTCAGTCCTCAATTTTCTAGTTCATGCAGGCTGCCATGCCTCCCCTGCCCACAGCCTTAGAATCAGGCAGAATAGGTGAAGGATTACTCTCCCAAAGAACCGGAAACCCCAGCAGGAACAGCACCACGTTGTTTCTTTTACATTTCCCCCACCCCTAGCGCAGTCCTCATTCTGACCTTTCAGAGACTCTGCAGTCTCATAACTATACCTGAATAAAGAGTGAAACCAATAGTAGCATTAGCTCTTTACTAAAACCTTGGGTCTCAAATTTTCTAACAAATTCTAACAAATTAGGCACTACAAGAAGAGTGCAGCTGCAAAAGTTAAGAAGTCATCAGCCTGCCCTGTGAAAAGATATTGAAATACTGGACCTGAAATTTCATTAAAGCTGGTGGGAAAAGCTCCTCAGTTAGGAAGAAGACCACGCAACCATCTCATCACGGTTTGGATGGTCTCATCGCTTAGATCTCAAAAAGAAAGGAACCAACCTGATCTTGATCAATTCCTATCATCACAGGGACAGTGAGAGATAAGGTCAAGCTTTATAACCAGATTTTCTTACCTTCTAGGCAAGGTTATGAAGTCCTTGGGTGGCATAAATATTTAAAAGCTCAGCTACTAAGCTGAAGGTGGCTTTAACCCACCCAGAGGCAGAAAGAAAGGCCTGATGTTCTGATTCCAAAAGATAACAGTCACAAAAACCTTACTGCACATGGTGCTCTTCTGCAACACAGACGGTTGCCAAGACTCAGGGTGGTCTTCGCAGCAACTGTCAAGTCAAATTCGACAAGTTTGCTTTGGTTTAGGGAAGGTTATATTATTTATAATTGAAAGCAAAGTAATTTTTAAAATAGAATAGCAGTTACTCTTCAAATTCAAGAACAAAAATCTAGCAGGGCTTGAAATCATATTTACTAAAATTGAGCGAGAGCCAATTATAATGTCCAGATCTTTGAAACCACATGACATAATTTGGTGACTGTAGAGTCTTTCAGAGAGGAGAAATATGCAGAATTTTATCACATCTCATCTAAATGTCAATATAATATGCAGATGAAACAACCTTGCTTACTGACAATGAAGATAGCTTGAAGCACTTATTTATGAAGATACAAGACTACAGTGTTCAGTACAGATGATTCTGGAATGTACTGAAAACAAAAGTCCTTTTAACCAGACCAATAAACAACACCATATTAATGGCAAACAACTTGAATTTGCCATGGAGTTCATTCCCCTTGGATCAATGATTGATGCACATGGACACCACAGTTAAGAAATCAACCGACAGGTCAGATTGACCTAATGTACTGAGAAGACCTCTTGAGCGTGCTCTAAAGCAAAGACATCATTTTGTGAACTAATGTGTGATTCAACCAAGTCATGGTCCTTTCCATCACTCATATGTGTGGGAAAATCGGACAATGAAAAAGGAAAATTGAAAAATTAATTCATTCAAAGCATAGTATTGGTGAAGAACAAAAGAATATAACACAGACTACTAAGAAAATAACCAATATGTCCCGGAGGAGGTACAGCCAGAAGGCAGAAGCGCAGGTATCAGGGGTTGCTTTGCTTACTATGGATATCGCATCAGGAGACATCAATGGCTTGAGAAGGACATCATGCTTGGTAAAGTAGAATGTCACACAAAAAAAGAAGAACCTCAATCAAATGTACTGAAACAATATGCTTGGGATGGATTCTTTACAGATGCAAAAGTAGTGAAACTAATATTTGTAGAAAAACCACAAACAACTCCCATCAAGTTGAGTGCACCTCATAGCAGTCCTAAAAGGGTTTCGGAGGCTGTAAAACATTATGGGAGAAGATAGTCTTGTTATTCTCCCATAGAGCTACTAATGGGTTTAATCTTCCAACCTTGCGATTAGTAGTCCAATTCTACCCAACAGTGAACCCAAGGGCTCATGTAGAGAGAGATCTACCAAGAAAAAAGCTCAAATAATTGTAGAAGTGAGCAAGTTCAAGTCCAGGAACGTTCCAAGTCTGGAAGGCATATTCCGTCTGACGACGCCTCCTGACTCGTGGAACCATGGGGCTGATGAACCCAAGACTGGCAGGAGACCCACAGGCAGATGGCAGCAGAGGTACATGAATCCCTGGTCAGCAGGTCAGATGGCAGGCCTCTGATGACTTGCAGAATTGGAAGGTAATATGGTAGGCTTTGGCTCAAGTCCGAAGATATGGAGGCCAATTCCCCAATTGCAGTACCCAGACCCAGCAAAAAGCAAACAAGCTTTTTCTCAGTGTCGTCTTATATCAGAAGCAAACCACACCATACAGGACATTAATTGCATCAGGGTTGTGACCTGAGTAAGTATATTGCATTCCACCCTAATCTTAACCTATTATGGTGGTTTACAATAGATTGTGATTACATTGTGTTAGGTCACATCCTAGGGATTACCAGGTAGTAATTGCCAAAACACTGAGAATCCTGCTGAGTTGATGCAAAACCCTGGAAATCATGGCGCATCCTGGAAAGTGTACACTGCTTGGAACCTGTACACTGCTCTTTCAGCTATACATAATCTCTAAATTAAGGCAATTATAAAATCATACTTACACCTAACATGATACAACTAACACATGTACAACTGAATCCATAATATCCCTTAAATAATCAATTGTAAAATGATAAATATTGTGAGACAACTTGTATAAAAAGTCAAGAAAATGTTTACACACAGAAAGACGTTCTTGGATATTTACTAGATGTGGGAGGTGAAAGAAGGGTAAAACACTAACTGGAGAGTAAAAGAGATACTGACTTGGGTAAAGGGAAAGGCAATATACAATAAGGGGAAGCTCAGAGGAAAATGATCCAGACAGTAAACTCGTGGAGTACACAAGAGTTAGAGGCCACAAAGCCAAGTAGTATTCATGTACATTATCTTGCAACAACAGTAATTAAACATCATCTGAGTAGATATATAAATAGGTGTACCAGCTGCATAGCTTGTAGAAATATAGAGAGATTTGACAGAAGATAAGTATTTATACATATGTATTTATATGGGCAGCAAGTATGCCTAGGAATACATAGAGCATACAGTGGGCAAAGTTATGGAAACTTGATAGACATACCAACCACATGGAGAGAATTAATTATTGGGCCTGGGGCCACAGGACCACAGTCTTAGAGGACATTAAGATCACTTGGCATAACACAGTCCACCAAGACAAGGTTGTGTGTCCTATATTGTGGGTGAAGAAGCTCCGAGATGCATGGAAATAATTAGTCCAAAGTACTAACGGACTACAGGCATCTCTGCCTCCATGGCCCTGAGCCAGAAGAGCTAGATAGTGTCTGGCAACCACAAGGCTGGGAGATAATTGTGAAATAAACTTAAAATGATGTGAAAAACAAATAGACTTATTCATTTGATAAAGACTCGTGAAATACTCTAAACCAGAACATTGACCCCTAAACACTCCCCAAACCTGGAATGGAAGGCACTTTCAGGGATCAATTTCAGTTGAACCATCCATGTACAGGAAATCGGCATTCCTTCGAACCATCAGCCACTAGGGATCAAGAAGGCCATGTTCGTCCAGGGATGAATCTCAGAAAGCATGGCGTGACAGGAAAGAAGGCTGAGGGGACACGGAAAACAGGGGGGTCAACGGGGAAAATGCCATCACCTCGTTGAATTGCAGTCACCAAACAAGAAGTAACTGGATTGCTGAAGGGAAAACGAGTTTCTTTTGTAAGCTGTCACCCAAAGCATGATAAAAGTTTGACACAAGAAATTTAATTAAGTGCAAATACAATTGTTTCAATCACAGAGTCAAATTAAATCAATCTGTGGGATGGATTTGAACATTGATAGTTTTGTTTACTTTGCCCAAGTAATCGTAGTAAATTAATGTATGAGAAGAATTAATCTCCTTTTCAATAAAGGTTAATCAATTAATCTTTAATAAAGATTAAACATTACCTTTTAATAACGATTGATGAATAAAATGAATTTTAAAGTAAGACGTGATCCCCTTCTAACTTCTCACTGTTGTGTGCTCCATTTCGTGCTTCTTACATCTTATTGTTATTGAAAGTAGCAGCGTAACTGCAGCACGGGGTCTTGTGCTCAAGAGCTTTGAGAGTTTAAAAGTCACGTAATTGCTCTGAGCGGAAGAAGATTTTACGTCAGCGTGAAGATGTACGACGTGTCGTTAACAAAATACTCCTCCTCACAGATCCCACCATTCTCGCCAAAATTCCCTTCCCTACAGCCTAGGTTTGCCGCTGGCCTTAAGCTTCCTTATCTGCATATGGAGTAAAATCGAGATACAACCAGAAACAAATGAAAGCTGCATTTCCAATACTTTAGTTTCCTTCCAGTTCAAAAAGACCAAATGGCAACTGCGAATCTTATTGGCCAGACTAAAAGGTCCCCTAACAGGACCAGGAAGACCACGTGCCGCCTTGACGAGAAAAACCACCTTCTTTCCTCACACAGTCTCTGCCCAATAACCACACGATCTTTGTGGAAGTTCTGCTGACCATGGCATCCCTCCATTGCAGGGGTCTCAACCTTCCTCAGGCCGCGACCCTTTCATACAGTTCCTCATGTTGTGGTGACTCCCCAACCATGACATTATTTTCGTTGCTACGTCATCACTGTAATTTTGCTACTGTTGGAATCGGGCGACCCCTGTGAAAGGGTTGTTTAATCCCCAAAGGGCTCGCGACCCACAGGTTGAGAACCGCTGCTCCATTGAAAGCCTGCAGTGGCTTTGCAGGGCCCATAGAATTCCTCACCTTGATCCTCAAAGTCACTAAAGGACTTGCCTCTACCTGTCTCTTTCCCACTCCCTTTACATTCTCTTCCTCTTTGTCACAGAGCTCCAACACATTCCATCCAACAGTAACATCCCATTCCAAGGGCACGCAAGCTTCTTTCTCTCTTCGCACCCTTGGTTCTTTCTGGTCTCTGCCTGAAAGCTGTTCATTAAAAAAAAAGTATTAATCATTTTATTGAGAACTCTTACAGATATTATAACAATCCATGATCCACTTACACCAAGCATCATTTTACAATTGTATATTATCATTATTTGTCGTATTTTACACCATCCAATATGTCCATTCACTTACAATTCTGTTACTCGATCCCCTCCAGTGGAGTTATCCTGTCTCTGTTGACTTAAGCAGCATTTCCACTAGGAGACTTCCTGTTCACAGGTGTTCCTGTTACTTACTCTCTGAGTGCTTTAATAATTTCTCTCCTAGACAATGCCCCTCAAGCACTGCTTATCTGTCGGTGGTAGATTGCATGTTACTATTATGCTGAACAGGTTTCAGCAGAGCTTCTAGAGTAGACTAGGAAGAGAAACCTGGTAATCTACTTCTGAAAATTGTGTTATGGCTTGATCCCATTGTGCAAGTACTAACAAGAACGATTATCAAGTCCATTATTTATTTGCTTATTTACTATCTGTTTTCTCCTCTAAAATGTAAACTCCACGAGGACCTAGACTTAATCTGTGAATATTCCTTTTTCTCAGTCCTGGACACACAGATACATGAGTGAACAACCAATTTTACAAATAACAGGTTTCACACAGAGTCTTGGCTTCTCTTCCCCACAGCGTGTTCCCTCCTGTCCTGTTCCCCACGTGGACTTCACAGGTATAATTTCTCATCTATATGCACATATACTCCTGTGTCCCTCTCTTCTTGCCCTCTCTCCTCTCCTCTTACTGCCCTAAACCAGCTCAAAATCCACTGGGAATCTCTCTTCTCTTTTCTTTTACTCTTTCTTCATCTTTTGTCTTAACTGCACACCTCATAATATAATGATGGTCATGTCTGAGAGTGCCCCTAATACCACCTGTACCTAAGCAACAAGCTGCAGGCAAACCAGGTTTTAGAAGGAAAGTGAAATGAAAGGGCCAGTGTTGCTTGTGTCTAAGAGTCATTATAAAAGCGCCCAGAAGTTTCCTCCAGATTTTACAAAATCTTTTCTGTCTTCAGCCTGTATTTCCTTAAACACTAAACTTAATTTTATAAATCAAAGCTTATTGAATGGCATTTGTTGCCATCTGACTAAGTTACTTGTTTATCATTGCAAATATATAGCATTTTAATCATAAATTTGCAACCTGGGAGCCTCATCCATAGTTTGTAGTACAGGGACTATTAGAAATGGAGTTCTCAGGCCCAAGAAGAGAAACTTTCAGATACACATTGGAGTCATTTCAAAATCACCAATGGTGAGTTTCTGAAGGGCGATGCCACTACACCTATGACTTCTGGGGGAGTGTGAAGTTAAATAGAAGCATTTCCCTTTTGCCACACACTTGTCAATAAAAATGAATGAATGATTGCATGAATAAATAAATCCACAAATAAGTAAATAAATAAAGATGTTGAAGTGACCTAAAGAACTCTCCCTGAGGCTTCAGGTAAGAATTTCAGATTTACAGTCTCAAACTAACGACTTACTATAAACAGGGCTTTTAGAACAGTGATGAAGAATTCATCTGAAAACAAGGGCACCTCAGTTCCAACCCCAATCCTACCGCTTCCTAGCAGTGCGACTAGGGCATGTCACGTAGCCTCTCTAGCCTTCATTTTACTTACTTGCAAGATGAGGGTAGTCATTTTTACTACTTGGTAACACGGCTGGGAGGATTTATGATTTGTCCTTCCCAAGGAACTAGCCTTGGCAATATCATCAGCAATGCGGTAAGCTAGAAGGGACCCTATCAAGAGCATTACTCAACACATTGGGGATCAGGCATTTGCCAGACATTGTGATAAGCACTGAGACTACATTAGTGATGAGGCACAGGCCTGCCAGCAGAGGACTTACTGTGGTAGGAAACGTTTTATTAGCAGGTCTCTAAACTGTGTACTAATGAGTGCTGATTAACATTTTATAAAATTCCATTAAAACTTATCTCAAAATACACCTATTTCACCAGGTCTTTTCAATCCCAGATAAATTAAGTGAATGATCAATTTTTACTAAGCATTGTTTCTGCCTTTCATAGAGTTCCCCTATCTCAGTGTAAAACACCTACCGTAATATGTCTGTTTATTGTTCTCTCCTTCTCTCTATTGCCTACGGAACACTGACAGCACCATGATTAATCCTCGGCCACCAATGTAAAGGTGGTGGTTCCAGCCCCCGACTCAACCTCAGGAAAACACCTGGGGATCTGCTCCTGTAAAGGCTTCCGCCCAGAAAGCCTGTAGGGCAGGTCTAGGCACCACGTGGGAATGTGAAGCGTGAGAATAGACTCCGGGGCTCGCAGCCCTAACAGCCAAACTACGTAAGCATATGAAGGCAGGCTGCACTTTATCACATATTGCTTTAGTGCACTCCACAGATAGGGGGTTATTTTTTTTCTAATAAATTGAAAAATGTTGGTAACCCGTTAATGAGCTAGTGCATTGGCACTATTTTCCCATCAGTATATGCTCTGTGTCCTGTGTCTCCTTTTAGTAATTCTAAGAATATTTCAAACTTTTGCACAGTGTTCTTGCACAGTTAATGGTCAAGTAAATATATTTTATCATGCATTGGGAAACAAAAATATTTATGTGACGTACTTTATTGTGATATTGGAGTGGTCTGGATTCAAACCCACAATATCTTGGAGGTATTCCTGTGCACACATGTGCACACACACACTCTGACACACACACACACACAGTTGCTGTTTCTCTTTAGCACTGCAAGCTTAAGGATGGATTAAATGATCAGATCTCTTCTAATTCCATCATTTAGGGAAAATCCCTTTATGGGTCTTTGTTAATTATTTTGGCCCAAAACAAAAAAAGTAACATATGGAATGTAGTAGATTTCTTGACTCTAAAAACTGGGATAAAACTCCCTCAAGTGTTATTTTGGCCAGATCCTTGGAAAGTCCCACTAATCGTTAGTCAAGAATAGTCGACTTCATTGACAAGTGTGTAAGGTTAATCTTCTCATTGGCTGGAAGGTTATTCAGCTTCTGAGAACAATAGCATTACAAGAGGTCTGGAGCAGCGAGCAACTGAAATCACAGCCCAGGAGGAAACCATTTGCTTCTGGCCTGTGACCACAGGCTGTACCTCTGGCCCCAGCCAACATGTTTCCAAATGCAAGGTTAGAATCTTCCTGAAAAGGTAGCCTCACAACCAAAAAGCAATGTGTGTGTGCTCTGCCTGGTGAGGCAGCAGCTCCCTCTCTTCCCAAATCCCATTCCCCCAAAGGCCTGGTAAACTCCTTGCTCTCTATAAGCTCAGATCCTCTTAGGGCCAATGACTCGAGTTTGGTCACACAATATCACCAATTCACAGAACTGTATCTTTTTTTAACTGGAACCACTTTGGATTTGCTCACAAAATGAATGGCCTTGAACCGACCAGGGTCCTTCTCTGTGATGGAGCCCTGTTTCAGCCAGCAGCTGCATGGCGTGAGAGTAGGGATGGGGGTTCACAGACAGGTGCAATATTGACCCACCTGTTTGTCAGGAAGCCTTGGAAAAACTAGAATCTCCCTGCTCTTCGATTTCTTCACCTGCATAATGAAGCTAATGATGATTCTTTTTCAAGTTTGTGCTGAATCTGAAATTAAATAATGCATACAGAGCCCCTGGTGAGACAATGTCATTTGATGGTTAAAAATATGCACTCAGGCAGCTTTTGTATTCACTGGGGCTCAATGTCTTCATTTACAAAATGAGGATCTGACGATAATACTTAATGCACAAGACTGTTTTCAATGAAATGATATGCTATATATAATCATTCAGTATCTGGCAGGAGTTAAGGAAGATGGAAGAGCTAACTACTATTATTATATTTGTTAGAAAAGTGTTTCGCCCACGGATGCAGAAAAAGATAATTGCCATCGCGTCTATTCCAACGTTTGTGACCTCATGTACCACAGAATGAATGCTGGTCTAGCCCTGCCTCCTCCTCACAATTATTGTCATGGCTGCGGCAACGTTGCAGCTATTGTACGAATCCATTGCACCAAGCGGCTCCTTTTCCCTGGCTGGAGCTTGTCTTTGCCAAACATGATGCTCTCCGCCAGCGATTGTTTCTTCCCGATGATGAGATCGAAGCAAGAATCCGATCACGCTTCCCTGTGATCTATAGAGTGTTCAATGACTAACTTTCCTAAGTAGATAGTCCAGACTCTCTTTCTGGTCTGTCATCTTCTGGAAGTTCTATCGAAATCTGTCCAGCCTGGGGGACCCTGCTGTTATTTCAAATACTAAGGTTTGTCTATGCCCTCACAAAACAACAAACGGATACATGGGCGAAGGCTTAGCTGATAGCTGCTCAGTAAAATGCTTGCAAGTCTTTAATACTCCTGTTCTTCCCAGTCCCATTCAGCAAGCACCCGCGATGCCGGGAAGAGGGGAGGGGAGGATGGAGAAGGAGGCATCGAGTTCGGTGTTCTAGATGGGTCTGGAGGTGATGGGCTGCCACACTCTGCTTAGCTGGTTTCCCTGGCTATTCATGAGCCCCTGTGATGCTACCTCCATGCTGCGTGTTCACCTACAGAGTGGTCTCTGAGCACGCTTCCCTCGATGGCTTGTTGACAACTTTAAAAAGAAAGCAAAGGCCCTGCTGCCTCTTCGAGAGGGTAAGAGGGTGTCTTTCATTTGTGCCAATTGATGAAGGAGGTGACAAGTCAGTTGTGTTTCAAGCTGGCTCAAAACAGACCGGTCACAAGTCATCTCCCTGAGAGGAGACAGTCTCAGCTACCAGCAGTCATGCAGATGCTGCGATAATGTGGCGTGCTGGTCCCCCAGACAATGCGTGCCACTCTCTTCTCCAAAAGAAAGGCGATCTCCATTAGTAGAACCAACTGGCCTGGCTCTGCAGGCATCTTGTCCAGGATCACCTCTTTTGTCTTATGTCTCCATGGTGACATTTGATCCAGCTGGAGTTCTTCTGGTTGTTGTGAAGCTTAAAGTGAATGGCGGAGCCCCCTCCCCACCGTCTCTGTGGGGGTTCCTGCTGCACACAACTCTTTGTAGCTTGCCTTTCCTGGGATGGGATCATTGTGTGGATGTCTATCTCCTCCTCCACCTGCAGGATCTACAGCCCCCAGCAGTCCCTGCCCTGGAATCATTTGATCTGTTGGATAAATGAGTATTTCTGGGTAAGAAAGGCTGGGAGAGCCGGCAGTCTTTGATTATTCAGGAGGAACTAGGTATAGGGAAGAAGCAGTCAGAGGAATCTGCTGAACCACACAGAACTTCACTAGTTACCTGACCCTGAACTTGATCCAAAGAGACACATGTTCCTAACGTGCAGACCTTTGGTGTGATGAGTGCTTGCCAGTAGTCTCACAGCTGGCAGGGCTTCCAAACAAAGATCAACATAGGATCTGCTCCTTCAAAGTAAAGGTTATTGTTAAAAGATAAGCATGAAAGCAACTCTGTTTTAAAGAAGTGTCCCTGGGGGCACCAAGAAAAGTTCTTGACAGCTAACCCAAATTTGGCAGTTCAAACTCACCCAATTGTCCTTTCTACAATAGATTTTGTTTGAACACAAGTAAAATATCATTCTCATTCTCAAAAAAAAATTCCACTATGTATTGATGCTATAGTTATTTTCAAGGAAGGCCCAGTGGTCTGCTTCCAAAAGGCCACGGCCATGTAAACCCATGCAGCACAGAGCTCCATGGTGCAGGTGCAGCTCAGCACACTGGGGGCCAGCATCAGCAACCATCCACTCAGTGGCAATTCAATTCAGCTTTGGTGACTGCTTTTCAAGTTGAACATTGGACTACTAAAAGGGTATTTTAAATACAAATCTTTGGAAATATTTTCACCACTGAGCTTTAGGTAGAGAAAAAAGCCTGAGTGGAGCGGACGCTTGCCTTGTGATACACTCTGCAGCCAGCGTGTCGTGATCCCTGGGACCAAACGAACCCTCCCCTACTGGTCAGTTTCCTTGGAAGAAAGAAGGGGCTTCCGGTTCCCGTAAGCAGTTACAGCCTGGAAACCCCCTGCGCTGCGGTGCCGCGATGAGTTAGCACCCACTCGTGTCGGCGAGGTTGCTTCTGCTTTTGGTCACTCTTCTTAGATTCAGAACTGTGGCTCCCAAAGTTAACGTCTTCAATTTTGGCAAACAGATGCACCAGGGTTATTTACGTTGCTAACACTAGGGGAACCCTGGAGAAGGGACTAAGGGAACTGTCCTGGTATATTTTCTGTAAATCAAAATCATTCCACTATATAAAGTCCATTTTTAAAAAATGGTCCAGCAGCTCCCAACAGATGCTGTTGTTGCTACAGTCAAGTGTCTTTCAGGCCTCCAGTTGAGGCATCCCTCATCCACTTTAAATGTCTTAATAAGACTTTCCAATATCATATTTAAATTTACCATCCCACTGGGAACCCCTCTTTATTTTCCTCCACTCCACTTATGACCTTTCCCCAGATTGCTATTTTATTTATGTCTTGTGTCGGTTCCCTTCCCATCGGAATGTCAGCTCGCTGTAGACAAGGGGTTTTATCTGTTTACTTCATGGAGGTATCCCCTGTTCCCAGAAAGTGCCTGGGAGATGGTCTGCTTTCCATAAATAGTTAAAAGAGAGGAGTCAGCCTGGGAAATGACAATCTGAAAGAGAAAGCCACTGAAGAAACAAAAAGAACAAGAAGGAGACCGGAGAGCTGTATCAACCTTGCTTTCCGAATAGCTAACAAGAGCCGAAGGCTTAGTTAGTCATGACTGATGAGCTGTTAAGTCAGCGGTGTTTTCTCAGCACGCAGCCAAGACTTATTCATCTTTCTATCCCCTCTTGTTAGTATTTGATGAGCCCTAATGATTGGATGGGAGACTCACTTTACTAAAGAGAAGATGTCTTTGGGGAGGTCAGTAGTAAGCACATTTGGAGATTTGAAGGAGAAGGGTGTCGACCCTTGTAAAAGAGGTGTTTTCTAAAATATGCTTTGTCTTAATACAGTGAAGCACCACGTTCATTTACAAAGACAATTAGGTGTTCCACTAAGTATTGATGCTACAGTTATTTTAAAGTAGGTGCCATTTTACAGTAGTGGAAACTCAGTGATCATACAGGACAAGGTAGAACTTTTCCCAAAGGGTTTCTGAGATGGTAACTCTTTACAGAAGTGGAAAACCTTGTCTCCCTTCCTCAGAGTTGCAGGTGTTTTTGAACTACAGACCCTTGCATTTAGCAGCCCAATTGGTAACCATGACGCCACTAGGGAACAAGCTAGTACAATTTAATTCATGTTCTAACACATAAAATGATTAACCCACACAACAATAACTCTATTATTTACTTAGGTAACTACATTATCTAAGAGTTACATAGGATATTAAAGCATTGATTGTACATAACATATCTCTGAATCAGTTCTTGTTAATAGCAATATCACCTCTATTATCTTTCATGTATTACTAAGCTTTGAGAAACCAGCAAGTCAATCAGACTGTACCTTTTTTCTCCCTCTGGGCCCATAACAAGTGGTGGCTTCTAATATGAAACTATACCGGGTATCTAGTTTTTCATTCAGAATCATCTCGCCTAAAATCACTCACTTATTGCCATAATAACTGTGATATCATGCATTTGGTAGTTTTTAAATTTGGGGGATGCTGTGATTTGACTGTTGCTGTCAGTCAACCAACTTATAGCTGAGCTTAACTTGAATAATATTGATCCATATATATATATATAAAACCTGTAGGTGTAATTTGATCAATCATGTGTGCATGAAAATAGTTATATCCGAATTCTTAATGTACATATACACACACCGTGTTAAGATCAGTCCCAATCTTTGGACCAGGCATCGTTTTTGACTCAGTCAGTAAAGAGATTTGGTTGCTACGCAAGGCACATGCTCCTTGTTTTTGAAACAGGGATTGAATTTCTTGCTGGGCTTTCATCCACAAGTTTTCCCATTCTACCTGGTATTTTAGTTCACTGATATTTACAATATCTGAGTCCATTTTGCCAGCCATGACTGAATTGAACTGAAAAGTTTTAAAGTCAAAACATTGGCTTTGACCCTTGGCATCTTTAAATAACATTTTTTCACTTTGCTACATTATATTACACAATGTGTTGCCACAGAGCATATTAATCCTTGTTCGTATTGACCAAGCAAAACCCCTATAAAATATTTATACAACACTGGATGTAAGAACTTATCAAATATTTATAAAATAACATCTTTATTTTTTGTTATGTCTAATAACATATTTATAAAATAACAGATGTGTGTGTGCCTGCATTTAGAAGATAAGTAAGACATGTCTGGCCCCTGGAAGTTCACCATCCAAAGGAAGCCAAGGCACAACGAATCAAAAACATAGCTCTGTTGAATTTGCATTGTCTTTTAAGAAAGAAACTGAAAAATCAAGTTGTTTTGACCAGGCCATGATGTGATTAATGCAGACGGCTAGTCAAACTTAAGTTTCGATGATGCAGTATTACAGCAGAGAGAGAAAGAGCAAGCTGTGTGTTCACAGCCTGGGTACCGGGAGATTTTTGTGTTAGCTCTACCACTAAATGCCAATGGCAAAGTCTACATTATTTGGCCTCACTTTCCTAATCTTATGGAGCCCTGGTGGTGTAGTGGCTGTGCGTTGGGCTGCAATTGCATGGTTGGCAGTTCGAAACCACCAGCAGTTCTGTGGGAGAAAGACTGGGGCTTTCTATTCCTGTAAACAGCTACAGCCTCAGAAACCCAGAGGGGGTCACTATGGGTCAGCATTGACTCTACAGCTGTTAGAGTTTTGAGTTCCTAATCTTGGGAATGAAGGAGGTTGATTAGATAATGCCAAAATCCTAACCAGCGCTAACATATGAAATGCCTAAAAAATCAAGGAAGCAAAATTTGAGGAAATCTTTTCAATGCCTAGTCTCCATAAGTGTCAAGCTGAAAGCCTCTTCTTTTGTTCCAAAATGTCCCTAGATTTAGGAAGCTCTGGTTTGGATGGTTTAAAATGATCATTAATTAATTACCTTCCCCTTATCATATGTGCTCGCTGAGTCAGAATTGATTTGATGGCAGTAAGTTGGGTTTTTTTAAATCATCAAAAACCAAGAATGTTTCTCTTATTTCTTAGACAGCACTACAGGATTTACCTAAATCTGCTTGTGTCCAGTATATGAATTTCTTCTTATTTAGACTTGTATATTAAAACAAGCCCTAGGGCTCAAGTACATTTTCTGTTTTGGTTTATCCTAATCTCTTGTTGCTCTTTCACTTTTTAGCTCACTTCAATTACTCAAGTATTGCTCAACTCGCTGTTCATTCAAATTTGGGGGAGCTAAAGGAGACCAAGCACTAGTCTCACAGCGGTTTGGATGACCTCATACTTAGGTCTAAAACAGAAAAGGACCAACAAACCGATAGCTTCATGCTGATTTCAGACCTAGTCTTTATCTTGTCCTTTTGATCTCCATCCCAAGTATAGTAGGAGAGAAAGTCAGACTTTATAGACAGGTTTTCCTACCTCTAAGGCAGTTATGGAGCCCGTCCGTGGCACAAACCGGTAAACTCTCAGCTTTTGTGGCAGTTACATAATCTCCTGTCAACTGGAGTGAAGGGGTGGAGTCTAGCCTGTCAATCAGAGCCAATAATGTGGGCATGGTTTTCTCTTGAGAATTCTGGGAACTCCTGTCTTCATCCCTAGAGGCCAGACACATACACTCTCTGCTTTGTCTTGCTACTGACAAGATACAAGGAGTCACACTGATCCCAGCCAACGACCTGGAGCTGGAGGAGCCACATGGAAACCCCTGCCAGCACTGAGATGCGTCTACCACCACTGGATCCACAAGACTTTCCACCCACAGGCCTGTGATCTTCCTGCATTCAGCATCATAGTATGTGTTATGTGAGTCTGAAGAGGAACTTATAGACTGGTATTGGACATATGGGCTAATATCAGATTTATGGACTTGATCTGGACTGGGCTGGGATGTTTTCTTTGACATAAAGCTCTTTCTTATACATATATGAGTGTCTATGAATTTGTTTCTCTAGTCAACTCAGACTAACGCAGCTTCTAACCCAATGGTTGGCAGTTCCAATGTACCAGCGGCACCTTGGAAGAAAGATTTGATTTTCTGATTCCAAAAGATCACAGCCATGAAAACATATGAAGCACACTTCTCCCCCACAGGGGGTTGCTATGACGCAGAATGGACGTTGCAGTGATTGCCAAGTCAAATTCAACAAGTTGGCTTTGGCTTAGGGAAGGTTATACTGCTCTTGTTCTCAAAAGCCAGAAGTATTTTAAAAAATAAAATAGAATTTACTCTTCAATTTCAACAATAAAATTAATAGTGAATTGTGGGAGGAAATGATTTGAACACTAAAAGGATTTGAATATTTAAGGATATTTACTATAAATTAACTCTAGCTAATAATAGTATCCAGATCTATGGATCCCTTTATTGTAATTAATATGCTGTTATCCTGTGCCTGTAGAGTGAGCTATAGAGATATGCAGAATTTAAACAGATGTCATTTCAATATCTGGAAGATATG
The DNA here is from genome assembly GCF_000313985.2 of Echinops telfairi. Taxonomy (NCBI): domain Eukaryota; kingdom Metazoa; phylum Chordata; class Mammalia; order Afrosoricida; family Tenrecidae; genus Echinops; species Echinops telfairi. The sequence goes on from NW_022111369.1 coordinate 45,242,787, forward strand.
CAAATGATACAATTTTGATTAGTGAAGACCACTTGAAGCACTTATTTGTAAGAGACTAGAGCCTGCAGGAGAGATGGGCTCTGAGTAGAGAGAAAGTGACCATCCTCACAACCAGACCAATAAACCGCATAATAAACCGCAATTTCATAATGGCAATGAAATTGAAGTTGCCATAGATCTCACTCTTCTTGGATCAACAGCCGTGCCAGCAGCAGTCAGGAAATGAAACAACATACTACACGGACTAAATCTGCTGCCAAAGAGTTCTTGACCGTGTTGAAAAGCAAAGACGTCACGCTGACAGCTAGGATACCCCTGACTCAGACCATGCTCTCTTCTACTATTCATATGCAGGGGAAGCTGAGCAAAAAAGACAACTGAAAATTATCGATGCACTGAAATTACAGTATTGATGAAAAATGTTGACTCTCCCACGAACTGCCAGGAAATGACATAAACATAAATGCCTCATCTGCATGTGAAAGCTGAACAATGAACAGAAGAATTGATGCATTTGAAATACAGTGCTCGCAAAGAATACTAAAAGTATCACAGACTGCTAGAAGAACAAAAAGAAATCTGTCTTAAAGAAGGGCAAGCAGAATTACCATAGAAGCAAGGATAGTGAGAGGTCATCTCCCATATTTTGGACATTTATCGAGAGAGACCAAGCCTCAGACACTAACATCATGCTTGGTGAAAAAAAAGAAAAGACCATCTACAAAACGGAGGAGTGACGCCGTGGCGACAACAACGGGCTCACACATAATTATTTTGAGGATGGCACAGGCCTAACAGTGTTTCTCTCTTTTGTTCACTGGGTCGCTATTAGTTAGAACCAGCTCAACAACCTCTCACAACAGCGACAACCACCACCAGACGATGGATAAACCTGACCAGGAGCATCCAGCCAGAATGCTGCTTCGAAGCCAGGATCCTAAGATGAGTCTTGCTTGCTTTGGATTCATCATTAGGGACGACTAGTGTCTTATAAAGCACACCATGCCGGGTAAGGATCAGTAGAAAGGAAGAGGAAGAGCCCCCGTGAAATGGATTGTAATAGTGACTGCAACCCTGGGCACCAACATGGCAACAATCGTGAGGAGGGTTTGGGACTGAGCAGTGCTTTGTTCTCTTATACATAAGGTTGCCAGGGTTGGAGCCAACTCAACAACACTGAGCATCAATACCATTTCTTTGAGGAGCAGACAGCAAAAACAGAAAGAGTATTCAGAACAGAGCCAAGGACTACATGGATTAGTTCAATCTAATCACATGTTGGAACCATTTTAGTGGTTTTATTGGAGACTCAAATTAGATTAAAGAAAGAGAAAAATGTGTAACTTGAATTCAAGGGGCCGTGAACTTGACTTATCTGGAGGCGATGTACTTGCCCTCCCTGGAGCTGGAGTGACCATGTGATGGGTTTCCTTTATCCCCTATTGGCTGTGGAGAGTCCATTCTGGACAAAATAAGTTATCTCATTATACCTAAAGAATTGCTGCAATTTACTTAAGATTATAAACTCTAATTTATTTAAGATTATAAACTCAAATTTACTTGAGATTATAAACTCTAATTATTAGTTTTCTTTAAAATATACAAGTCATTCACCCAAGAGGTACATAGATTAATCTTAAATATAATGAATTAAAGCAAATCCATAATCTTAATGTTTTGGTTAATTTAAACATGTGAATTTAAAAAAAATCTATCATATTGGCCTTGTGATCCCAATTCAAAATGTTTATGAAATAAATAACTTAGATAGATTATTTTTAGCTTGAAATGTGTAACATACGTTGTAGGTTACAAATTGTATTCGACTGTTTAAGAGAGAGCTTACCCAGTCACTCTCTTAACATCAATCTCCTCATTCCCAAGACCAGAAAGCCACCACTACGAACTGCTCAGAAAGGATCACTTTAGAAGGTTCTGGAAAGAGTGGGAGAAAAATGTTGGATAAGGCTCAAAATTAGACTTTCTGGTCACATAGAGGTAAGTGCTACTCCTAAGACCGTTGCTCTCGGTCAGCCTTTAGATCTAGAACTGAGCCCACCCTTATGTTATAATATTCCATCATTTAATATCACAAGGACACTATGCACTTAAGGAGAAAGCCCAGAGGATTAGGAAAGTAGAAGGAAAAGAAACAGAAAACAGAGAGGAAGTGCAATAAATGACGGTGCATTGAGCAGTTTGCAATGGATGAGTTGAAACCAAATGTGCATGAATTGTTCAGTGTATAATTATGGTCTGCTCTGTAAACCTTGACCTAATTTACAATTTAAAAAGAAAAAAAGAAGAAATACTTTAAGAAGACATCTACTTATAGGAAAACTAGTAAGACAAAAATCAAAACAACGACCCAACATTGTCAAATCGATCCTGACTCTTAGTGGTCCAGTGTGGACAGAGTAGAACTTCCACAGAGGGTTTCCAGGGCCATGTATCTGTATAAAAGCGGACACTACTGCTTTCTCCCCTGGCTCCCAATCTTTCAGTTAGCACCTGAGTTCTTGAACTGCTGTGCTTTTGGTACACCTGCAGGACAGGTTAGAATATTCTATATTTTATATTCGATAGTTAGATGTTAGTTGAATTTTTCTAAGCACTTGGGATATCTTCCTTATATTGGAATAATGCTTTAAAAGCAATTGTACTAAATATGCAAGTTTAGTAAGACAGGTTGAAACATTTGAAATTGATTTAATTTTTTGAGAGTAAATAACTATGATTTGGTTATGCAATTTTAATAAATTGGAAATTAATTAGGGAAAATAACTCCTGAGTTTAAACAGCAAGTTTGAAAACACATAATTAGAATAATTCTGAGATATTTAGGAAAATTTGTATTTAAAGTGCAAGTGAAATTATAGATAAAGCATTGGCAATAATGGACTAAAGGGGGAACACCTGTGAGCCCCCCATCCCCCTCATTGTGGCCCTTCCACAGCACTTCACACTGCCTAAGGCAGCCCTGCCAGGCCTTGGCTGAGCTGCACAGGGCTTCGGGAAAGCTCTATGTCTATCAGTGTAAGATGGGACAAACATTCCCGAGGAGAAAACAACTAGACCAGAGGTCCTGGGGGACTTGGGAGAGGGGGCGGTGGGGAACCAACAAACTCAGGGGTTAGGGAACAACAAGAGATCTAAAATTGATGGCAAGGAGCGGGAGGGTGTATAATGCCTGCTGGGTTTGAACAAGTGCAATGTATCCAAGAGGAATTGCAGAGAGCCAAATGGAGGATGAGCATGATAGTGAGACAGGAAGAAGATGAAAGGAAATATAGGAAAGAACTAGAAGGCAAAAGCTATTTATAGAGGTTTAGCTATAGGCATGAATATATGTAAATATATTAAGTTATAATGAAAAGCATAGAGTTGGAATCAACTTGAAGGCAGTGAGTTGATGTGATGCGAACCCTACGGTTTTCAGTGGCTAATTCCTCTGAGGTGGGCAGCCTATTACTTCTTGATCCAATGCTTAGAACATGAATATGATAGCAGGATGATTTGTACTAAGTCATTGAAAATCAGTATCCTAGAGCTAGAGAAACAATACATTCAAAGGAGTCTATGTATCTAAGAGAGCAGGGCTCTAATCCTACTACCCCTGGAGCCAATCTAAGTCAGAAACAATATAAATGTCTAAACCACTACACTTTTACACTTCCTAACTAATACACTCACCCTTTTTGGAATATGCTTGTTTTGATTCGAGATTTCATCTTATACAAGAGTTCGTTCCCTTGACTCTGACCTTTTCTCTATCTTCTTTTAAAAGATATTTGTCTGAAGGTTTATAAATTTCACCTGAAGGTTGTGCTTAATTACTTCAGGAATTAACCACTGAAAACCCTATGGTTCGCATCAGATCAACTCACTGCCTTCAAGTTGATTCCAGCTCATAGTGGCCCTCCAGAGACAGGGTTGAACTGCACCCTCATCCTTGTCCATCACATCATGCTAGTGGTTTAGAACTACTGACCTTGGGTTAGCAGCCCAAAGCCTAACCACTACACCACTAGGCCTCCCCATCATATCAAAGGAGGGAAAAACAGAATTATTTTTCCTTTTAAAGGAGACACATCAAGAATGGTTTATTTTGTTACATTAAGGAATCCATGCCAGTGCAGGGGAGATCCTAAACCTAATCACTTCTGAGTGTTGTAAAGACCAGAATAGACAGAGATGCATGTTGAGATCGTGAGACACCTTGTGAGGGTTATTTACAAGCCAGGGAATGCCAAAGATCACTTATACATACATCCCATCGGCCAGTCCCTAGTCACACGGCTATACCATTCCGCAACAAAGAGTAGGAAATACTGCCTTGATTCTCTTGGCTAACTGCCCAGCTAAAATTTATATTGCTGTGGATGAGGGAATCCCGGTCCCATCCAATTTAAGTTCCTGCATTCAATGCTAGCCAGAGCCTTAGTCAGACTCACAAAGTTTCAGGCTGAATACACAGAAAAGTGAAGTGGGGTGCAGGAAGTTGACAAGCTGGTAGGTGCAGAGTTGCATGTATGGGTGGGCATGTGGAAGGAGTCTGACAGTTCTCCGGATGGGGTGGCCCAGATGGGGCTGCCACTGGAGACAGACACAGAGTTCCAGCAAGCAGGAAGACAAAAGGGCAGCTCCACCCCTTCACTTTCGGACAAATTCAAGTTGACCTAAAATATAACTACCACAGTTAGTTCTAACAAGTAAAATATTTTACATAAGTCCTTTTACAGATGCAAATATACATTCAAAGCTAAAATCCTATGATGATTTACTTTTTGAGTCTTCTAATGTCCTCCAGTTAGAGCTATAATTATTACCCAAATACAATGACTTCAAATCATGTGATTTCATCTGTAAAGCACATGCTGTTTTCATTGATGCTGGTATTTTTATAGTCACTAGTTTTGGTCAAAGTTTCTGATGTTTAACTACATATTGTGGTAAGCAGTATTTGTGATCCTGTATCAATAACTCTTTCTGAAAATGAAATAGTAATTAAAGGAAAAGGAGCACAATTGAAACAAACCTCTATTCAATTACAAATGTTCTAGGGGGAAAAACAACTCATTGCTATTAAGTTAATTATGATGCATGGTGATCCTGTAGGGCAGGGTAGAACTTTCCCAGTGGGTTTCTGAGACAGTAACTCTTTCTTCAGTATACCTTATGTACTTGAGTATAAGACAATCCGAATATCATCCAAGACACCTAATTTTACCACAATAACTGCATTAAAAAAGTGCTGAAAAACTAGGCTTATACACAAGTATATATGGTAAGTATGTTCCATGTATTTTATTTTAATAACTTTTTAAAAATAATTCATTTTATTGGGGGCTCTTGCAGCTATTATCACAATCCATCCATACATCCATTGTGTCAAGCACATCTGTACATTTGTTGCCATCATCATTCTCAAAACATTTTCTTTCCACTTGAGCCCTTGGCATCAGCAACTCATTTTTGTGCCTCCCTCCCCCACCCTCCCTCCCTCATGAACCCTTGATAATTTATAAATTATTACTTTTTTCATGTCTTACACCTACTGCTGTCTCCCTTCACCCACTTTTCTGTTCTTTGCGCCCTGTGTGTGTGTATGTGTGTGTGTTATATGTCAATCATTATGACCAGTTCTCCCTTACTCCCCCCCTCCCCCTTCCCTTCCCCTCCTCTTATCAGTACTGTCATTTTTGTTCCTGAGGGGTTATCTGTCTTGGATTTCTTGTGTTTCAAGCTCTAATCTGTACCAGTGTACATGTCATGGTCTAGCCAGATTTGTAAGGTAGGATTGGGCTCATGATAGTGTGTGTGTGTGTATGTGTGTGTGTGTGTATGTGGGGGTGGGTGGGTGAGGAAGCATTAAAGAACTAGAGGAAAGTTGTGTGTTTCGTTGGTAGTATACTGCACCCGGACTGGCTAGTCTCTTCCTTGTGGCCCTTCTGACAGGGGATGTCCAATTAACTACTGGTGGGCTTTGGGTCACCACTCTGCTCTCCCCCTCACTCACAGTGATATGATTTTTTTGTTTTGGTTTGGGTCTTAGTGCCTGAAACCTGATCCCATCGACACCTTGTGATCACACAGGCTGGTGTGCTTCTTCCATGTGGGCTTATTTGCTTCCCTGCTAGATGGCTGCTTCTTTAACTTTAAGCCTTTAAGATCCCAGATGTTATATCTTTTGAAAACCAGGCACCATTGGCTTTCTTCACCACATTTGCTTATGCACCCATTTTGTCTTCAGTGATTGTGTCAGGGAAGGTGAACATCACAGAGTGCCGGGTTAGTAGAACAAAGTGTTCTTGCATTGAGTGGAGGTCCAATGTCCATTTGCTGTCTTAATACTTTATAAATAAATACATGTACATTTCCTTTTACTTTCCTCTTGTCCCACTATCCTGTTTGGTCTTCATTTGGGTTTTGGTAATTTCTCTCGGGTACATCATGCCCCCAGGCATCCTATGCTCTCCTCACCATTGATTTTAGACCACTTGTTCTTCCCTTGTCCCTGGGTTTGTTGGCACCTCCTTCCTTCCCTCGTGTCCCCCTCGGACTCTTGGTCCCAGGATTTTCTCCTCCAGATTGTTTATCCCACCTATCTTGTCGAGATAGACCTGCAGAGGCGATAATATATGCAAAAACAAAGCAAAGCGAAACATAACAACAAAAGAAAAGAAAAAACAAAAAAACCAACAGCAAAAACAAAAAAAGCCTATAAATAGTTGCAGTTCTATCTGTTGACCTTTATGAGTCTGTTGGAGTGCCACAGCCTAAACCCAAAGCCTATTTTTGGTATTCCCTGGGGACTTTGTTGCTTTTTCTCCTCCTGCTGCTCTGCTGCACACCCTTAGTGTTTTGCCCTGGTGTGGTGGTGTCAGATCAGGCACAACACCCGCACCATGTCCCACAGTGCTAATGGGTCAGTGAGGGATGTCGAGTCTTGTGGTGTGGCCAACCAAGGCAGTAATTATTTATGGAAGTAGAAAGCTTTGTCTTTTTTCTGCAGAGTGGCTGATGATTTCATATTGCTGGCCTTGTAGTTAGCAACCCAGTACGTAACCATTATGCTATTGGACTCCTCTCAAGAAAAAAGAGACCGCAGATTCATCTATGTTTTATAGCGTCCCCTTTATTAAGTCTTAATTAGAACAGGTAGAAATAATCATCTGGGTGTCCAACGATTCACAGCCACATGACTAGTGAGACTTGGTCTCAAGGATTTTGGACATGTTATCAGGAGAGACTAGTCCCTGGAAAAGGACATGGTACTTGGCAAAGTAGAAGAGTATAAAAAAGAGGAGGATCATATGGAAGGATGCACGAAAAGAGAGAGCTACAGGGTTGGCCCCAATCAGAGCCAAACTGACCCCCTCCTGGGAAGTGGGTGTGGCGGAGAGCAGAACTGAACCTACAGGTTGGGGAGAGGGGCCAGC
>NW_022111369.1:45251726-45264955 GCF_000313985.2 Echinops telfairi
AAATGTACAAATGTGCTTGACACAATGGATGGATGGATGGATTGTGATAAGCATTGTATGAGCCCTCAATAAAATGATTTTTAACAAAAGGAGGTAGATCTTTGACAAAATGAATGAACACGGTGACTGTAACAAATGAGTGCAGAACAAGAACAATTGCGAGAATGCAGCGGGACCAGGATGTGTTTCATTCTGTTATACATAAGGTCACCATGAGTTGGAACTGAGGGGGCAGCCACCACAAACAAAGGAAATTGTCACAAAATCACGGTTGGCATCAGATCAATTCATCCGTCTCAGGCAGGACTACGGAAGTGGGTGCAGGATCGTGATTGGACAGTATGTGGCTTTAGTGGGTTACATGCTGGGCTGCTAATCACAAGGCCAGCATTTGGAGCCATCACCGCTACATGGGAGAAAGATGAAGCAGTCTACCGCCTATAAAGATTTATAGACCCCGAAACTCTGCTCTTTCCCACGGTGTCCTCTTCCTTGGACCAATTCCATGGCACCTAACGGCAACAACACAGGTTTGCAGGTTAGAAACGATTCCAGAATTGCCCAGAGGTCCTTTGATCATCTTGGTCAGGATATGACTCAGAACCATGCAGTCCCAGGACCTCAGTTGCCATCAAGGACATGCCGAAGCAAGTTCCTGAAGTGCAGATCATCTTCTCCTCAGTTGGCCAGGGAGTCATGACAAGCACACTCTTCCTGGGGACAGCGTTTTCCATTGCGGGGTAATGGTGAGAAGAACTCAATGGCTGCTGAATCTAGGTGAAGACTCAATGGATTTAAGGTGGCTCCCACCATAACATGGAGTCTCCCAGCAATCAAGTACTCCAAAGTAGCTCTAATACACTAATAATGCAACTCACAGTATTCTAATTCAACGAGAAAGATTTTACAAAATGATTTGGTTGTTAGTATCCATAGGGTTGTATTCTAAGAAATATTACAATGAAGCAATTGACAACCATGTTTATTACATATTACTCTATGAATAAAATTGACTATAAATATTACTAAGGATTCTGTATGGCAGGGGGTTACACCATGACATATCAGGGGGGCATACCATGACTAACCACATTAAGGATTCTGTCTGGCAGGGGGTTACACCATGACTAACCACACTGCAGGTCATGAACCCTAGTGACCCACTGCTTGACGCCACCCACAGAGTTTGTATTACAGCAGCCTTGTGTAACTAAGACAGGATCCAGGACTGCATTTGCACTCAATTCTAAAGAACTCTGCAATCACTTTGTAAATGTGTCTACAAGTATCTACACCAGCTCAGCTAGGTGCTACCATGGGTTTGTAGCACTACTAGCTAACTGTGGATTTTGTTTTGCCTGAGCATTTGCAATATAGTAATACATCATCTGAATTTCGTCAGTCTATATTGTTGTAGGCTATAAGAGACCCCAAATCTCAAATGCAATTTAAGGAGAAACATTTATTAAAGTTTAAACAAGAAAAGACAAGACAATGACAAAGACACACGCAGATGAAGACCATTAGCAGGAAGTTCTAATGGCCTCCAATGGTTTGCAGAGATCTGAAAACCTAGCAAGGACATGGGAGGGCAAAGGGAACTGTCACAGAAGCATGATTGGCAGAGGACAGATTCATCACAGTGGCAGGCAGAACTATAGAGATGGGAAAGGGATCATGATTCGGATCCTTACATTGTGCTTGACAGAAGAGTTTACAAGATTGGTCCAGGGCCTTCCAACCAAGGGAGTCAGAGCACGACTAATGAGGATGTGTCCCCAGTATGATAATCTCCATCAAGAACACAGCACAGGGAACCCCTAAGGGAGACTGCCCCTCCCTGGGCTAGTTATGGGAGTGCACTTTCTAATGCACTCTGCTTGAGGCAAGGCTATATACAAATGGGGTTCATGATCAGTGGGAGTTCAATGGCAGCTCAATGAGGTGGGGACGCTCAAATGGACTTGGGGCTTTCCCTCATTTCCACAGCCTTCTGCAAACCAGGTGTTCTGAATACAATATCTCCTACAAGACCCTGGGAAAGAGTATCTTGATCCTTCTGAGAACATTCTGCCAATGTTCTGCTATAATTGGATGTAAATCCAGGGCTTGGCATCAGCACGTTTCCCTTCAGAAAAATGTGTCTAAATAAACCTTCTCTAAGGCAGTATAGGCAACTCCGATCATTAGTATTCTGCTGTTGGTTGGATATTTTTTCCCCTCTCTGCCAGCCCGGTGTAATTCCAGGCAGCCAGCCATTGTCCCAAATGCATTTCTGATTGATTTTCTGCCTAACAACTGACAACTTAACTCTTCAGCGGGAGGTCTGAACTCAAGCCCCGCTTTTAATGCTTTAGAGTGTAATATGATGCTGACGGATGGTCTGAAGAACAACTGGCTTTTGTGATGGAAAAGAAAGTGTAGGATTTAGTTCCCAAACATCCACTGGCTTCTTCCATATGGATTACATTACAGTAAATTGGAGAAGGGTGTGGGTGGGGAAGAGGATGCCTTCCCTGCTTTTATGGGAAAGGTCATGATTTAATTATCTTTTTGCTTATAGTTGAGAAAATTCTGCTCTCATTTGAATTTACTGATTACAAAAGTGTTCACTGCAATATGGTTATTTCGATCCCTTATGAAAAAGCATGCTAACATCCCGTTTCAAAATTTGAATGTAACCAGGTATCAAGGGTCATAGGTAGCTTTGCATTCCTGTTTGATGCTTCCTCACCCAACTTATGTTTTATTTCATACAGATTTGAATCTAAGTATTTGACTCTAATCAATTGGTCTATGACTGGCTCCTGAGTGTTTCTCCCAAAGCAGTTGCATTTGATATCCGCACCTAAATCTCTTGTGAAGGAGAGAAAGTTTTTGAACACCTTTCCAAGTCAATCAAACGGATTAGTAGGAAATTGATTCTTGATATCAAATCCCCAGCTGTTAGTAAAAATATATGAAATGTGGTTCTAAATGACCACATTTGAGTGACACTTGCGTTTGATAATCACAGAGGCTCATTTTAAAGGGCAGATGGGCAGTCTGTTTGATTACTTATAACATCGCTGGAGTCCGAGTTTCCCTCTTAGGTGGTAAATCTAAAAGACACATAATGGTAAGCCCATGTCCCAATGAACATGCAGAGCGTTCCATTTCCACGCTTTGATTCATCCTGCTTCCCGGCCTGAAAGTTTCTTTCCAAGCTGAGCAACGGACGAGCCATTGGGGGTCACAGTAGCAGCACATCACAATGGAACATGGAGATGGATTTAGTTAGATCCAGAAAGAGATGTGAAAGGACCAAATTGGGAACCAGCATGAATAAAGTCATGGGAATCGAACATTAGACTTTACTATGCTCATCAGGCACTGTCAGGTAGTCATTGGCTTATTAACTAATTTCTCATCAGGGAAAGATGAGGCTCTCTGCCCATATTTACAGCTCATTAAATATTATATTATGACACTGGGCATTCTTCCTTGGAGGCTCTATGACGTTCCTCCAGAGTGCTTTGTCCCCACAGCAGGGGGATCTACCCACATAAGACAATATGAGAAGGCAAGGTTTAATAAACTGGGTCCCCTTTCCAGTCGAGGAAGAGTCTGAGTGAGCCTCATTAAGTTTTATAGGAATCAGGCCGTGGGACCCTGTTGGCTTGCTTCAGTCCCTATCTTGCTTTCTTATTGGCCTTTATCTTTGCATACTGGTAGCCTAATTGGTTTTTAATCCAGAACAATGATTGGTCTAGTAACTCATGAGTTGTGTGCCTCATTATCATGGGAGGTAGTTTGGGATGAGTCAGCTGGACCTCTGGTGGAGCAGAAGGTTTTGGCTCCAGCTGACCCTAATAGGAAACCCCATGTAGAGAGTCAACTTGATGGCAATGGCTTGGTTTTATGTTTCGCTTTTTTTTTTTTGGCTTATGCATATTCATTGGTAGCGATTATTGTGACTTTGCTATTATGTAGATTCTCTTAGGTTTACCACCTAATTGGAACTCAAGCATTAGTGAACTTATAAATAATCAAGCTAACTGGAATTCCATATGTCCTTAAAAGAAGCCAGGAGTTCTGGTGCTTGGCTCCTAACAACAAGGTTGGCCATTTGGAAATATATCCCATGGAAATCTGCTTCAGTAAAGATCATAGAACAGCAAATCCTATGGGGGCAGTTCTACTCAGGTGAGCGTGGTAGACAAAATGAGCTACTATAGGCACCCAGCAACAATGGATTTACGGTTTACACCATACAATGTAGCTTAGATTTATGTTTCATATGTTTCTGTTATTAATTTTTGTACATGGAGTTCTCCAATCCCAGCTACAATTCCTTGAGTACAGAGGTATTTTTTTTCATACCAACCTTATAATTACCTCTTCCTTGATTGTTTGCAATTCAGGGTCAAACATATAGAAGGTCGTCACTAAACATCGGAGTGCAAATTAAACACAACTATCTAAGCTTTAAAAAAATGCTAATAACTTGACAGTTTATATCGAAACCATTGTCAGCTGGCACCTTAATTAGAAATTAGCATCTATGCAGGATAGTTTATGCAGACATGCATGAAAAAGGAGGGCACTGGTACTGGCTGTGATTTGCCTTAGATTCTTTCTTTTAATTTTGGAAATCATCCAGAGCAGACACAGTGTTTCAATCAGGGAAAGCAGCGGCCTCATTAGCTATTGCTACAGAAAGAGTTTACATAGAAACTGGTAAACAAGTGTTGGAAAACTTAAAAAGCAATAGTAATAATACTAAAAGGATACTGGGGTATTACAGAGAAGGGCTGGTGGTACATGTTGGACTTTTAACCACAAGGCTGGCAGTTCAAACTCACTTTTTGATCCTTGGAAGAAAGATGAGATTGTCTTTTCCCTTAAAGATTTATAATTTTGGAATCCCTATATGTTGCTGTTTGTTGTTAAGGTGCTACCAACTGGGCAAGGATCACGGGGACTCCGTGCACAACTGCACAGCATGACTAAAAACTGTCCTCTGCTATCCCACAGCTGTTCCTCTCCCGGAGTCCACTATTGCAGCCACTGTGTCCATCCATCTTGTTGAAGGCCGCCCTCTTTTTCCCTGCCCCCCCACTTTACCAGCATGATATCCTCCTCCAGGGACTGGCCTCTCCTGACAACATGTCCAAAGTAAGTAAAAAGAAGTCTTGCCAGCCTTGCCTCTAAGGAGCACTCTGGACATACTTCTTCCTAGATAGATCAGCTTGTCCTTTTAACAGTCCATGGTACTTTCACTATTCTTCTCCATCACCACAATTCAAATGCGTCTATTCTTCTTCAGTCTTCCTTACTCAGTGTCCATCTTTCACATGCATATGAGGCAACCTAAAACACCATGGTTAGGTCAGGCACACCTTAGTCTTCAAAGTAAAATTACTGCTCTACAATACTCTAAAATGGTCTTGTGCAGCAGAATTACCTAATGCAGGCATCTTCGGATCTCTTGATTGCTGCTTCCATGAGCACCGATTATGGATCCAAGCAAGACCACATGCTTGACAACGTGAACTTTGTCCTCCCTTCGTCATGCTAATCACCCCTTGTCCAGTGGGGTGGGTTTTGGCCTTCCTTACATGGAGTGGCAATCCATGGAAAGTTCTATCCTTACTCCTCATCAGCGAGTGCTTCAAGCCCCCTTCCTTGCTCAAGTAGGTTGTGTCATCTGCATATCATAGGTTGTTAATAGCCTTCCTCCGATCCTGATGCCACATTCTTCTTCATATAATCCAGCTTCTCTGATGATTTGCTCAGCATACAGATGAACAAGTATTGTACAAGGATACAACCCTGATGAACACCTTTCCTGATTCTAAACCATGCAGTATTCCCTTGTTCTGTTCACACAACTGCCTATTCATCCATGTACAAGGTCCGCAAGGGCACAATGAAGTATTCTGGAAATCCCATTCTTCCCAAGGTTCTTCAATAAAACACAAGTAAACATCTTTCTGGTACTCTCTACTTTGCGCTAAGATCCAGGTAACATCAGCAATGCTCTCCCTTGTTGTTCCACGTTCTCTTCTGAATCTGGCCCGAGCTTCTGTCAATGTGCTGCTACCACTGTTGTTGGATGATCTCAAGCAGAATTTAACTTGTGTGTGATATTGTGCTAGTCTGGGTACTTTAGAGAAACAAAGCCACAGAAACTCATGTATAAGAGAGAATTTTATATAAAGGGTAAGTGCACATCAAGAAAACATCCCAACCCAGTGCTGCCCAAGCCCACAAGTCCAACATTAACCCATATGTCCAACACCAATCCACAAAGTCCTCCTCCATCTCACAAAACAGACGCAATGACGCCAACTGCAGGAGGAAAGCCGAGTCAGTGAGCGTGTAAACATCTCAGCGCTGGCAGGGGTTTCCACACAGCTGCTCCCGCACCCAGGGCTGCATCGGGGTAGGTCCATGTGGTTTCTCCTCAGGGATGTCTTGCAGGAAGTCAGCCTTGCCAGCTGAAGCAGGAATCTGGCTAAGGCATCCGCACCCTAGTCTGACCATCAGAAAGCAAGAGACCCAAGAACGAGAAAGGTGAGGCTCACCAAGCCATTTATCCCTCTGCCCTTCAATTAACCCCACCTGTGTTTATCGGCCAGGTTGGCACAATAAACTAACTACCTCAGATATCAATGAGATTATTCTATAGTTTAAGCATTCTGTTGGGTGACCTTTCTTTGGAATGGCACAAAGATGGATCTCTATCAGTCAGTTGGCCAAGTAGCTACCTTCCAAGTATCCTGTCATAGAGGGGTGAGTGCTTCCAGTGTTTCATCAGCTTGCTGAAACCCTATAAGGTTGCCTGAAGTTGGAATTAGCTTTGATGGTGGTGGCGGCGGCAGTGTTGGTGTTGGTGGCGGTGTTGTTGGTGGTGGTGGTGGTGGTGGTGGTAGAGGGTATCACAGAAGAAGCCCCGGTGAGTAAAGGATTAAGCTCTCAGCTACCAATGGAAAGTTGGTAGTTGAAACCCACCCAGAGGCTCCATGGAGAAAGACTTGGCAACCAGTTCCCTTAAAGACGACAGCCTAGAAAGCTCTATGGGGCAGTTCTACTGTGTCACATGAGGTCTCGATGAGTCAACCAGAACAATGTATCACAAAGACAGCAATTATAGGAAGCAGTCACACTCTAGGCAGTGGGTGAACCACTGCTCATACCTAGTGCCCACCTGGTGCTAATACCTCAGACAAGGCAAGATGAGGGAACCTTGGGGCTGTCAAACAAAGAAGCTAGAGCTTGGGACCAACTGCCTCTGTCAAGATGAAAGTCCATTGCTACGGGATGTGGACAGAAACAGCAAGCCAACAGGTAGAAACATGATCCGCTCTGTCCTACTGTCTTCCAGATGCCCTCTAGCCAGCTCATGACGAGCCCATGTGCTGCAGAGTAGAACTGTGCCCCACTGGCGTTTTAACGGGTGATTTTTCAGTAGATAAGAAATCCATTATTCCAAGGTACCTCTGAGAACCTCCAGTCTTTCACTTAGCAGCCCAATGGGTTAACCAATGTGCCCCAGCCAGGATCTCCCTCCAGTACCTCTTACTGGTAGAATCTAACTCATAACAGCAGTCAGTGAAGGAAAATATCGATCTTGGCACCAGAGTGAGCAGAGCATGTACATGTGTGTCTAGCTAGCATAAACTCTAGCCATCACAGACCTTCCTGAAGAGCTGACAGAAAGAGAGAGGGAGCCTTTCTCTGGATTTGGATTTCTAGCCTGCCAAACTCTGGAGATGACCATGTTTCCCTATGCCATCCTTTGGTGGTATTTCTGTGACAGTACCATTAGATGACTAAGATCGTGGTGCCAGGTGCAACAGAAAGAAATACTGCCTGGTCCTGCGGCCTCCTCACAAACGTTGTTATGTCTGCTCCGGCGGTTGCAGCCACCGGTCAAATCATCCCGTTGATGGTTCTTCTCTGCTCCACCAAGCATGATGGATCCCTCCTGAGAACAAGTCAAGACAAGTTTGACTATCGTTGCTTTCAGGGTACATTCTGGCTGTACTTCATCGAAGACAGACTTGCTTGTTCTGATTGCCCACAATACATCCAATATTGTTTGCCAACATCATAATCTAAATGCAGCAATTCTTCTTTCGTCATCTTTTTCTTTAGTCTTGCTTATTCACGACTCCTTTATTTACACCTTCTTTTTATTTCTCTAACGAACATGGCCTTCAATTGCTAATCTCTGGAACTTTCATCAGATTTAAGAATATAATCTCTGTTATTTCATGAACCTCCAGTGTTTATAGAGGCATCTCCCCCCACCCTCCCTTAGGGAGGAATCGGAGGGCAGCTCAAAGGCCCCACATTTGGCATGTTGAACTAATCTGGACGAGTTCTAGTCAATTAAATCAAATGGTAGCAATTCTCTGAAATTCAGCTATTAAGATATCCTATTAATAGCTACTCACCGTAGACTTCAAATAGGGAAACACACTGATAGAGTGTAATTATGCCACATAGACTCTGACAACTTTATTCGTGAGAGGAGCTTATTTTACATTAAAATAAGTTGAGGGTAAAGCAAAGCTCTGTGTGAATACATAACTAACACCTTGGTTCCCGGGTGGGCAGCGGAAGCCGCGACCCTCTCATGAGCCTTGAGCACAGTGGGCCCAGAGGTAGCTAATAGCCACAGTGAGGTCTGTGCTGCCACGGCAGGCACCCCTCCCAGGAGCAACGTGGGTAAACAGAGCCACTTTGTAAACAAATCCTGGCTTAAATCCCTCCCTTAGTGATGGAAGTGGAAAGCCATCCTGAATCTCTCTGTTTTCTGCATTTAATTTTTAATACAGCAGCCTTCCAAGTATAAGTGTGATTGCCATGCTTTAATTTTTTTATAGATTGTTGCTACTCTCGCCAAGTTACCATTAAGGTGACGCCCACTCAGGACGACTCCAGAACCACGGAAGGAAGGCATTGCCCGATCCCGGGCTGTCACCATGGTTGGCATGCGGAAGCCAATTGTTGCAGCCGGTGGATGTTGAGTGCCTTCCAGCCTGGCAGACTCCTCTTCCAGCACTTTATTATTCGGCGATGGCCTCTGGTGATCCATATGCTTTCCACTGGCTGATGTTTGGAAGTAAATTGGTAGGCATTCTTTCTAGTTCATCTGGAAGCTCCTCTGACACCTGTCCAATATGGATGATCTTGCTGGTATCATAGCCTCAGCCACCACAGTGTGACCAACTGACAGACAGGTGGCAGCTTCATGGGTTAGGTCACTAAATTCTCATAACCATAAAAGAAAGTCTTCTTTCTTACAGATAAGAACATTTACACCAAGACAGCATGCATAAAGTTTCAAGGTAGTGAGTAACAGAGCCAGGATCTCGACTCTGGGGGAATATAGCCTTAGGGCCCATCGTCTTACACGTTATAGCATACAACTTCATGGAGTCCCCACAGTAAGGTTTCAGTTGTTAGCAAAGAGACCATTACGCTAAAGAAGAATGATTATATTGTCAAAATAGACCAGCTACTTCGGGCAGAATGTCCAATGTGCTTGTATAACAGAACACAATGGTGTTTTCCAAGGTTATTCTTATATCTAAGGAGAGGAAGAAGAAATGGAGCCATGGACCCCATGATGAAGGAAAGATAGTTTTAGGCATATTTATAGATCCTATATGTTATACATCATAGACCAGCGGTTCTCAACCTGTGGGTCGTGACCCCTTTGGGGGTCGAATGACCATTTCACAGGGGTGGCCCGATTCATCACAGCAGCAAAATTACAGTGATGAAGTAGCAACATAAATAATTTCATGGCTGGGGGGGGGGGCCCCCACAACATGAGGAACTGTATGAAAGGGTTGAGGCATTAGGAAGGTTGAGAACCACTGCCATAGGCCCATTTTTCAGACAAGGAACTTAAGGCTCGGAGATGTTACCTAACTTGGCAAATCCCTGAACATAGCAGGCTACGGAGTCTATCAACCTCTAATGGTAATGCTAAAGCCATTATGAACATTTGGAGTTTCTTCTCAGAATTATTTAAACCTTTGACAATGCCTTTATTTCACATAATAAAGGTCCTACTGAATAAGAGAGGAATAATTTGCTTCTGTCCAGCTTTTAATTTTGTTTGTCTCATATTCACGGATGAGCCTTAACTACCACCCACAGCAATAACTAGAGCCCCACCTCTTCTTCTGGGTGTGCTTATTCTAATTGGAATCCACAGAGGCCATTCTCTTGCTGTACCTATTAACCTATGTTTCATTTACAACGTTTCCTATTAGAATTGGGGAGATTATTAAGTTGGATTTTCAAATCAGATTTCCTGCAACTCTGCTCAAGGCAACCTTATTTTCCCAGTAGAACAATTATGGGTTTTCAGCGAGTGGTTATAAATATTGAATAGTTAGTTCCAGTCTAATTTAAAATAAAGGATTCATCCTTCCAATTTTATTCTAATTTTGGTTGACTAAGCCGTTTGCAAAGGTCACATCTGAAAACAGGGTCATAAAGTGCACTCAGGGGGGTGGGGTGTACAGGGACACTAAAGGTGTGTGTGTGTGTATGTGTGTGTGTTTCTATATTTACAGGATGAGACCAGCAAGCATAAAACGCCCAGCTTGTATTTCAGTTTACAACACAGTGACCGCTGATCATCCTATGGTGAACAGTCCTCAAAGTCTAGGGGCTTGTTATAAGGAGGGGCTTCGGGCCCCAGATGTAGTCTGGACTCTGTTGTTCTTGTTTGTTTTGCATTCTGAGCTGACTCTCAAAATTCGCTCAGCCAGAATTCCTGAGGAAGCCCGGGGATCCACTCTCTTCGCTTATTCTCACAACGAGCTCCCAGGAAGAGTACTTGCACAGGCTGGCCCCCAAATAGCCATGGATTAACAAGATGTTAACTGACTTGAATTTTGTGATGAACAAAACAATGTTTAAGGGATCTCCTGATTGTCCTTTGATGGGTAAAGCATGATTTTGCTAATACCAACCAAGCAGGATTTTTCCTCCTAAATTCCTGAATTTTGCATACTTAAAGGCATAAAAATTTTCCTTTCGCTGGGGCACGTGGTGAGTCCTCACTAGATCCTGGACCATCTGAATTGCTCTAGTCCTTCAATACAATTTGCTGCTTTAATTTTAAGAGACCTTCCACTTGCTCTTCGATGCTATCAATCTCCCGAAGCGCTGCAAACTTCTGAAGGTTTCTGAATTACTAAAGAAGGACTATATCGCTCTCCAGGGGGTTTTATGCTCAGTTATATTTTGTATGTTCACAGACTCTGTCAGCTAGGGATCATATACGTTTTACGGATTTAGTAATACAAGCACGCATTGCTTAACATCTGTTTGGGGTCCCATAAAATTTTCTGTTGTTGTTTAAAGGAAACTTGTGTCTTTTGTTTTGTTTGTTACTCCCTCTCACTCCGATGGAGTACAGACCGAATCCAGAATTGAAGCGCTGGACCACAGGTGGGAAGCAGGCAGCTGAGGATCTGGAGTTAGCCACAGACGCTCAGGTTCTATCCAGTGGGCATGCTGGTGGGACAGATGGATCTGAGCTCTGCTCCCTCCTGCTAGCTTCCTCGCAGGACGCTCCAGCACCTACCCTTGCAGCCCTGCCACGGCCTCAGCCAGCAATCCCCGCCGCAGTTGTCCAGGCAGCCACACATTGAGGATGACCCAAAGTGGATGCCCAAAGGTTGTAATAGAGTGGTTTAGAAAGTCAGAATTACATAATGCCCTATTTCATAGAATATGTTGTAGACCTTAAGTGACTCGTACCTCGATTACGAGCAGACTATTTTAGAATTTAAAACCACATCCTAACCACATTTTTTGAATTAAATGGATTCCATTAAATCCATGGTAATATAGTGCCAGCTAATTTGTTTTTCCACAAGTTTACTTTTTGCTATGGAGTTGTCATTGTTAGGTACCGAGGAGTTCATTCAGACACATAGCAACCTTAAGTACAATAGAAGCATTGCCTGGAACGGTGCCATTTTCACAGTGGTGGTTATGTTTGAATCCTTCCCTGCAGCCGTGGTGTCCCTCTATTGTGTTGTAGGTCTTCCTATGGTATGCTGACTTCTACTTGATCAGGCATCATGTCTGTTGCCGGGAGATTGGTTTCGCTTGACTACATGCCCAGAGTGCTTCAGATGAAGTGTCACCATCCAAGCTTCTAAGGATCAGTCTGGCCATGTTTCTTCCAAGGCAGATGTATTTGTTCTTACAACCCATGGTGCTTTTAATATTCTTCAGCAACAGCACAATTCAAATGCATCAGTTCTCTTTCCGTCGTCCTTCTTCATTGTCCGACTTGCACATGCATATGAGGGGATTGAAAAGACCATGGCTTGGATAAGGTGCACCTTGCTCCTCAAAGTTTCATCCTTACTCTTCAAGACTTTAAAACCATCTTGTGCAGCACATTTTCCCAATGCACTACGTTCCTTGATTTCTTCACTGCCCCTTCCATGAGTATTAATTGTGGATCCATGCCAAAGGAAATCCTTGACAACTTCAATCTTTTCTGCATTTATCGTATTTTCTTTTGGTTTACTTGTGAGGGTTTATTTTTATTTTTTATATTGCATTGCAATCCAAAGCTTGCAGGCATTGATTTTCATCAGCATGTGCTTCAGGCCCTCCTCACTTTCAGCAAGCAAGTGTGTGTCCTTTGCATAAGATTTCTAGCAAGTCTTTATCCAATCCTGACAATCCAATCCAATTCTTCTTCTCCATATAGTCTAGCCTCTAATATTTTTTTTGGCATATTGATATAAATAAATCCGGTGAAAGGGTACCATCCTGAACTATACCTTTCCTTATGTTAAGCCGTGCTTGACTGCCTGCTCTTGGCTTATGTACAGGTTCGGCATGAGAATGACTGGGAAGACGCAATAGACTGCCCACGTCTAGGAGATGAACCTATGAAAACTCAATGAATAGCAGCAAAGCCTTGTCCTGGGGTAAGTCAAAGCCAAATTCACTACCATTGAGTCGATTTCAACTCACAGCCACTATAGGACAGGGTAGAACTGTCTCTGTGAGTTTCTGAGATCGTAGCTCATTAAGTGAATTGAAAGTGCCATCTTTCTCCCTAGGAGCAGCTGGTGGTTTTGAACTGCTGACCTTTTGGTTAGCAGCCCAACATGTAACCAATAGGTGTTATTAATATCAATTTAAATAATTTAAATATTTCTTCAACTTACCTTTTCTTTTCTTTT
>NW_022111369.1:45266633-45281047 GCF_000313985.2 Echinops telfairi
AAAAAAAATTTCTTCCTGAATTGAGTAAATAACCTTATAACGGTTTCCTTCCCTTCAGGTTTTCACCATTCCAATGTACTTCACAGTTGCTTCAATTTCAACTGCTTTTGCTCTTACCTCTCTGGGCCATGACGTCAGTGGCTCTTATTCGCTGGCAGATTGAAATAGCAGCGTGAGCCTGATATTCAGAATCTACCAGAATCTGGTTTCGTGACCTCTTTTTGCAGCCTTAATTCTGATGACTGTTAGCATGGGCCCTTCAGTCTGATTCCCTGACCATTTTTTGAACATGTCTTGTCATTCCAGTCCCCAAGGGGCCATTGAGCTCATGTAGAGCGCTGTGCTCCATTTCCTTTGTGGATCTAGGAATTATAAGCTGTGCCGCACGATATCATGCCAAATTCTTATCAATGTGCAACATTAACTTTAGTCCAACCCTGGCATTAACAATATGAGAGGCTTTGTGGAAGCACAGTACATCCCTAAATCAACATCAAAGGAAGAAGATAGATTTTGTGGGACATTTAAGGACCTTGCCTCATTTGAATGTCGTCAGGACTGTAAATACTAAGATGCAGTCAGAGCAGTGCTGTACGTTGGAGTGAGCGGGAAAGGTGGTGACAACCATGGGAGTTTGTTCTTCTATTTCTGGAACTTACTTTCAATAAGAACTTGTGCTTGTTTTTAAGCTTGTTAAGTGTTTTGTTGGGGCAAAATAAAACAATATTAGAAAGGAAACCAGGAACGTGAAAGAAATATGTTGTATCAAACCTCTTAAAATCAGAGAGGTGTTACTTTGAGGACTGAGGTGTGCCTGACGCAACCATGTTAGTGTGAATTGGCTCATGTGCATGTGAAAGTTGGACATTGAATGACACAGACTCAAGAAGAATTTATGCATTTAAATTGTGGTGCTGATCCAGACCGTTGAATGTACCATGGACTGCCAAAAGGACAAACCAATCTGTCTTGGAAGTGAGGCCAGAGGGCTCCTTAGAGGCACTTGCACACTTTGGACCTGTTGCCAGGAGGGGCTGGCCCCTGGAGAAGGACATCATGCTTGGTAAAGTAGGGGCAAAAGAGGAAGTTGCTCAGTGAGATGGACTGTCATCGAGGCTGTAACAGTGGGGTCAGCATAAGCGTGATTATGAGCGTGGCACAAGAACCGGGCAGTGCTTCCTTTGGTTGTGCGTAGAGTCACTATGGTTGGAACTGACTCAGCGGCAGCTACCAACAACAACAAACAACATAAATTGGCTGACTGTCTGTAATAGGCACATCTAGAAATACTAACCGCATGACATATGGCAATGAGTGAGTACTTTGAGGTGAGATACCTGAAGAAAGAACCAGATACCTGCTTCAGTTTCATATTCAGAACCACCGTCTGCTAAGGGCCCAGAGCAAGCAGAAGGGCACAACCCAGTTGGCTGCAGGACAGGGCAGTGTTTCTGCTGTTGTGCTTAGGGTCGCTGTGGGTTGGAACTGACTTGATGGTACTGGACAGCAGCAACAATCTGTCTAAAGAGTCTGGCGGGGAAGGTGCGAGTGGTTTGCCATTGGTGCTAACTTAAAGGTCTGTGTTTCAGACTCGCTCAGCAGCTTCATGGATGAAAAGGCTCGTGAACTGCCTCTGTAAAGTCACAGCAAAAACAAAAACAAACAAAAATAATACCCATGGAGAAGTTCTACTGTGAAACGCATGTTGCTGTTGTTGTAGTGATCGAGTTGCTTCCAATCCATAGCGACCTTGTGCACAGCAGAATAAAAACCTGCCCAGCCTGCGCCATCTTTACAATTGTTTCTCTGCCTGAGCCCATTGTTACAGCCACTCTGTCAGTCTGTCTCATGGAGGGCTTTCCTCTTTTTCACCGCCCCTCCATTGTCCCAAGCACAGTGTCCTTCCCCAGCCACTGGCCTCTTCTGACAATAGGTCCAAAGCATGTAAGCCAGTCTCATCATCCTTGCCTCTAAGCAGCACTTGGGCCACCGTACTTCTTCCAAGACAGGCTCATTTTTTCCTTTCAGCAGTCCATGCTACTTTCAATATTCTTCTCCAGCACCAAATTCCAAATGCATCAATTCTTCTTCAGTCTTTATTATTCAACATTCTACTTTCAAATGCACACGGGGCAATTGAAAATACCATGGCTTGGGTCAGGCCCACCTTAATCCTCGAAGTAATATCCTTCAATACTTTAAAGAGGTCTTGTGCAGCAGATTTATCTAATGCGATGTATCTTTTGATCTCTTGACTGCTGTTTGCATGAGCATTGATTGTGGAACCAAGTATGACGCAATCCTTGGCAATTTCAATCATTTCTTCATTTATCATGATGTTAACTATTGGTTCAGTGGTGAGAATTTTGATCTTGTTTAAATCGGTCAGAATCCATACTGAAGGCTGAAATGCTTAATTTTTAGCAGCAAGTGCTTCAGGTCCTCCTCACTTTCAGCAAGCAAGTTTATGTTATCTTATTATTGCAAGTTGTTAATAAGCCTTCCTCCAACCGTGATGCCACACTCTTCTTCACATTCTTTATGCAACGCTTGAGGCACCCATGAGTCAGGGGCCAACTTGACAAAGCAAATGTGAAACCTTTGCTTCAAGAACTGGATGAATGTGAGCTTTGATTCTTGTTGCCCACGACATTATCTTTTCCTTAACCCTCAAGTCTTAGAGCTCTCTAGAGAAACAGAGCTAATGCTTAGATGCATAGATAGGTAGACTTCCTTCAAATAATTGGCTATCATGCTTGTGAGGCTGAGAAAGTCCCCATTCCATAAGTTAGAGCAACAGACCGGAGGATCCTGCAGGCTTGTGTCCCTAAATTCACAGCTCAGTTGATGAGAAGAGGGAGAGTACGAGTGTTCTGAAAAAAATAAAAGTCTATATGTAGTCTAGAGGCAGAGTGGACCCCAGGGAAACTTCACTTTTTCCTCTTCAGGTTGCTAAGTAACTCATTGTGGCCCGCCTACATCATTGAAAGTAAACTGCTTTGCTTGAGGGCAACTGATTTGATCCCATGTAAACACTTTATAAGAGCAAATGGACTAGTGCACTATAGCCCAGTTATAAAACGACCCATTAGACTCGTAAAATTGCCCATTATACCTAGATATAGATCCTCTGTCTTACTCTGGAGCTGACAATGTCAGCTCTCTACCAACGGCCCTTAACCTAGCCTAGCAGTGGCTGGCAGATAGGGCCTTAGACACTGCTGGTTCCCTTCCATAGTGTACTTCTCTGCCTGAGGACAGGCTCTCATTTGGGAGCATCTCCTACTCAGGTACAGAGGGCCACTTGGAAGTGCTGGGGAATCAATGCCCAAGGAGCTACCCTTAACAAACGGGCAAACAATCAAAACCCAAACCAAACTCCGTGACCTTGAGTCAATTCAGACCCAAAGTCATCCTGCAGTGGAAAATAGGAGTTGATAAACACTGCACTTCTTGACCCCTCAGTGGGTAATCCTTAGGCGTGTTTTACAGTCTCCCAGAGAGTCACCAGTAGCATTGAGCCCTTATTACCCAGAGTGCCAATTTACTCAATAATACATCCCTATTAGCTTTTTTCCCTTTCTTGTCTACGTTGTCTTCCTATCCTACTCTCTTATGATGCTTGGAGTCATATGACTCACCTATGAGGTCAGCGGTTCTGTTTCTGATATGTAATAGCAATTTTCTTATATTTCATCACTTTCTTCTTACTGGACATCCAATGAAACCGTAGTCTCTCACTTACTAAGTACTAGGGTGTCTTTTCTGATTCGGAAATATTGTTGGCTAACCTAATCAATATTACGAGATGAAGGAAGTCCTGGTGGACTTTTCTGGGGCTTAATTACAATGGGGAAGCGGGTGAATAAGCAAATGTGGTGAAGAAAGCTGATGGTGCCCGGCTATCAAAAGATATAGCGTCTGGGGTCTTAAAAGCTTGAAGGTAAACAAGCGGCCATCTAGCTCAGAAGCAACAAAGCCCACATGGAACAACATATCAACCTGTGTGATCATGAGGTGTTGAACGGATCACTGAAGACAAATGGGTGCATAAGCAAATGTGGTGAAGAAAGCTGATGGTGCCCGGTTATCAAAAAGTATAGTGTCTGGGGTCTTAAAGGCTTGAAGGTAATCAAGCAGCCATCAAGCTCTGAAGCAACAAAGCCCACATGGAAGAAGCACACCAGTCTATGCAACCACGAGGTGTCGAAGGGACCAGGTATAAGGCATCATCAGAACAAAAAATCTTACCATGGTGAATGATGGGGGGAGTGCAGAGTGGAGATCCAAAGCCCATTAGTAGGCCACTAGATATCCCCTTGCAGAGGGGTCTCAGGGAGGAGATGAGCCAGTCAGGGTGTGATGTGACAACGATGAGAAATACAACTTTCCTCTAGTTCCTAAATGTTTCCTCCCCGCTCCCACTACCATGACTTGAATTCGACCTTGCAAGTCTGGCTAGACCAGAGGATGTGCACTGGTACAGATGGGAGCTGAAAATACAGGGAATCCAGGGCGGATGAGCCCTACAGGACCAGTGGTGTGAGTGGCGAAACAGGGAGGGTAAAGGGAGAATGGGTAGGAAAGAGGCAACCGATTACAAGGAGCTATATGTGACCTCCTCCCTGGGGGACAGACAACCGAAAGGTGGGTGAAGGGAGACATCGGACAGGGCAAGATATGACAAAATACCAATTTATAAACTATCAGGGGCTCATGGGGGAGGGGGAACAGAGAGGGAGGGGAAAAATGAGGACCTAATGTCGGGGGTTTAGGTGGAGAGAAAATGTTTTGAGAATGATGTACGAATGCGCTTTACACAGTTGATGTGTGTATGGATTGCGATAACAGTTGTATGAGCCCCTAATAAAATGTTTTAAAAAAAACAGATGATTCCTAGATTTGGAGCCTGAACAAACAATTTGGATGATAGAATGATGACTTGAGTTTGGGAGCAAAGAAGGAGGCTGGGCCTAGGGGTGGAGGAGGTGAGTGGAGGAGGTGAGTGAGAGGAAAGCCGAATCAAGAACTGTATTGTATGTTACCTTTGAGATGCCTATTGAAATTGCAAGCAGCATAGTCACCTGAATCTGAAACTCCAGGGAGAAGTCAGGGATGTAGGCAAATTTGGACTCACTTGCATACCGACAGCATTTGAGCCAGAGCTCTGAACTGACTTCCCAGTTAGAGCATGAAGAGAAAGAAGTCCTGACCTGGCTGTTTTAGTTCTGAAGAGATAGAACGGAGGTGCGTACACCAACAGAGAGGCCAAAGAAGGAACAAACAGAGAAACAACAACCAAACACACAGGAAATTTGGAGAAGAAGCTTGTTTTCAGGCAAGCTGTGAACTCGGTTGGGTTGGAAACCATGAGGCTGTGTTGAGCTTGTGGCATACATTTGGTTACCTTGCTGGGAGCAGGTGCAGAGGAGCAGAGGAGCAGGAGCCTGGCTAGCGCTGGTTCCTGACAGAAAGGGAAATGAGACTCTGAAGGGCACACATCCAACTGCCTCTTGCATCCAGAGTGGCGTCCCTGCGTGGTGCAAATACTTCATGCACTTGGTTACTAACTGAAACGCTGGAAGTTCAAGTCCACCTGGAACCACCTCAGAAGAAAGGAGGGTTGATCTACTGAAAAATCAGCCACCACTGAAAACTCGATGAAGCAAAGTGCTTCCCTGAGACACGTGACACATGGCTACAGGGTGTTTGAATTAATTATAAGATTTTTTTAACTAGGATGAATTCAAAAATACTGAATTATATGACTCCTAATATGATTAAAAATAAATAAACAAAATTATCAGCACTTAGTGCAGAAGTGCCAAGCAGGTTGACTTTAAGACAGGGATTCCTGACACTATCACCTAGGCTTCAGAAGATTACCAAATACCTTGTGATCATATCAGTATGTCCCAGTATTTGGTGATGTGATAACGTACCTGAGTGTTTTTCTGTGAAAGAGAGTATTTTTTATTAGTTCTTTAAAGAATATGTAGATCGATTCATATCTAGAGAAGGAATGGACATGTTTTTTCTATAAAGGTTATGATAATAAATAATTTAGGGCTCACAAAAAATTACAATGAGGTTTGAGTAGAAGTGCCATTTTATTGGGAAAATACAGAACTTCCTCTTGTATCAGTGTCTAAGAAAGATTCTAAACGCTCAAATGATTTTATAGATTATTTAAAAAAATCCTTGTGATCTCCAGCTTGCCATCCATATAATCTTGACTCAAGTGCTGCTCTTACGGCTCTTGATGTTTCTGCATTTCTTCCTGCCTCCTGTCTCTGGCAGAATCTGACAGCCAGAATTAATGATACTGGTGTGTGCTGGGGGGACTCCAGGTGTCCTTAGCTCCGAGGGCTCTGTGCTAACAGGCTGGAGAGCCCTTGGCCAGGGAACCAGTGCATTTTTCCTCTCGAACAGCATTAAGCTCATTACCCACCACAGTTTCCTGCCAGCATCTAGGAAATCTGATTAGAAACCCAGCCCAGGCAGGTATTCAGCCACTGTCTCTCTTGTGATGGCAGGGTGCTCTCAAGGGAGAGACTAGGAGAGGGGAGGGGTGGGCCGGTTGCACGGTTGTGTTTTTAGAGTACAGAAGAGCACAAGGCGAGCCCTTCTCAATGTATTCTATTATGACTATTAGAGTGTTGAATCAATTCTAAAATTTCCACTTACTTACATTATCTTCTTTTCATGAGGCCTGGTGAGTGGGGGGGAATATGTGAGATTTCACTGTTTCTCCCTCTCTGAGACAGTGTTGATTCGTCTCAACCAGTTTTCCTGCAGCAATCTAAAGGATGACTGTCTCAAATCTGTCATTTTAGTTTGACTGTGTATATGATCATGTCATGTAAACATTTCGCCACTGTCAGTGCTTTGGTGACCCAGGTTTGCAAGTAAGCTTCTGGGCACAGGATATTTCTTCCCCAGACACAGGGTCTCTCTTCCTCTTGTTCCTTCCTTTCCCCCTCTTTTCCGCCCCTCTTTTCTTTGAAACGTATTAAAAAGGGTTGGTTTGCCCTGCAGGACAATGGATATCTTACGCAAAGAAGTAAAACTTCAAATGTTTCTCTTTCATAGTTTGGATGAGATCCTTTCAAGTATACAGCACAGTGGTACTGAGCAGAGAACACACTCAGTAGAAACCCACTCAAGGAATGGGTCCCATGGGAATTAGACCCTGTTAGCCCAAATGCTAAGGTAAAAGCAATTGCTGTTGAGTTGATTCCACTTCCTGGCAGCCTCGCATTTTGAAAGTAGAATGGTGTGGCTTTTCAGAAACATATTTCCAGGCTTTTCTTTCAAGATACGTTTGGGTGGGTTTGAAGCATTCATCTTCTGGTTAATAGCAGTCATGCTCTTTCATCATTTGCACTACCCAGAGAGAGCTAGGCTTCCCACGTTCACTTATTTTCAGAAGCTATAATACTATAGTTGCATTTATGACCTCAGATTGACAGTACATTTACATTGCATAAACTACTTACTCAAGCTATGGCCACAGACGAAGAATGTAGAGCCACTGCCTGCTTCCAGATATGCCCTAAGGAAAGAAATTGGGCAGTGACACTATCATGAGATTACACGTCAAGAAAGATGTTTTTGTGCCCTCATCTGTCCCTAGAAATCCATGAGTGCTTATGCTTTGCTCTTGTCGAGTGCCAACAAGTTAGTTCTGGTGCATAGCATGCCGGGAGGAGCCAGTATCCAGCCCTATGCCATCTTCATAGTCCTAGGTTTGATTTCCTTATTGCAGCTCCTGTGCCAATCTGTCTCATGGATGGTCTTCTTGTTCATTGACCCCTCACTTTACCAAGCATGATGTCCTTCTCCAGTGTGATAGTTAAGGTTTATTGTGCCAACCTGGCCGATGAACACAAGTAGGATTAACTGAAAAGCAGAGAGAAAAATGGCCCAGCAAGTCTTGCCTTTTCGGTCTCTTGTTTTCTGATGGTTGGACCAGGGTGCAGCTGCCTTAGCCAGTTCCCTGCTTCAAGTTGCAAGGCTCACTTCCTGCAAGACTTCCCTGAGGAGAAGTCGCATGGACCTACCCCAATGAAGCCCTGGGTGCTGGAGCAGCCATGTGGAGACCCCTGCCAGTGCTGAGATGCTTACACGCTGACTGATTCGGCTTTCCTCCTGCAGTCAGCATCATTGCGTGTGTTTTGTGAGATGGAGGAGGACTTTGTGGATTGGCGTTGGACATATGGGGTAATTGTTGGACTTATGGGCTTGGGCAGCACTGGGTTGGGATGCTTCCTTAATGTACACTTACCCCTTATATAAAACTCTCTCTTATACATCAGTGAGTTTCTGTGGACTTGTTTTCTCTAGTCTACCTAGACGAACTCATGCAGGGACTGGTTTCTCCTGGCACCATGCCCAAGTGCGTGAGGTGAAGTCTAGTGCTTCTTGCTTCTCAGAGGAAAGCTAGTCCTTTTTTCCAGCACAGACCCGCTCGTTCTTCCGGCAGGCCTTGCACGGTGTAGTTCATATTGTGCGGCATCACTCAAATCTCAGTCTTCACCTACTGTCCAGATTTTGCCTGCACAGGAGGTGTTTGAGATACCCTGCTTTGGGCCAGGACCACCTTAGTCCTCAAAGTGACACCTTTGCTTTTTTAACACCCTGAAGACACCTTTCACAGCAGATGTGTCCAATGCAACACAAGGCTCCCCAAAACATAGAAAGATAAAAAGGGAACGAAAAGGTCATGGGCTGGTCCCGCTGACTTTTCGCAGCGCTCTCACATGTCACTTGATTTCTTGACCACTGCTTATGCTTTCAAGCCCTGACTTCCTCATTCCTAAACAATAAAGAGGTTCATGTCCACAGCTGTAAGGTCTACCACCAAAGAATCAATGACTGCGTGATCTTCCTCAAAGGACAGGAAGATAGAGGCTTTTAAATGTTCTTTTCATGGAAACTGTTCAGTTGGCAGCAAACCAAAGGAAAGCTGGTGAGCCGCTGCTGCCAGCATTGTGCCCACGCCTCCTGGGACTCCTTCTCCTCCCGTGCTCAGTGGAAAGCAGTTGCTACCCTTGCAGAGCTTGCGAATGCTCTTCAGTGTGTTTATACTGAAGCCATGGGCAGGAGCGAGTGTGGAAGTCCTGGTTCCTGAAGCACGTCTTATGGAGAAGGAAAAGGAAACATGTTGTGATGTTTGGTTGTCGGGAAAACATTTACTTCATCCTCTCATTATGCACTCCATTTTCCTTATTCTTTCCAACTCCATAGTTCTGCTTTGGGTACACACCTGACATTTCCATATGGTTGTCTTCTCCATAAGCAACCTTTACTCTCCTCTCCTCCCATGCACAATATGTCTTCTATAGCCTGGACTCTAATTTTCCTTTTTTTAAAGTTTAAAAAAAAAACAGCTCGTGGTTTTGATTTATTCTTTAGTTAATACCTGATGCAAGTGAAAGATGCCTTTTTTTCTACATCCAAAGGTTGTCACTTTCTCAGTTGAAACAAACTTTTGACGGTGACAGGGGATAAGTCTACCAATGCTAGTTTCAGACCAACCACAGGTTTCTTGAATTCTTTAGGGAAAACTCCAAAACACCCATTGGTTCAACTTCCTGGAGAAGGGAGAGAGACCATTGTTGCTGCTGCTGCAAGTCAGAAAAGAAGCACATTGTCTTCCATCAACAAATGCTGTCCAAAGCTCTGAGCCCAACATAGTTTATCATTTCTTGAGAGATTACAGGAAACATTTGTTGAATTTGGTGTTTATTCCAATAGTATAAAGAGCTGTACTTTTATATCTAAGTTCTACTGTCCTCTGCAAGGTCTCCTACATAGAGGACACAGACATACTCTGGAACTACCAGAAATAGAATTCAGAAGAATGGTGTTGAGGTACATTGAATGAGTGGTGGAAACTTTTCAAGAGGACAATGAAAATAATAGAACTAAAACTCCTATACCAAATAGCATTACAAAAAATACTAGAGGGGACAGTTTGGACAGAGAACCAATAACAATAGCAGACAAACCTGAAGACAACATACACGACAACATCACACAAAAATCAACACACTGAAAACAGCATTCAGAGCAGCACAGAAATTGAGGGAGGAAAAACAAAGAAGCCAATAGAAACACACACACACACATGCATAGCAAAATGACAGCCACAAACACACATGTATCGATGACAACACCAAATGTTACTGAACTAAATGCACCGGTCAAAATACAGTGAGTGACAGACTGCATAAGAAAACAAGACCAATCAAGACAAGGAAACAAGACCTTAGATAAATATGTTAGGCACAAAGACAAAGATAGACTAAAATCAAAGAATGGAGAAAAAATTATCAAGCTATTGTTGTTGTTGTTAGGCGCCATCGAGTCCGTTTCTACCTATTTCACCCCTGTGCTCCACAGAATGGAACACTGCCCTGTCCTGCGCCATCCCCACAAGTGTTCCTGTGTCTGAGCCCATTGTTGCAGCCACTGTGTCCATCCATCTCCTTGAAGGCCTTCCTCTTTTTCACTGTCCTACTTTACCAAGCATGATGTCCTTCGCCAGGGATAGGTCTTGAAGTCTCTCCATCCTTGCCTCTAAGGAGCACTTCTCTCAAGACATATTTGTCCGTGCTTCTGGCACTCCATAGTATTTTCACTATTCTTCTCCAGCACCACAATTCAAATGCATCAATTCTTCCACGGTCTTCCTTATTCAATGTCCAATTTTCACTTGCGTATGAAGTGATTGAGAATACGATGATTTGGATCAGATGCACCTTAGTCCCCAAAGTAATACCCTTTTATCTTTTTTAAAAGACCCTTTTATTGGAGGCTCTGATGTTAAACCATACAACATTCCCATATTCTTTTCACATAACTATTTCTTGATCCACATAACAAATTTCTCGTGAGCACAATGGAGTATTCTGGAATTCCCATTCTTCTCAAGGCTATTCATTGTTAGTTATGATCCACACATATAGTCAAAAGCATGGTATAGTCAAGAAAACATGTAATAGCTTTCTGGTATTCTCTGCTTTGAGCCAAGATCCATCTGATATCAGCAATGATATTCCTTGTTCCACATCCTCTTCTGAATCAGGTACGTGCCTCTGGCAGCACCCTGTCAATGTACTGCAGCTACTGTTGTTGGATGATCTTCAGCAAAATTTTACTTGCATATGATATTGTTCTTTTTTTATTTTTATTTTTTTAAAATAGAAAATTTCTTTTATTTTCCCTTAAAAAAATCATTTTATTAGGGGCTCTTACAGCTCTTGTAACAATCCATACATGTCAAGCACATTTGTACATATGTTGCCCTCTTCCTTTTCTTTTTTTTTAATTACCTAATAATTTTAATGTACTATTACCAAAACATTCTTTTTTTTTTTTTAAATCTTTTTATTAGGGCCTCATACAACTCTTATCACAATCCATACACACATCAATTGTGTAAAGTGCATTTGTACATTCATTGCTCGATATTGTTCTATAATTTGAGCATTCTTTTTTTTAAGTTGTTTTTTTTCTTAATCAATTTATTGGGGCTCACAAAATTCATCACAATACATAGATCAATTGTGTAAAGCACACCTATACATTTGTTGCCCTCATTATTCCCAAAATTCGCTTTCCTCTTGGGTTCCCGGAATCAGCAATTTGAGCATTCTGTTGTGTTACCCTCTTTGAAATAAGTACAAATCAACAACTCATGGATAGCATTTTGGAGTTGGTATATTTGCATAAATTCCTTTCTTAACAGTGTGTTAACTTCTATGCTATTGAATAAATTAATGACACTACCAATAGAACAACCTTATATCCCAAGAGGATGCTTGATAATGTTCTTTGTCATAAAATGATAATGAGGCCTCTAAGGTAAACCAGAACCATACAGAATCCAAAGGCAAATGAATGGATCCTGGGCTTCCACTTAATTCTAGTCCCAATCCAAGGACAATTAGTTCTTATGACATGACCTTGCTCAATGCTAGCCTTTATGAAGAGGTCATTGAAGATGTGAGTGTTCCAGCAAAGTGTGAGGAACATTAATGGGAGTAGTGATACCATGAAGGTAGGGGGGAAGGAAGGGGGATAGAGGGGGAGTGGGTAGGGAAAACAGATTGTAACGATCAATGCAGTACCCACCCACTCCCACCCATTGAGGGGGACGAATAACAGAAATGTGGGTGAAGGAAGACAGCAGACAGGGCAAGGTATGAAAATAATAATAATTTATAATTTATCAGGGGGTCATGAGGGTGGAAGGATGGGAGAGGGAGGGAAAAAAGAGAAGCTGATACCAAGGGCTCAAGTAGAAAGAAAATGTTTTGAAAAGAATGATGACAACATATGTACAAATGTGCTTGATATAATTGATATATGGATTGCTATAAAAGCTGTAAGAATCCCAAATAAAATGTTGTGTGTTTTTTTTTAAATAAAAGAAAGCAGATGGGGTCCAGCTATCAAAAAGAGTAGTGTCTGGGGTCTTAAAGGCTTATAGTCAACAGCCATCTAAGTGAGGTGTCAGTTAAGGTCACGTGGAAGCAGCGCACCAGCTTCAGTCTCATGCTTCTCATCTAACCACTGGAGGCTGGGAAGCATAGGAAAGCAAACAGTTTGTTGGAAGTACATTTCCATTTCTGTTGGGCAGGTGGAAAATGCAGCGGTTAGAGGCAGTCATTGATTAAGACATGTATACCTGTCACGCCAAGGAACTCTGGGCAATCTCCTCTTAAGAATCCAGGTGTCTTATTGGCGTGTGAAATCCTTTTTCATCCAAAAAAATATGAACTTGATAAACTCTTATGGGATAGCATTATTCCCCAAAGCTTGCAATATTGCATTAATAGGTGACAATTTATATAATCGATAATAAGAGGGGTGAAAGAAGCCATGGTATCTTCTTCAATGTCTTTCTCCATGGCATGAGAAATTCTCTGCACACTTCTTGCTTTGTAGTCTGTTATCAGTTAGAGAAAGCCTCTTTCCAGGACTCCACATGACACAGAACTATCATTGAATCTCATTGTTGCCATTTATGCTTGCTATATAAAAGATGGAGGCATGTCATCTAGCCTTCTGGGAAGAAGCCAGGTTGTGTCTATCAAATTGCCGAAGAACACACTTCTCACTGTTCAACGTGCCTACTGTAGTTGAGTGATCTTCACATTCTAAGCTTTGGACATCATTCCGAAAAAGAAACTTAATCAGGAGATAGCTGACTGGCTGAAACAGTTGGTATTTGATTATCATTTAATATTTTTGTGACTAGACAAGAATTGTGTTGTAAAGCTCTTTAGTATCTGCCCCCTATGGTTGGAAGTCTTTTATTTGCTGTCTCAAGCTGTTCTTGTCTAGTCGTCGGCAAGCTGGCTTTGATTCATGGTGGTCTTCGGTACGACCAGGAAAGTGCTGGGCTATTGTCACCGTTGCTAATATGCTCAAGTTCATTGTTGTGGCCGCTTTGTATTCCGAGTGCCTTCTAACTGGGAGAGCTCATCTTTCAACGCTGTTGTGATCTGTAGTACCCAAATTTTAAAAGTAGATCTCCAGGTCTACTTCTGGTCTACCAGGGGTTGGACGCTCTATTGAAACTTATCCACCATGGGTGACCCCACTGGTATTTGATATTGCATTGGCGCACAAAGAGGAAGTGGAATGAAACAGATTGAACCAATGTCATGAGTCAAAATGTGTATGAATTGTTGAATGGAAAACCAATGTGCACATTTTCACATAAATCACAGTAAAAAAAAAAAGAAAAAAAGAAATGACACTAGTAGCCCATCCCATACTATTACCCTAAGACACTGTTAGGAGACCAGACGACACAGTGGGTTAAGCATTGCATTGCTAACCACAAAGCCTGTGGTTTAACTCCCTCAGTTGCTCAGGGAGAAATATGAAGCTTTCTGCTCTGGTTATGATTTATAGACTTAGAAACCCTATGCAGCGGTTCTGGTCTGTCCTTTAGGACTTCTGTGAATTGGAATCACCCTGAGGGCTGTGGATAAGATAGCATTTAAATTTGGAATGTCTCAGAGGTCACCTTTCATCCAAATAATAACTTGACTTATAAAATAAACATGCTATCCCTTCAGTACTGTGCTCCATTAAATAATCAGTAGATGAGACCATGTGATTTGCATTTCACCTTAAAGCAAACTAGAGACAGTAAGGAGGGTTACGAATCTAGGTTAGTGCAAACAGAACAAATAGGATAGAAAAAATGAGAATGCTAATGCATTATAAAAATATAACCAATGGGGGCGGGGAGGGGGCGGAAATAAGGAGCAGATACCAAGGACTCAAGTAGAAAGAAAATGTTTTGAGAATGATGATGGCAACAAATGTACAAATGTGCTGGATACAATGGATGGATGTATGGATTGTGATAAGAGTTGTCCGAGCCCCCA
>NW_022111369.1:45282541-45301269 GCF_000313985.2 Echinops telfairi
GGAAATGGTAAAGCTTTGCCTCGTAGACTTTGGACATGTTATTAGGAGGGACTAGTCCTGGAGAAGGGCATCCTGCTGGGCAAAGTAGAGGGCCATCTACCAAGAGAAAGAGTGCCAATATTAGTGAGATTGGTTGATACAGGCACTGTCAGAATTGGCTCCGAGATAGCAGTGGTTGTGAGGACAGTACAGAACCAGACCAGGCTTCCTTCCACTGTGCAGGGGTTGTTCCGGGTCAGAACTGACTCAGTAATACATGACAATAGAGATGAATTGCTTGGAGTTTGAAAGGTCCTGGGAACCTGACTAGGCAAAGAAAATATTCTTCCCAATTGTCCAAGGAGGACAGCAGAGAAACCATTTAAATTCAGCTTCAGGATAGAAATGTGGGAAGAAGTGGTGACAAAAATTGGAGCTATCCAAGGAGCTAAGCAAAAGCAAAAACCAACATATTTAAGGTTAAAAGATATGCTACCAAAGACCTAAAGTAAAAACTTTAGTTGTTTCAAGGTAGTGTAATATGACTGGATATGCAATAGTCTTTTTTTTTCACTCTCAAGGAAGTTAAGGTTTTAATTCTGTGACCCGGGTTATGTTCTTTTGAAGTTGTATACCCTGAGGCTCAAAAAATGAGTGAAAACAAAGCCTCACATGATGAACTTCAAAGTAGATAGGAGGGGCGCATCGACCCTGGCTCTCACAGGATTAGGGTTGACCAGGCGGAGATGGAGCCCCTGTCCTGTGCACACTCAGCCTCAGAAGCAGCCTGCCTCAGCTCATGGGCATGCATACAGCTCAGCCAGTTACAAAGTCACTCGCGAGTTTGTAAGAAAGGCCCAGAGATGGTCTAGTGACTTGTTTGCCATTGTGGGCGTGGATACAGCCTTTGTTTTTAGGTGCCAGTGAGGCCCTTGACTCGTGGTGAACCCATGCACAACAGAACCGAATGCTTCTCGGTCCGGAGCCATGCCGCTGATCATTTCTGAACTTGACCACTGCAATGTGAAGGATTTTCATGAGCTCCTTTTCAGAAGTAGATAGCCTGCCTTTCCTACTAGTCAATGCCAATCTGGAAATATCATTGTCCGTCACTACAGCAACATGCAATCCTTCGCTGACAGACAGTAGTGACTGCTCGTGAAACGCTTTGACCAACAATTGAACCCCAGTCTCCCATGTAAAAGGGGCCACAGAGCCACCTATGCTCCACCACTCACTCATTGCCATCGAGCGCACGCTCACAGTGACCCCATAGGGCAGATTAGAATGACCCCTGTGGTTTTCAGAGACTATAATTCTTTACAGGAGTAGAAAGCCTCATTTTTGAACTGCTGACCTTGCAGTTAGCAGCCCAAGAAAGAAATACTATGCCACATGGTTATTTTGATTGTTATCACTTTATTTCGATAGTGAACCTTTCCCACTGGATTTGGTTTTCTGTTGGTTTCTGGGATAGTTCTAAAACTTGAATATTAGTTGATATGAAACGAAATTTCTCCCTTTTCTTGTAATTTTATGTCCTTGTAACATGGAATCAATCATGTTTTCCCATAAATGGCAACATGAGCTGTCCTGTGATATATTTTTAGATCCTGGATTGGCCTTAGAATGTGAATTCCGCAATGTGGTGGAAAAAAATGGCATGACCGTGCTAAGATTTGAACTGTGCTTTCTGTTACCATGGTTACCATTTGATCATCCTAACTTGCTTACTTGAAACCCAAAGAAATATATCAAAACAACATCCTTTGTAGAAGATGAGGGTCAAAATGTTCCTTCTATATGAAGAAATATGAACCATGTATGGGCTGTAGAGAAAAAATGCTCTGCTAGAAGATGGAGACTTTGGATTGGCCTTTAAAATCGATTAATTAAGGGATATAGGCTATCCCGCAGTTAGGTAAAAAACAAAAATGTGATGATATATGCATCAGTCCAAATGTTTCATGGGGTGGGCTCTGTGGTGGATATTTTATTTGCATATGGTTGAATTTTTAAAATACTTTGTTGTCTTGTTATTTGACTGACTGTTGAACAAACATCCTGTTTTTGAATATTCTTTATCAAACCTAAAATGGGATAAAAGAAGCTCTATTAAAATTTTGAACTAGATCATCCAGCATACTCTTTCTAAGACCTGTGAAGCATGGTGACCACTTTATGAGCATTACCCGCTCCCTGCCTTTTGCAGTTTAGAGCAGGCAAATTTCCTATTCTCTCAAAGCTTCTCTTAAGTAATTAAATTTAAGAAAACAAAAAGAGATTTGAGTGAAAATACAACACAAAAATGCCTCAAAAATTACTTGTAAAGAAATCTGTCAAAACCGTATCCATCATCTAGCATTCTGTTTTTACAGAGCTGAGTTGACACTTAGTGGTAATCCAACAAAGTTACATATTGGAGTTACAGTTTTACAGTTAGATTTTTTTCTTGAATCTAGTGAAGAGGCATGATACTGAGAGGGTAATTTCAGCTTTGTTTCAGGGATTATGGAAGCCCTAGTTGGCAAGCAAGTTGAGAAGTCTGGCCCCATTTGGCACGTTTTTCTTTGTTGTGTGTTTTACTGTGATAGTAACATGGATTTATACCTGGGAGGTGGGTGAGGAACTGGCCCAAATTTGGATGAATAAGGGCATTAATTTTTCTTATAGGGAGGAGTTCAGGCCTAGAATAATAGTTGGTGGCTAAAGCCAAGATTTTCTTTCATTGAGTTTTATGGCTGTCATTCAGAAAGGGTTAGTCCTGAACTGTTCCAACTCAAAGAAGCAAATAGTGGCTAGGAGTGAGTCCAAGATT
Source organism: Echinops telfairi (assembly GCF_000313985.2). Classification (NCBI taxonomy): domain Eukaryota; kingdom Metazoa; phylum Chordata; class Mammalia; order Afrosoricida; family Tenrecidae; genus Echinops; species Echinops telfairi. The sequence goes on from NW_022111369.1 coordinate 45,285,339, forward strand.
TGGGAAACAGAATGAGGGAGGGAGGGAGGGAGGGAGAGAGAGAGAGAGAGAGAGAGAGAGAGAGAGAGAGAGAGAGAGAGAGAGAGAAAAGAAGAAGAAGAAGAAAGAGGAGGAGGACAGAGAGGAGGTAGAAGAAGAGAGAAAGAGAGTATATTACTGTACATAATTCATCATATATTTCAATTGGAAATTACATATATTTTTTCTGATCACAGTTGATTTTTGCAATCTTTTTCAATGACAGAAATTTTGGAACTAGGAATTCAGACACACTCCAGAATATATGCATATATAATGATATTTATCAGTCCATGCTCAGAATGCCATCATGCGCCGGGCACACACCATGCAGTCCCTTCTGGCCTTCTTCAGGATCTGTGATTCTACCACCACTCCTTTGGATTAGTTCCTCGAGGGTCCACTGTCTTTGTCTGCCTAGGAGTCTGACTTACAAACGAACATACCAGGTAATTTCAGTATATGTAGTAGCCAGGAAACACTGACATATAAAGAAGAGTTTCTACTTGGTGGTGTAATCATTCAGTGCTCAGTTGCTAACTGGAAAAAAAAAACACTAGTGATCCGCTTCCATAAGGAGTATAGTCTAGGAAGCACTGCGCGAGTTCTGCTCCATTCTATCTGCTCCTTATCAGTCACGATTAACTCAATGGAACACAATGATAACAGCAACTCTATCAAGAATATTGTTTCAGTAACTCTTGCTGTGTAATACCCCCCCCCCCCCCAACAGTTGGAGGTATAAAGGTCCTTTGATTGGGCTCCTAGATTCTGTGTTTCAAAAATGCAGATAGGCATAGCAGGGGTAATTTTCTTCATTTCACAATGTCTGAAACTTCATCTTCTAAGACTTGAAGGTGAAGGGGACTCATCTGTGGCCCGGAATCACCTGTGGGCGTCTTCTTCATTCCCATGTCACATGGCTAGTGACGTCCTTTAACAAAGAGCGCAGTACATTGACAGGGATCATGAAATTCAGAAGATGATGTAGAACAAGGGAAATCATTGTTGAATTCAGATGGGTCTTGCCTGAATTGGGTCTTGCAGAGACCATCCAAAAGAAACGTATTTGTGTTCACTGCATGGATCATAACACGCTATGCGTAGTCTTGAGAAGAATGGGAATTCCAGAACACTTCATTGTGCTTTGGAACCTGTACATGGACCAATGGCCAGTGGTTCAATCAGAACAAGAGAATACTCACAAAACAAACAAACAAGCAAACCCATTGCCATCAAGCTGATGCTGACTCATAGCCACCCTGTAGTATCGATAGGGTAGAACTGCCCCTGTGAATTTTCAAGGCTCTAATTCTTTACAGGAGTAGAAAGCCTCATCTTTCTCCCTCAGAGGGGCTGGTGGCTTTGGACTGCTGACTTTGTGGTTAGCAGCTTAACTTGTAACCACTACATATACGGTTTAAAATCAGGAAATGTAGACATAAAGGTTGTATCCTCGCACCATACTTATTCAATTTGCTGAGTTCTTTTTTATATAGTTCAGCATCAGGATTGAAGACAGACTTATTAACAACCTGCAATATGTAGGTGACACAATCTTGTTTGCTGAAAGCCAAGAGGAATTGAAACTCCTGCTGCTGAGGACCAAGGATTGCAGCCTTCAGTATGGATTACAACTCAGTATAAAGAAAAGCAAAATTCTCCTAACTGGGCCAATAGAAAACATCATGATAGTCCAGTCTGTTGGGGCACCACGCCCTGTCCCCAATGTCCATCCTCATCATTCCCTGGGGATCTTGCTGCTCCCCTCCCCTGCTGTTCCGCTGCACTGCCCCACTCTTAAAGGCCAGCGATCCTTGAACTAACTTAAAAAAAAAAAAAGAAAACCTCATGATAAGCAGAGAAAAAGCTTGAAGTTGTCAATGATTTCATTTTGCTTGGATCCACCATCAACCAACATTCACGGGAGCAGCAGTCAAAAAAATCAAATAATGTATTTAATTGGGAAATCTGCTGCCCAAGATGTCTTCAAAGTGCAGAGAGCAAAGGTGTCCCTTTGAGGACTGCAGTTCTCCTGACCCAGGCCATCGTATGTTCAGTCTCTTCATACATGTGGGAAAGCTGCTTACCCATGACAGATCAAAGAGAATTGATGCACTTGAATTATGGTGCTGGCAAAGATTTTTGAAAGTACCATCAACTGCCAGAAGAGTGGAAAAATCTAAATTGGAGTATGTATAAGCCAGAATGCTCCTTAGAAGTAAGGATGACGGAGACTTTGACTCTCCTACTTTGATATATTATCCGGAGAGACTAGTCCCTGGAAATGGGCAGCACATCTGGTTAGCAGAGTCACTAAAAAAGCCGGAGACCCTCAAGGTGAGGAACTGAGGCTACAACAATGATTTCAAACATAATTGCAATTGTGAGGATGGTGCAGGACTGGGAATGATGGTTTCCCTCTCCTTTGCATAGTAGGAGTCCTATGAGTGGAAGTCAATTTACCTTTAAATTTAGCTAGAACAGGGCTCAATAAACTACAGCTCAAGAGCCTTGAGTGGCTCTTTCGGTAGACACAAGTGACTCTGAAGTGAAATTTTTAAAAATTTAAAGGGCATTATTCAGATAATGGTGATTTCATTTGTTTGTAAAAGTATATTTGACTCTTGAATAATTTTTAAATTGTTCCTGGGCTTCAGCCCATTGCTGCAGCCACTGTGTCAATCCATCTTCTTGAGGGCCTTCCTCTCGTTTGCTGCCCTTCCACTTGATCAAACATTACATCTTTCCCCAGAGACAGGTCTCTCCTGACAGTATGTCCAAAATAAGTAAAACGAAGTCTTGCCATCCTTGTCTCTAACGAGGACTCTGGCGTATGTCTTCCAATATATTTGTTCCTCCTTTAACAGTCCTTGGTACTTTCAATATTCTTCTCCAGCACCACAATTCAAATACATCGATTCTTCTACGGTTTTCCTTGTTGAATGTCCAACTTCCACATGCATATGATGTAAGGAAGAATACCGTGCTTGGATCAAGCGCGTCTTAGTCCTCAAAGCAACATACTTTTTCTTCAGTGCCCTAGAGGTCTTGTGCAGCAGAACTACCTAATGCAATATGTCTTTTGATCTCTTGACTGCTGCTTCCCCTTAGCTTTGATTGTGAATCCAAGTAAGATAAAATCCTTGAAAGCTCCCATCTTTCTTCATTTATCATGTTACCTATTCGTCCAGTTGTGAATATTTTGGTCTTCTTTACATTGAGTAGTAATTCATACTGAAAGCTACAGTCTTTCATTTTCATCAGCAAGTGTGTCGAGTCCTCCTTGCTTTCAGCAAGCAAGATTGTGTCCTCTGTAAGTCACAGGTTGTTAACAAGCCTTCCTCCGATGACGATACCACGTTCTTCAGATAATACAGCTTCTCTGATGCTTTGCTCAGCACACTGAATGAACAAGTATGGCGAGAGGATACAACCAATGCATCCCTTTTCGTGCAGAGTGCCCGTGTTGTGTTTGCACAACTGCCTCTTGTTCAATGGACACGTTCAGAATGAGCACCATGACGAGTTCTGGAATTCCCACTTTTCTCAAGCTTATCTACAGTTTATTATGTCCATCCCATCAAATGCCTTTGCATAGTCAATGAAACACAAGTGAAATCTTTCTGGTATTCTCTGTTTTGATATGATCCATATAACATCAGCAACATGAACATGTAGTTTTTCATGTGTTCACATCATCTGACTTGTGTTTTCTTGAATTGTGGCAAAGGAATTCCAAGTGTTAGATCTTAAATGAGATGGTGAAATTGTGTCTCACTTTTATGCCATAACTCATAACAGTGGCATACTGCGACTTCTATCATAGTCCATTATGTAAGAAAGTTAAAAATATTTGCACATGTTTATGAACTGTCAAGATCAGTTGATAAAACTAGCATGCAGGGAAGGCAAATTTGGTGGCCATCTTTGGAAAGTAAGGTATCCTATAAAAACCAATCATTCTATCAAAAAGTTTCAAAACATTATTTAGAGGAATTGAAGACCACCACAAAATATTCTTCTTGACTTAAATGAGTTAAAATCTCTTTACCCAAATGAATCGCACCCATTGATACTAAGAAAGTCTACAAATTATATCACCGAGATACTTTATTAATCTTGAAGAAGTACAAAAATCGGAAACATTGATATACTGGCAACTTATCATTCTTTCGTAAGGAGGAAAAAGATGAATTCTATAAATGGCAGACCAGCTATAATTTTAGAGTCTAGTAAATTAAGGATTAGGATTTTGTACAATTTTAGAGTCTAGTAAATTAAGGATTTTGAAAGTCCAGGTCAAGGATGATATAAATATGTTGCTCCTGTCCCACTATGTTTTACCTCATATAACCACTAAAGGCACTACTAAATAATCACATCAATGCAGTCTTGACTATCTGTCTAGACAAGACTTAGAATTATTACCAAAACTTCACTGTGGGCAGCCACTATCAATTAATTGTTGTTGGCGCACGAATTAAAACCTACCCTTTATAGAAAAAGAAAAATCAGTGTTTCTGAGGTCCCAACATCATTTGAATAAAAATAAATCAAGCCAAACTAACTTTATTTTTTTAATTCATGATACATTAAAGTATTGTCATACATATGTTGTTATTTTGCCTATGCCAGTATTTAACACAAGCTCTCTGTGATGCTACTGTAGAAAAAAATGAACTACTGTATTTATTTGTATGTAACAACAATTAAAAGGACTAGTCACCATCATGACAACCTCTCACAATCTTTTACTTGGCTGGAATATTTTGATTAATATTTTAAACAACCAAGATTAGAAGATATTTATACATACCAATAATATTTATGGATGACTTGACAGTGGAGGAGAACAAAAATAAGTTGTATGACAGAATACGAATTCAAAAATATCTTCATGTGTATATGTATAGTATCCAACAAGATGAAACTCTAAGTGGGGTACCTGTAAAAAGTTGAATTTGTAAATGTAGCATGATATTATACATCCTTATGGAAAAAAAAAGAGACAGAGTAACTACTGGGGCTGATTATATGCAATTAAACCTCATAGGATTTGGTGTCTTGCTTTGGGGGTCTGGGGTCATGGCTTCTTAGGACATCCCAGTTCATTGGAGTATTCCATGTTCCGTGAGTCTGTTCAAGCTCCTAGTTTGTTGTGTAATACCTGGAGTGTTATTACAAGCTTGCAAGTGACCATGTAAGATACAGCTAGTCTCTATTCACCTAGAGCAGCAAGAGAAGAAGAAAAGTGAAGAATAGGAGGAGGATATGGAAGATGTGACTAATTGCTTCATTGAACAAATGCTTCCTTTGTTGTGAGACAAGAAGAACTAGACAGTACCCAGCTACCATAACAACCTTTAGTTCAAACATTCTATAGAAGAATCCTTATCATGGGGACCATTGGGGCTAGGTGAAGCTATTAACCTGATAGTTTTAAATGTGATAAATCATCAAAAAATGCCTTGAATTCCCTGATCAACTCCCATGAAGGAAACGTGAAAGATATGGGTAATACCGTAAAGTGTGGTGAATAAACTAGATGGTGCCCAGCTATCAGAAACAATAACATCAGGGGTCAAAAGTTTCGTTTCAAACAACCAGCTATCTAAGTGAGAGATCAACTAAGCCCACATGGAAGAAATACACCAACATCTGTGATCTAAGGATTGTAATTTATATCACCCAAATCTGAAGGAGGAATATTACCAGAGCTTAAGTTGTGAGATTCTGCTGTGCAGATGGCCATGGATGACAGTGAAAGCCCAAAATACATGTTCAGGATCTACACAGGGATAAGCCTCCAGTGGTCTCTCTCTAACCATAACTGAGGGATGGGAATAACCTGGTTATCAGACAGCAAGTATTGTAGAGACAATTATAGTAGATTAAGATGATGTCTGACTTCAATGGTTAAACCTTTCATTTGATCTCCCTTTTGATACACTTTGAAGTTGATCTGGTTTTTAATATTTTCTGTTTGTTTGTTTTCAAATTGAGGTTTGTCTCTATTGCATTTTGTTATTGTTAGTAACATTCTTGACTCTCTGTTATGTATTTTTTAAAGGTTTTTCTGGTACATGAAACCCAGGCTAGTGAATCTATAGACATAATCATTAGAGCAAGGGTTCCTGGGGTGTATGGCAGGGGACACGGGGAGCGGGTGATGCGAGCTGACATCAAGGAGTTAAAGAAGGAAGAAACTGTTTTGAAAATGATGGTGGTCCTGGTTATATAACACTACTTCATATGACTGAACTTTTAGGTAGTATGATGTCTGGATTATGCCTTAATAAAATTGTTTACAAATGGTAAGAAAAGAGATGATCTTTAAACCTTAAACCATTAATAGTCCCTAAAATCTTCCTCAATCAAATCATAGCTGAGCTTAATTAATAAAGAATGTCTGCCTTAAGCCTTGTGCTCTTTAGAAAAAAATATTTATGTGGGATCCAATGACAATGACAACTAGAATGATTACACAAGAAGCTTAGGGGCATGAATTTATGAATGTTAAGAACAATTCAGAAAAAACAGCAACAAAAATAAATAGCTAAATAAATAAAATAAAAACAAAAACAAAGAAAAAAAGACCAATTTAGAAAAGCAGGGTGAGAATGGTCATACAACTTGATTGTAATCAATGTCACTGAAATATACATGTACAAATCATGACTTGATGTATGTTTTCACGCATATACTTTTAACAGCAAGAAATAAAATAAATAAAAGCTGAAATTCAACAGAATACATTGTCTTACACATATATTTTTAAGTACAGAATTATACGCTGGACTTTACAACAGAATGTACAAGGACTACTTCTCTACTTTTTAATCAACTATGTCATGTTATCTCTAAAAAGGTTTCCATGATTTTACCCTTTGTAGAAGTTTTTTCTAGAACTGTGATGATTCTTTAAAAATTTTTCCCTGGGTCTATGATAACTGCAATAGTTCCTTTACTGGTGGACAATCCAGTTTAAAGAACAAAACAAACTGCAATCGAGTTGACCCTGGCTCATAGCCACCTGATAGGAGAAGGTAGAACTGTTCCTGCAAGTTTCCAAAACTGTCACTCTTTGTGGGAGTAGAAAGCCCCATGTTTCCCCCAAGTAGCAACTGGTGGTTTTGAACTGCTGTCCTTGCAGATCACAGCCCTACATGGAACCATTATGCCACCAGGGCTCCTCACTACAATTTAAAGAGGTATAGAAAAAGCAGCTTAACCAGGAGTTATATTTCCCGGATGCGTGAATAATCTGACTGTTTCATATAATAGAAGCTTTGGCTAAGAAGTTTACTTTTATTTATTTATTGGAACTTACTTTCATAACTCAAATAAATTCTCCCACAAGTGCTGTAAATGTGCTATTGTTATTATTACTATCTTTCAGATGTGGAGTCAATGCATTTGCATAATTTCCTCCAAGGCACACGGCCACAAAGTGGCTAAACCAGAATCCCAACACTTGTCTCTTACCTCTGTAGGCTCAACTCTTCTTCTTTAAACACTTTTATTGACATATACTTCACAAGGCATAAAATTCAATGGCTTAAGCATATGAAAAAGAGTTGTGCAATCACACCACAATCAGTTTTAGAACATTGTCTTCTTCCTTGTACTCATTATTATTAACTCCCCATTTCTCTTCAACCTCCCCTATCATATCCCTAAAGAAACCATTAATCCAGTCACTTCGCTAATATATCTAGCAATCATGTACTTTTTACACAGAAAAGCACATCGAAAACAAGAACTACAACAGCAAAAACCTCAACAACAACAACAACAACAAGAAAAACAGGAAGAAACCTTCAATGGAAAATAAAGTAGAAAATAGCAAAAACTGGAACAAATATAAAATGGATCAAAAGGGAGAACAAATTATAAGGTGTTAAAATTTAATCTAGGTACATCTGCATTCATGCAATTTCCATTGTACTCCATTTAATAACCAAGCTATTCACATCCCTGGTCAATGTCCAGAGGGTGTTCAGTAGAGGCTTAATCCACCTGAAGATCATGCAAATGGATTTTAGGCTTATATTGTCATGCTTTTCTGCAAATAGGTCCTCAGAATTTAAGCTCTAATACAGTTCCTTCCTCTGGTATTGGATTTTATTATTTGTAGTCCTTGGATCACACAAGCTAGTGTGCTTCTTCTCTGTGGACTTAGCTGACCCTTCACTTAGATGGCTGCTTGCTTTAAGACAAGCCTTGAGACCCCAAATACTATTTTTCTGATAGCCTAGGATCATCTGATTTCTTCACCACGCATTGCTGTGCCACTCATATATGCAGCGATCTCTTCATGAGGACAAGTATTGAGTAGGGCCATATCATAGGGAATTATTTTTAAATTAGAACTACAATTAATGCAATATTTTTCTACTCTTAACCTCTATAACTAAAACCCAAACCAAACCCCTTGCCTTCAGTTGATTGCAACTCATAGAGACCCTGTAGGACAGAGTAAAACAACTCTTGTGGATTTCCAAGACTGTAGAAAGACTCACCTTCCTCCAGTGAAGCAGCTGATGACTTTGAACTGGTGATCTTGTGGCTAGCAGCTCAATGGGACCTGCCAGGGCTCAGCCTCAATAATGGTGATTTACAAATCCTAGTGTGCATAGGTATTGTCTTATCTGAGACACATCTTACTGTTAAGAGTTAATTTACTTTAAAATGCTTCAACATAGACTATTATATGAATATATGTGTGTGTTCATTTTAATCTATAGTTGTGATCTAAGTCTAGTTTTAGTTAGTTGCCTTAATCAACCAGAGTAGTTAACAAGGAGTTAATCAGAAGTTAATGTCCCAGAGGGGTTACATTTAAATCTCTAATTAACATGAAAAATTCCAACAATTTAACTAAAGAATGCTGTGGATATTCTAGGTATTCAATCTTAGAGGAAAAAGTAAGTATTAACAAAAGACAAGGAGGGCCTTATATTTGTTGATGAAAATAGAGGTGTTCATGGATTTGTAGAGTTTCTGGAAATATTGTTGAGACTATCATTGTCCTTTCATACAAAGACTATACAAATATAGTCCTCAGAAATGCTATCTAGATCTTGACTTCTAATGGTCCATGTTCTACCAATAACTTGTAGACGTCTTGGTTTCCTGGCTCTGACTTACATATAATAAAATCCTGCTGCTATCAAATATTGCTGCTGTCTTTACTTCCACAAAACTGTCCACAGACCTTCTGTCATAGCACCTGGGGTGACTAAGAACAGGAATGCCATCGGATTTTGGTGGCATGATGGTTGTATATTTGCTAATACAAGCCAGTATTTGTGGCAGGATGCGGCATCAGCCTTGCTTTCAGAGGGGCACTGAAGAGAAGGCCTATAACCTTGTCCACATCTTTTTCCTGCTGAGAAGCTAGTGGGTAGCCGAGCACTTAAACTCTGTGCCACCAGGGTTCCTTCCACCTTACATATAATGGGAATCATCTAAATTTGTTTACGGATGAACTTTGTTTACTGTTTAGTGATAGAAAGTAATTGAAGGTAGCTTTGAATGCAACAAAAACTTGAATGGACACATAGTAATGATACTATAAAATTAGTGTTTGAATTTATAGACACATTTGCATCTTATGAAATTAATAGGAAAAGCAAAGAGCAGATTTTAGTGTAAAAGACAAAATCATGGAGAGAAATACCCCTTTAAAACTTGATGAAAAGTTCACCATTGCCTTTAAGACCCCAGATGCTATATCTTTTGATAGCTGGGCACCATTAACTTTCTTCACCACATTTGCTTATGCACTTGTTTTGTCTTCAGTGATTGTGTCGGGAAGGTGAGCATCATGGAATGCCAGTTAATAGAACAAAGAAGTGCTCTTGCATTGAGGGAGTACTTGAGTAGAGGTCCAATGTCCATATGCTACCTTAATACTAAACTTATAACTATATGCACATAGATTTATTTCTCCATCCTCATATATAAATATATTTACATATGTACATGCCGTTGTTTAGACCACTATAAATGCCCTTTACCTCCTAGTTCTTTCCTCTATTTCCTTTTACTTTCCTCTTGTCCCACTTTATTTGGGTTTCGGTAATTCCTCTCGGTTACATTGCCCTTGATCAAGCCCTACCAGGCCTCCTACACCCTCCTCACCATCGATTTTGGATCATTTGTTGTTCCCTTGTCCCTGGGGTTGTTAACACCCACTTCCTTTCCCCCTCCTAGCCCTCTCCCATGCGCCCCTCCTGCTTCCCCCAACCGTTGGTCCTATTGTTTTCTCCTCCAGATTGTTTATCCCACCTTATCTAGATAGACCTGCAGAGATATGCACAACTACCAAAGAGCAAAACAAAGCAACAAAAGAAAGCAAAAAAAGAGAAAGCAACAAAAGAAAGCAAAACAACAACAACAACAAAACCAACAACAGAAAAAGAGAAAAGGCTCTAAATAGTTCAGGGTTTGTTTGTTGACCTTTAGGAGTGTTTTCTGGTCGAGTCTGATGAGGTGCCACGCCCTGGCCCCAAAGTCTATTTTTGGTATTCCCTGGGAACTTCATTGCTCTGTTCCCCTTGCTGTTCTGTTGTACAACCTTAGTGTTTTGCCTCCGTGTGGTGGGCTCAGATCAGGCACAATTCCCGTACTGTCTCCAGTTTTGTCCCCTGTAGGGCTATGGGTCAGTGAGGGATGTTGTGTCTCGTAGTGTCTCATAGTGGGGCCCCGCCCTATGGTTCTTTCTGGGCTTTGGCTGCTCTGAGCAGGAATATTGTCCTCAGGGCTTGGTGGGCCAGGATGTGTTCCACTCTCTCTTCCTCTCCCTTCATGCCTCTCCCTGAGCTGTAGCTTCAGTGTTGTCCTCTGAAGTGAAATCTATGCAGCTAAGAAGCAACAAAGCCCACATGGAAGAAGCACACCAGCCTATGTTATCACCAGGTGTCAATAGGATCAGGTATCAGGCATCAAAGAACAAAAAAATCATATCATTGTGAATGAGGGGGAGTGTAAAGTGGAGACCCAAAGTCCATTGGATCTGTAGGCAATTGGGCATCCCCTTACAGAAAGGTCTCGGGAAAGAGAAGAGCCAGTCAGGGTGCAGTATAGCACCAATGAAACATACAACTTTCCTCTAGTTCTTTAATGCTTTCTCTCCCTCACTATCATGATCCCAATTCTACCTTACAAATCCGGCTAGACCAGAGCATGTACACTGGTACAGATAAGAACTGGAAACACAGGGAATCTAGAACAGATAAAGCCCTGACAACCAATAATGAGAATAGCGATACCAGGAGGGTAAGGGGAAGGTGGGGTAGAAAGGGAGAACCGTTAACAAAGATCTACATATAAATCCCTCCCTAGGGGATGAACAACAGAAAAGTGGGTGAAGGGAGACATCAGACAGTTTAAGACATTAAAAAAAAAAAATTATCAAGGGTTCGTGAAGGAGGATGGGTGTGGGAGGGAGGAGACAAATGAAGAGCTGATACCAAGGGCTCAATAGAAAGAAAATGCTTTGAGAATGATGATGGCAATAAATGTACAAATGTGCTCGACACAATGGATGTATGTATGAATTGTGATGAGTTGTATGAGCCCCCAATAAAATGACTTAAAAAAAATAAAAAGAAAAAAGAAAAGATTGCCATTGCCAAAAGTCAAGAAGGACGTTTTCTGCCCAGAGAGTTGTATTAAAAAGAGAAATTGAATCATCAGGCTGATAATGGGGATTTTTAAAATATTAAAGTGGCATCTTTTGTTTTTCACAGGATTATAATAGGTTTCGCCTAATTTGCCTTTCAGCCCAATTGCAAGACCATTTGCATCTCAATCCCACACAGCACTAAATGAGGTCATGTTCATCCTTATTTGAGACAGGAAACCATTCTGAATTATATTGTGGAGAATTTTAGTAGGTGTAAGAAGTCCTGGTAGCACAGTGGTTAGGCATCAGGCTGCAATCCCCAAGGTCTGCATTTCGAAACCACCAGGTGCTCCGTGGGAGAAAGGTGTAACTTTCTACTCCCATAAACCGTTACAGTCTCCAAAACTCCCAGGGGCAGTTCTACCAGGTCCTATGGGCTCACTATGAGTCGGCACCCACTCGATGGCAGTGAGTCTCAGTGATCATAGAGTCGAGTTTCTTTGCGAATGGGAATCCATGTGTAGTATATTAGTTTCTTTGGGCTGCTGTAAAAATAGCCCAAACAATGTAGTGTCGCACAATCTGTGACTGCTGATCGGGGGTCAGCCATGAGGCTCTGAGTGGGGCACAGTCTGTTGCAAGTTGTTTTGCTAGCTTTGGGGAAGTCAAGGTGGTCCTGGGCTTGCAGCTGTCGTGTCATATAATGACCTTCATCTGTTTCTCTGTCTGCATATCACTTCTTCTTGTATCAGGACACTAAGCTTTGAGTATTGAACACACACACACACACACACACACACACAGTCCAACTGAGTCTGATTCGCAGCAACCCCATGTGTGTCATAGGAGAGCTGCACTTCATAGCGTTCTCCATAGCTGATCTTTCCGATATACATTGTCTGGTCTTTCTTTAGAAGCACTCTGAGTGAACCTGAACTTCTAATTTGTCTGTAAGCAGCCAAGCACGTTAACTGTCCCACCCAAGGTCTCCCATGTAAAAGTAGGACCCACCTACTCCGGCGATGGGTTACAGTCTCTGAAACTCACGGGCACTGCTAGCTCGCTCTGCAGGGTGGCGATGCGGTGAGTTTGGTTTGGCTTTGGTAACTCCACCACAACCTTCTGTTATCCTGGAGGTGCGAGTGATCACATTTTCCAAGATCCTATTTCCAAACAGGGCCACCTTCACAGGTACAGGGGTAAGGACTTCACCACATGCCTTTAGTTTTTATCCTGATTGATTAACCTGAACATCCCCCCCACCCCCAAACCATCAAAAACTGGAGATGATGCTATAGACACCTTAATTTGTTACTGTTCCTTCTACAGGATGTTTTCAACAATATTTAATATTCCTTAAACGGAAATTGAGAAAGACTTCCCTTATCTTCCCTAAGAAATAGGAAAGGCTGCCAATTTGATGCAATAGTGTGTCACAGTCATTGTCATTTTAATGCAGATTATACATCTGATGTTAAAATTCAGTTTGTTTGGTATATAAAAATAAAACTATTAGACTGACAAATGCATTTCTTGATAAATGGTTTGGGTTTTTCCGTTCTAAAATTGTAAATTATAAGAAGAACTTCCTGTTTTGGTGTGTTGCTATTCCCCAGAGGATGTAGCATTAAAGCAAGAATAGTTTCATGGTGAAAACAGGCTGGGGAGCAAGGGCCAGAAATGCTGGTTCGTCTTCTTGGTTTACAATAAACAAAATATCCTCCTTCATCAGATTACAGTGGGGCTTTTATTCCCAAGTAGTACTGTCTTTAATAATGGAAATACAATTTATTTCAAGTTTTTTTCCTTTCACATTATTTTTGCCCACATCAACACAGACTGTTTAACAGAAGCTAGTTCTTTTTAATGGCACTTATAGAGACTATTTGAGGAGCGCCTGTGTTATGGTTGTTAAGCATCCAGCTGCTCACAAAAGGTCGATGGTTCAAACCCACCAGCTTCCCCACGGGAGAAAATTGTGGTCATCTGCTCTGATAAAGGTTCTATTCTGTCTTTAGGATTGCTATGTGTTGAAATTAACTTGGCTGAAGTGAAAGTTTAGTGGAATTTATATGAAAGCTGGAAACTGTGTAAGGTGGAACCCTGTCAGAGAAGGAAAGCTCATTTTTTCCACTATAACACGCGGTATTAAAGTAGTAAGATTAACTCTGTCAAAGGTGGAATATTGTGAGACCTGGAAAACCAAGGCCGTTCCTGTGGGGCTCTGGATCTCCCGGGTCTCATGGTATAAATTCCCCACTCTGCAAGGGAGGGTGGTTGTTGCGCACCCCTGGGTTTTCAGAGCTGTTGTGAACCACAGAGTGGCTCGGGCACACTCAGCTGTAAAACTCACCAGGGCATTGGGGACAATCTTGTCTCGCTCCATTTCGCGGATGCAACAGACCACCGGTGAGAGGCTGAGTGCCTGGTTTCATGCTTGTTACTGGCAGCGCCTGAGCTAGACCCTGCTTTTATCCCAATTCCACGCCGCTTTTCATGAATATTTTGTTATCCTCTTGGAAAGTCAGTCTTTGCTACTTTAAGTGTAAGGGACGTAGTCATGAGGTAATAGTTTGATTTTGGCAACCCTTGTTTTATATTTGGAGAGACTTCCAAACTCTGCCATCAATTGGATTCAACACCTGTGGGTTTCTGAGACTTTTATGGGAGTAAAAAGCCTCGTCTTTCCCCCTCGGAGGAGCTGTAGATTTGAACTGCTGACCTTGCAGTCAGCAGCCCAGTGAGTAACACACTATGCCACCAGGGCTCCTTGGAGAGACTTAGGAAAGGTTATTTCAAAGACAGCAGAGATCGACAGCGCCTGTTTGGGTGGTGCTCAACTTTTCTTGTTTTGGAGTGAGTGAGAGGACTGTAGGGAGGACCTGGGAACATCAGAATGCATTTCCTGAGGAATGAGCTGTGCAGGGGTTCCCATTGTATCTGCGTCCACCCGAGGCAGCCTCTGGAGGGGACCAGCGTCTCCCCTATGAAGCAGGACAGAACAATCGCAGATCTCATGCATGTCTCACAGAGAGGTGCCGATTGTCATTACCGAAAGTGGAGCGTGGCCAGAGCCCAGGCTTTAGCACCTGTCCACTTTTTAACTGTGCCGTGGGTTTTTAATGACCTGGACTATTTTGAGTTTTGGCTCCTGCACGAAATCCTAAAGATAGATTCATGAGGAAGGCAAAATTCTCCTGATCGAAGAATACATTTCAAATCTTGGATTAAGTGTCTGTTCAAAACACAATGGGCTGCTTGACTATATATGTCCTGGGCACATTTGTAGGCTCAGTCAGTGGGAAGAACAACTTCCAGACTTTGCAAACTGTCCACTGGAAGATGGAAAGTCACAAGGCCTTATCTAAACTTATACCCATCGCCAGTTCCCCGCCCCCCCCAAACTCCCCTCTCCCCAGTACATTTCCAAGTTCTACCCACTTGAAAGGAGAATGTTGGGGGCAGGGGGGGGAGTCAAAGTACTACATTGCAGGTAGGTCCACCGTTATTTGAAGACCTTGTAGAATAACAGGCTTTGGAAACATAAAACAGGGGATGGGATAGGATACAGTTTGCAGAGTCTGGCAGACAAACTTTAATAAGAAATGTTTCTTGGTATAAGTTGAGGTATCTGAAATGCTTGAGAGTGAGAGGTGGAGGATGGGAGTGTGGGAAGGGGGTTTGTTCAGAATTATGAAAGACTCGTAAGGGTGCATCGAGTGGGTCTCAGGGGCTAGAAGGAAAATACTGGTTCCTTTGGATGTTTATTTTCAAGCCAGGCATTCTAATTTCAAGTTGTCTGTCTGAGACCCAGTCATTTAATGTCTTTAATGTTGATGAATTTGCCTGCCAATGCTGTGAAATCTGTTGTGATGCTGACGGGGCAATCAGACTGGTATTAAAAATGAACAGTCTGGAAAGTCATTTCTGTAGCTTCTGAGGTCAGTCATAATTTATCATTCGCAGAAAGCCAAGCTGCCTGTATCTCTGTCTGCTCTGATTTTAACAGGCCAAACCTGCCGTTGGGCTGGCACTGAATTTTGCCCACAAGCACTTAGCGCTGAGGATTTTTGTTTACCTTATTCCTATCACCGCTGTACTTGACCCCAAGAGGCCACTTCTGACCTTTCTAGAGTTGAATGTCAAGGACAACAAAAAGCAGCTAGTGTTGCATCAAACCTAAGTCTAGAACTGTGCTTCACAGGGTTTTCAGTAGCTATTTTTTCCCCAAAAATCTTTTCCTTGGGAGCTAATACACATATATCATTTCATAATTCA
>NW_022111369.1:45302076-45327210 GCF_000313985.2 Echinops telfairi
TTAACCGCTCAAGTCAGGTTTATAATTTTGATCTCCCATAGTCATCTCTCCTATGGACTTTGTTTTGAAACCAGTTTACTCCCATCCCTCCATTATGTATAGAGGGAAAGCACCAGAGGCTTATTTCCTGTGTAGATCTCACAAGTGTGTCTTGGGATCCCACTGTCATCCATAGCCTTCTGCAAATCAGAATCTCACAATTTGGGATCTGATCCTCTTTCCTCCTTCCCATTCAGATTATATGATTTGCAGCCCTTTGATCACTGATGTTGGAGTTGGAGTGTTTCTTTCATGTGAACTTCGTTGACATCTTAGTTAGATGGCTACTGATTTTGAAGAAAGTTTTTAAGACTTCAGATGCTATTTTATTTAATAGCCAGGCACCATCTAATTTCTTCACTTCTCTGTAGCACCCATATCTTCTATGTTTGGGGGGAAAGATCACCAGACTGCTTTTTTGAGATGTCTCTGGAGGGACTTGAACCTCCAATTTTTTAGTTAAACATTTGTACTCCCAGGGACTCCTCCATAGTACAAAATCACAACAGAAGTAGGTTTTAAAACATTTGAGCTCCTGGTCAGTTGGGATAGCCAAATACAAAGTTTCAGAACAGATTATCTCAAATCCCTGACACTTTCACATATGAATAAGAAGAAGGTCTGGCGGGACTCTCCTTGGGGTCAGACCCTATACACCCTCTCCTTTTACTACTTACCCTAGAAGTTCTCTGGGGCTGCTTCAGTTTACTCAAGGTCAGAAGGTACAGCCAATAGTACAGTATGGCTACTGAGTCTTCCCATAATTCTTGTCTTAGGTTTCATATTTTATGAAAGACCTGTTGATTTATTAAGGAAATCAGAGTTCTCCAATTGTGCATTGTATGGTCAGGTTAAAACACACACACACACACACACACACACACACACACACACACACGAGCAGCTGTTACTATCAAGTTGATATGAAGTCCAAGTAGCCCTATGCATGTTGAAGTAGACTTGGACTCCATAAGGTTTTCAATGAATACTTTTGGGAAGTTGATCTCAGGCCTTTCTTCCAGGCATCTCTGATTGTACTTGAACTTCCAACCTATTGTGAAGCAGATAAGAATTCTCAACACACGAAATCCAGAACACATTAACCTCTCAGGAACAAGAATAAGAGTAGCGATATCATGAGGGGAAGGGGAAAGGGGGGGGAAGGGGAAGAAACGGGGAACCGATCTCAATGATCGACATGTAACATGACCCTCCTCTGAGGGACAAACAACAGAAACATGGGTGAAGGGAGATAGCTGTTAGTGTGAGTTATGAAAATAATAATAATTTATAATTTATCAAGGGATTACAAGGGTAGTAGGGCGGGGGAGGGAGGGAAAAAAGAGGAGCTAATACCAAGGGCTCAAGTAGAAAGAAAATGTTTTGAAAATGATGATGGTAACGTATGTACAAATGCACTTGATACAATGGATGTACAGTTTGCTATAAGAGCTGTAAGAGCCCCCAATAAAAGGATTTATTTTAAAAATTGCAGAGAAGTAAAATAAAAAAGAAGAATCGTTTTGAGTTGGAGCCAACTCCACGGTGCCTAGCAACCAGAACCGCCTGGAAAGGGATGCGCACTAAGGTAGTGTTGATGGATGGATGTGATGTGCTAGAAAGAATGATCTCTCCTTCTCTCCCATCGTTTATAGCATTGCTGTTCAGCATTTCCTTCCTCTTGGGTTCTTCTTATAGGGAAGGAGGAATAAAAGAAGAATAGAAGGGAGGTTCTGAGCATAAACTCTAATGAAGCATGTTGCTTCAATTGGGAAGCAACCTTTGCCATTTACCTTGGGTAAATGACTGAACGACTCATTATCCTCTTCTTCATCAGCAAAGTAGGGATAACAATACCTTTTATTCCAGTTACCTATTACTGTAAAATAATTTTAAACAGTTGCTTCAAACAACAATAATTACTATTGTCCTTCCTGTGCTAGTGGTTGATTGGGCTCAGTTGGATTATTTCTATTCATGGTTTCTTATGCAGGTGTAGCCAGATGGTGATTGGGCCCACCTTGAGCTCAGCTGGCTATTAACCTGAAATCCTCCATTCTCTGTCTCCATGCAGCCTGGGCTTCTCTGTAGCAGAGAGACCGGGTTGGGTTGTTGTAGCCGCTGCATCAATTCATCTTGTCAAGGGCTTTCCTGTTATTGGCGGCCCTCTACTTTACCAAGCATGAAGTCCTTCTCCAGGGCTCGCTCTCTCCTGACAACAAACCCAAAGGGCATAAGACAAAGTCTTAGGGTTTTGCCTCTAAGGAGGATTCTGGCTGTACTTCTTCCAAGGTAGATATGCTTGGTCTTTTGGCAATCCGTGGGACTTTTAATATTCTTGGCCAGCACCATAGTTCAAGTGTACTGACTTTCTTTGGTCCTTCTTATTCAAGGTCCAACTTTCTCATGCATAGGAGGCAATTGAAAATACCATGGCTTAGGTCAGGAGCACTTCAGTGCTCAAAGAACCTGCTTGTTTTTCAACATTTTAAAGAGGTCTTCTGCAGCAGATTTATCCAAAGCAATGTATCCTTTGATCTCTTGACTGCTGCTTCCATGAGCACTGATTGTGGATCCGAGCAAGATGAAATCTGTGACAAGTTGAGTCTTTTCTCCCTTTCTAATGCTGTCACCTATTGGTGGGAGGATTTAGGTCTTCTTTACATGGAGCACACAGAAGGCTGCAGTCCTTGATCGTCATCAGCAAGTGCCTCAAGTCCTCCTCCCTTTCAGCAAGCAAGGTTTTGTCATCAGCGTATCATAGGTTATTAATAAGTCTTCCTCATGTCCTGATGCCGCATTCTTCAGACAATCCAGCTTCGCTGATTATTCGCTGTGCATACAGATTGAATCAGTATATGCACACCTTTCCTGATTTTAACTCATGCAGTATTCCCTTGTTCTGGTCTCACACCTGCCTCTTGATCCATGTACAAGTTCTGCAGGACCGCTGTGAAGTATTCTGGAATTTCTGTTCTTCTAAAGGCTATCCAAGGTTACACTCCATGTAGTTGACTGTCTTGGCCAAGTCAATAAAACATAGTAACAACTTTCTGGCAATCTCTGCTTTGAGCCGCGCTGACGTCAACAATGATATTCTTTGTTCCATAGCCTCTTCTGAATCCAGCTTTGTGGGATGAAAAGACTTTTCCCCAGCTTCTTTTCCCCAAATATATGTCAGACCTAGGGCACTGCTTGCAACTAATGGTAAATGATTATCAAAGTTATCTCCCTGAAGGCAGCAGCCACCAGGAGCAAGAGATCCTATTTTCTGTCCCGCCACAGGTGGGGCTCACTCTCTACAGTTAAGGACAATACAGTAGTTTGCTCTCCCTGAAAAGCTTAGAGTAAATCAAGTCTCTAGCTCAAGGACAATTAAGGCTAGGCCACCATCATGAATCTAGGATCCGCCCCTCTTGTCACATGCATACCCTTAATCCCTCCTCTTCCTATAGCATGTGTACCCCTAGATCATCCCCCCTCCCATTACTGTATTACCTATAGTACAATCCCTTCCTGTGACGTATGTCTTTGCCTGTAATTTGGGGGTTTTCACCCTCTCCAAGATATATAAGCCTTGGTTAGAAATAACTCACTCTCTCACGTCTCCCACCTCCACGTGGACCACCAAGAGGAGTTGAGGTGAGCATGCTACTATAAAATATGTCTGACTCCTTTATTTTACATTCTCTTCTCTCTCTCTTATTCTCTATGAATTTACTATAATCTTTATATATCTTAACCATACAATTGCACTTACTGAGCCTGTGATTAGTTGTGGGGGCCTGGTTTCACCACCACAGCTTGTACCTCTGGTCAATGTACTGACTGCTGTAGTCAGTGTTGGATGATCTTTAGCAAAATATTATTTGCGTATGCTATCAATGATATTTTTCTATAATTTAAGCATCCTGTGGGGTCACTTTTCTTTAGAATGAGTACAAATATGGATCTCTTCCAGTCAGTTGGCCAAGTAGGCACCTTCCACATTTCCTGGCATAGAGGAGTGAGTGCTGCCTCAGCTTGTTGAAATATTTCAGATGTTCCATCGGTTCCTGGAGCCATGTCTTTGGCTAATGTTATCAGTGCAGCTTGAACTTCTTCCTTCAGCACCATTGGTTCTTGCTCATATGCTACCTCCTGACATGATGGATTGGAAACTAGTTATTTTTATTACAATGGTTCTTTTGATGTTTCCTCAATCATTCAAGGTTTTCCCCATAGAATCTTTTCAATATTGCATCTTGAAGCTTGGATTTGTCCTTGTGGTCTTTCAGTTTCATAGATGCTGGGTGGGTTCTTCCCTTTTGGTGTCCCCACTCTCGGTCTTGGCACATTTCTCTATAACATGACTTTACCTTCTTGAGCTGCCCTTAGACATGTTTGAATCAGTGCTTTGACTTCATCACTTTTCCCATTTCTTTTGGCCACTCAACATTTAGGAGCAAGTTTCAGAGTCTCCTCCGAAACCCCTTTAATATTTTCTTTCTTTCCTGTCTTCCTAATGACCTTTTGTTTTAGCGACATATAATTAACATATTATTCAGTACTTCAGTCACATCAAGAAGTGTTGTATAATCATCACTACAATCAATTCTAAAACATTGTCTTCATCCTCGTACTCATCGTTATTAGCTCCTCATCCCTTCCACCACCCCCAAATTCCCCTGCCATACTCCCAAAGAACCATGAATTTAGTTACTGGCTCTATAGATTTACCTATCCTGGATTTAATTTATAAAGAAACATAGAAAAACAAACTAACAAGAATAAAGTAAAACAGATAAAAAGCTCAAGAGAAGAGAAAGCAGAATAAATATTGGGACATATTTAAATGAATCATAAGGGAGACTGATAGGGTGCTAAATTTTAACCTAGCTGCATCTAAAATAATTCAATTTCCAATGCATCGATAGTTAAGGTTTATTGTGCCAACCTGGCTGATAAATACATGTGGGATTAATTTAAGGGCAGAGAGATAAATGGCTTGGTAAGCCTCATTTTTCTAGTTCTCTGGTCTCTTGCTTTCTGATGGTCGCACCAGGGTGCAGCTGTTTAGCCAATTCCCTGCTTCAGCTGGCAAGGCTCACTTTCTGCAGCCGTGGGTGCTGGAGTAGCCATGTGGAGACCCCTGCCAGCATTGAGATGCTTACATTGATTTGGCTTTCCTCCTGCAGTCGGCGTCATTGCACGTGTTTTGTGAGATTGAGGAAGACTTTGTGGATGGGCGTCAGACATATGGGCTAATGTTGGACTTATGGGCTTGAACAGCACTGGGTTGGTATGCTTTCTTTATGGACACTTACCTTTTATATAAAACTCTCTTATACATATGAGTTTCTGTGGATTTGTTTCCCTAGATACCCAGACTAACACAAATGCATTCTGAATGATAGCAAGGCTATTTACCTCCCTGGTCCTTGGTGAGAGGGAATTCACCCAGGCTTAGCCCATCTGTATTTCCCCTTCATGAAAAAAACAAACAAACTGAAACAGCTTTAAAATGGGTCAAAAGGGAGATCAGATGATGAAATATTTCATTTTTACCTAATTATATGTTCATAATGCACTTTACTATGCTCTCTGTCTGATAAGAGGGCTGTTCACATCCCTCAACTAAGATCAGAGGAGATTCACCAGAGGCTTAACCTCTGTGTACCTTGAAAATGGATTTGGGGCTCCTACTGTCATCCAAAGCCTTAAGCAAAACAAGTGTTCACAATTTAAGCTCTGATTCCATTCTTTCCTTTAGATTTGCGTTTTATTACTTACAATCTTTGGATTACACAAACCGTTGTGTTTCTTCCATATGGACTTAGCTGATGCCTCACTTAGTTGGCTGCTTGTTTGAAGATAAGCTTTCAAGTCCCCAGGTGCTGTTCTTTCTGAAAGCCTGGCACCACGTAGTTTCTTCGCCACACTTTGCTATAACACCCTTATCTCAGGGATCTCTTCATGAGGTCGAGCATTGAGCAAGACCAGGTCATAAGAACTAATTATTCTTAGATTAGGGCTAGAATGAGTGCAAGCCCCAAACCTATTCATGTCTCTGGTTCACCTTAGAGATATCATTGTTGTTTTGTGAGAATATTATCAATCACCCCCCTGGGGTTTCACTTCCACTGCCATCCAGTCAATGCTGACTCGTAGCTACTCTATAGGCCAAGGTAGAACTGAAAATCTTCACAGGAGAAAACCTCACCCTTCCCCTATGGAGCTGACTGGGGCTTTCAAACTGCTGACCGTGTGGTTAATACCCCAATGTGTAACCACTATACATTAATAGTGCTATTAGTTTAGCCAATGGCATAGAACTTAAAATACTGTTGATAAAAGGAAATTATCTGAATTAAATTATATAGGCCAGCTATGAACCACAGCATTTAAACTGTTGACCTGTACAGATTAAGCTCTTAAGTGACTGGACACTATTTACATGAACAAGAAAGGTTGTTGATAGGGAAATTCTTCCAAAATTATTCATTCCCAACAGCAGAGCCACACCTACCAGATGACTACATGTCATAATAAAGCAAACAATAGTATGTTTATGGTAGTTCCAGGCTACCATTCAATGGGCACCCTGAAGGCAAGAGATTTGAATCAAGTCCAATGTCTGTCATCTGTTTCTTTTCACACTAGGGAGTTTCAATCTTAAAGTCCAATGACTACAAGTGAGTTTGTGGTAAATCTCAGTTCACTGAGTGGGGTTTCCACAAGGAGTCCTTCTGGTGTGGCCAATGGTGGATTTTGTGCACTTGAATGAGCAGCGCCTGTAGTCCCAGTAGTCTGTAGTGCACAGACTGGGTCACTAAGAGCTACGTAGAAGCTCGGTCAAAAGTGACCAATTAGGAACCTAGTATCAGGTATATTCTCCCCTTGGGTTCCACATAAGTATTGTTAAGCATTTTTTTTATCCTTTGGGACGTTTCTCCACCTCATTTTCCACCAACAGAAGTATAATTGCCTTTTCTGAGACATCAGAATTGAATTTTCAGTAACGTTTCCTTCTCATTCTGGTGGGAAGATCTGTTGAATTGAGTGATCTTCACACAATATTGAGGGTCAACAACTGAGGAATCCTCTCCTTGTTTCCTGAACTCTAGCCAGGCTCTCTACCTTATTGTTTAGGGGACTGGATTAGAAGAATACATGACCTTTCACTTAAATGCATGATATTCTTGATGACCTCCCGTAGCTCATTAGGTCTTCTGTTTAATGTGTCAACTCTGTTCTTGAATTGTTCTTGAAATTCAGGTGGACTACCTCTGACAATGTACTGCTTCTATTCATGATGTTTTCAGTGTCTGACAGTGTTTCAATGCTATCCATGAGATGTTCAATAGCTGAGATGCGGCAGTCTCCCTCTGTAGAGATTTATA
Source organism: Echinops telfairi (assembly GCF_000313985.2). NCBI lineage: Eukaryota > Metazoa > Chordata > Mammalia > Afrosoricida > Tenrecidae > Echinops > Echinops telfairi. The sequence continues at coordinate 45,309,498 of NW_022111369.1, forward strand.
GCCTTGGAAACATTCTGCTTTGTAGGGGGCTATACGTAGGCAAATAGTAGTCAACTTAATGGTAAAGAGTTTAGATTTTTGTGGTTGTTAACCATTTCTTATCTCAACTAATATCTGAGAAAAGTTTGAGGGAATTTACTCCATCATTAAGTGACTACATAATTGTAAAACTGTTACAGAGTGGAAAAACCTGAGTCCAAAGGGAGTTTTATTCATGAACCTGGAGATGAAGGAAATAAGATAATGTCAGATCGTCCTCAAAAATATATCTGCTATGTTGAAAACCAATTCACTCTAGCACAGCTGGCCTGTAAACCTTTTTAGTTACCCAGCAAAATGAACCTCCACAAGGCATGGACTATACTTCCATTTCTTGTGTTCATTGAGGCTTTGAAACTGAGTAAATTTTTCTTGGCATTAAGAATGAGCCCTCAGAGGTTGACTATCCTTAAGGGCAATCATATCATGGATACTTCCCCTCACTTCTTGGGAAGCATTTGTTTGACTTTGGGGTGACCCTCATTTGAACTTGAAGCTCAAAGCCAAATTGATTGGGGAGATTAGTCATGAGAACACCAGTCCAAAGTCAAAGCTTTAGGGCTTTTGTTGCAAGCAAATGAAACATAAAAAATGGATTTCTGTAGCCCACCTGCTTCTTTATAAGCCAAATGGCAGCAGCAGCAGCAACAAGCCTTGAGCCCTGAGCAGTGCTGATAGACTGGAGCAGATTGCTCTAGAATTTCCTGGCTCTTCCAAGACCCATTCACCGTCTGCAAGTGCAATATCTCCTAGCTTTTATTCTTTCTTCAAATTAAATAGAGCCTGGCTTTTTTATGTTTAATAATTTCTGGGAATTTATTTTAGCAATTTAAACTTGAATGTGAATAAACTCTTATGAAAATTGATTTTATTCTTTAAAAAAATACTTTCATTGGGGGCTCTTACATCTCTTATCACAAGCCATACATTCCGCCAATGTGTCAAGCACATGTGCACATATGCTACCATCATCATTTTCAAAGCATTCTCTTCTCACTTGAGCCCCTGATATCAAGAACCTTGCTTTTACTCTCTGTTATTTACAGAATATGGAGTCTATGATTTTGAAACCCAGAAAAATAACTCAGTGAAGATTTAGAATGACCCTAAAATATCCAGCTGGAAAACTCACTCGAGTGGCTTATTTTCTCATCACTTAAGTTATTCATAAGTTTCCTTAGGTTTTGTGTCATTTATGTAGACCCTTCTAGAGATCCAAATGGAAGTTAAGGGATTAGAGTAAGTTTGCCAGGAATTTCTTTCTACTCTTAGCCTGGAAGCTTTATTGAAACTGGTTTAGTATCACAGCAACATGCAAGCCTTCACTGATAGATGGGGTGTAGCTCTGCCTGAGGTGCTTGGCTGGGAATGGAGTCTAGGTTGCCCACATGAAAGACAATAGTTCTACACTGACCCACCAAGTTGGGTAAGTGAATGGGTGTAATTAACTTTTGTTTATCAAACAAGAGGCTACCAAAGGATAAGAGGGCAATAAAGATAAAGACAGGGGTTTAAAGGTTATGGGTGTTTATGCCGTAGCATCTGAAGACTGATAACATCTTGTTATTGTTCTAGGATGAAATTAGGTTTCTTGCCCCAAACCACAACAAAGATTAATAGTGTAATATTGTTGTAACATCTGTATCTTGGCTTGGATTCACTCAAAAGCAACTAAGGACTACGTTGCAAGTAATTTATTTGAGAGGCAAGTAAGAGAATAAAGAAAAGCCAATAAAAAATGTGTTCTGAAATATGGATATCTAAGTTCTAATTCGGACAGGGACTCTATGGAAGTATGTATAGCACACCTCAGAGGTAGGGAAGTGGGGACTACTTATCTTTTATTCCTCTTCTTCATTAATGTTCCTGAGGGTATTCAATCATTAGATCTCCCTCTTTCTTCCTTTCTCTTCTGTTTCTTTCATCTCTTTCCCTCCATCCAGCCACTCATGCACCTATCCCATGCTTGTGTGCTCACGGAATAGTCTCCTGTGATAATGTGACATCTATGCTCATTTGAGCGTTGGTCAAGTATGAGTGCCATACAGGTGTATGTGGAGCTGTATTCAGAATGTTAATTGATGACCTATGCATGCTACATCTTATGAAACAATGTTATCTTGCCTTATGTTAGTGACCAGACAGTGGGAGAGGGATATGATATCTTATCTTGATGATAGTGAATTTTAAGTGAGATATGAAAGAAGAGCTTTTTGTTTAGGGACCAAACACAAACTTTAGCATTCCTTTAAAAAGTTAACCAGTCAGGGTGCAGGGTAGCAGTGATGAAACATACAACTTATGTCTAGTTCCTAAATGTTTCCCTCCACCTCATCCCCCCCCCCCATCATGATCCCAATTCTTACAACTCTGGCTAGACCAGAGGATATACACTGGTACAGACAGGAACTGGGAACACAGGGAATCCAGGACAGATGATCCCTTCAGGACCAGTGGTGAGAGTGGCGATACCGGGAGGGTGGGGGGCAGGGGGAGTGGAAAGGGGGAATCGATTACAAGGATCTACATATAACCTCCTCCCTGGGGTGATGGACAAAAGAAAAGTGGGTGAAGGGAGATCTCGGACAGTGTGAGATATGACAAAATAATAATAATTTATAAATTATCAAGGGTTCATGATGGGAGGGGGAATATGAGGAGCTGATACCAAGGGCTCAAGTAGAAAGCACAACAAATGTACAAATGTGCTTGACACAATGGATGTATATATGGATTGTGATAAGAGTTGTATGAGCTCCCAATAAAACGATTTAAAAAAAAGTTAGTTGGCAATTCACTTCTCAATTCCAGGGATTTTGCGTTTGAATGACTCAGTGTAGAATGCCCCTCCAAACTCACCCTGCTCTTTCTGTATCTACTTAGAAACCCAAGCTTCTGGAAAGCAATATAGGGCACAGAGGACTGACCCCGTATATTGCACAGTAAGAGGTGTGGTTTCTTGAAGACCAGGTAGCATTATATCCTGAGTATTATCATTTCAACACACACTAGCAATTCAGAACAAAATCAAGCAATGAGTATGGGGGTGATTTTGATTTGATAAAGAAAAGTTTCATAAGATGAATGTTTGTTCAACACAGGAAATTCAACAGCAAACTTGGCTCATTATATTTCCTTCCAAGTATATATCTCAGAACCAGCACACAAGAGGTCAGGTATTCTCAAAAACATTGGCTTTCTTTTGATGGTAAATACAGCAAATAGGGGATAAAATGACAAGTTAAAAAGTGATGGAAAGGGCACAATCTCGAGCCTCAGAGAAGGTATATAACTTGAAGGATGGAGAAAATATATATACTGAAAGGAAGAAGTAGAAATTGCTAGAAAAGTATGGGGAATTCTCCATAACATTCACAGGCTCAAACTATGAAACAGACTTCTAATTTTCCTAATAGACTTTTGCAGCTGTTCCTTCTCAACTTGAGGGCAAAATATTGAATGATGCAGGAAACATCAAAAGATGATGGCAGGAATACACAGACTTATTGTAACAAAAAGAATTGGTCAATATTCAACCATTTCAAGAGATAGCATATGATCAAGAGCCAACTTACTGAAGGAAGATGTTCAAGCTGTACTGAAAGCATTAGCCAAAATCAAGGATCCAGGAGTAGAAGGAACACCAATGGGAATGTTTCAACAAGCTGATGAAGCACTGGAAGCATGATGAATAAGACACAGCTGATCCAAGTCATAATCCTGTCAATAGCATGCTATGCATATGAAAGCTGGACAATGAATAAGCAAACCTGAGGAACTGATGCATTTGAGTTAGGATGCTGGTGGGGATGCAGGGGGTGCTGTGGACCGCTAGAAGAACAAGCAAGTCTGTTTTAGAAGAAGAACAGCCGGCATGCTCCCTACATGTGAGCAGGGCAAGACTTGGCTCACATATGTTGGACACATTGTCAGGAGAGGACAATCCCTGGAGAAAGACATTATGCTTGTAAAGTAGAGAATTGTTGAAAAGGAGGAAGTAAAAGGGATACAGGGGATGTTCCCTCCAAATGCCTATGCTAAGCAAAAATTAGTTGGCCCTAACGTAAGAAAGGGGTTGGAAAAACAATCTAATGAGACACCTATGGGAAAATTCAGAACAGAGCATGTGCAGACCCAGGCCGCCTAGGCCCAAGTGGAAGCCAACCCGGGCACACCCACATTAGGCACCAGCAAGAGTACATCACACAAGTGCACCTAAACTCAGCCAATAGGGTCAGCCAGTACCCTCAACCATGCCCCTGCCCCCAAGTGGGGATAAGAGGAGATAAATACCAGATTAAGGGCAAGCCATTCTCTCTTGTTCGTGGTTTTTCCACATTCCCTGAAGTGGCCATCTTCAGTCATGAATGCTTGTGTTGTCCCTGAGCTGCCTGTCTTTCAGAGCTAGCATGTGCCTTTGAGACTGTAATACCAGAAACTTCCCTTTCCCTCATAAAAGTTACTTGGACTTAGAAAAGTGCTTCTCCCACGTGAATTCTTTCAGTGTTGAGAAGCAAGAAGCGAGCTAAAGCGTCCCAGCAACCTTACAGAAGGATCCCTCAATGAGGTGGCGTGGCATTGCACTTGACTAGAACAACAATGATGCAGATCATGCAGGAAAGTTTTTCTTTCTGTTGTACACATAGATTGCTATAAGTATTTTATATAACGATGAAGATATTAGGAGGAGAGGAAAAAAATGCTAATTAAGAATGAATTGCCTCCTTTTTGGATGCAATAATCACTCATCTTTTATCATGTATCATCTTTATGCCCACCCCGCTTAGGCATCTATCTATCTGTCTATCTATCATCTATCTATCTAATCCATCCATCCATCTATTCTCTTTCTCTTTTGATCCAGGTTGAATGATCCATGGATTCTGAATGATTAATATTTAAATATGAAATAACCATGGCGGTGAGCTGTATGCAGCTTTTGGATCCCAAACCCTTTTTGTGGCAAATCTTAAATTCGTTGGTAGTTAGAACACTTGCTCTTCTTGGCATTCTGACTTGAGGCAATTTCTGTCTGTGTGGCCGTCCTCGGGCTTTCTGTTCCCAGAGGACGCTGCCGTCTGCTCATCAGGCTGGAGTATCTGGAGAGAGCAGCTGCAGTTTCTTTCTGACTCTCCATGTGTCTGTGTTAGTCATTAAGAAGAAAATGTGTGCTCATTTATGTTCTGAGTCATAATTCGCCATCAGTTGGTCCCAACAAAATTATGCATGCCAGTCCCGAGGGTCAAGATCTGGTTTCTGTTCCCAGCAAAATGCTCCTAGTGGATATGAAGTAACTCATATAAAATCCTTCTACCTGATGCCAGGGGCTTAGGTGGAGAGCAAATGTTTTGAGAATGATGAAGGCAATGAATGTACAAATGTGCTTTACACAATTGATGTATGTATGGATTGTGATAAGAGTTATATGAGCACCTAATAAAATGATTTTAAAAAATCCATATATATATATATTTAAAACCTCATTTTTCCTGCTATTGAGAGAGAAGAGGCAACTCTTGACCACCTTCCTTATTTTCTCTGGAAAATCGGCTCATACTCTTCTTGACGATAGGGGCCAACACAGTGGCCATGACTTCCGAGAGCTGGGACAGGCCTTGGAAATCAGTACTCCACAATCAGCTTTGCATATGATTTTACTAATAGTTTCCTTATTGTTGTACCTTCTATGATTTAGGTTGTATATATTTAAATAGAATTTAGATTAATTTTATATTTTTTATATTTTATTTTTTTCTTGAATAATAATGTCTACGAATTACATTTTAGATGTGATATATATTCATGATCCTATGAACTTTATATTATAAACATTTAAGTATGTAAATGATATAGATTTTCCCAAGATTACATACATTAAAACAATAATTCTTAAAATAAAAAAGAACAATAGTTTATATACTGTGTGAAGTCAGTGGTTCATAAATCACAGTTTGGGAAATACTGATGTAAACCAATTGCTTCTATTTTTACATGTGGAAATTGCGGTCCAGAAAGAAGACATAATTTCATAAAGTCCCTTAGTTAATCGGAATCCAGGGCTTCTAATTCACAGTCCAGTTTCCCAGACCTTGAAATGTTAGTGTGAAAGGCATTCTGATTGACTAATTTTTTCTGAAAGAAAAAAGTCAGAGCCTTTATCTTTAAGAAGCTCACAATTGGCTTTTGTTAGATGTTGTCAAATTGGCTCTAATTCATAACAACGGTGTGAACGTAACACTGTCTGGCCCTGCACCATCCTTGTGATTTTGTTATGTTCAAGACCATTTGTTGTAGCCACTGAATCAATCCCTCTCGTCCAAGGTTTTCATCTTTTCCACTGACCTGCCACTTGACCACGCATTAGGTCCTTCTGCAGGGATGAGTCACTCCTGGGAACATGCCCAAGGCACCTAAGTCTCACCAGCCTGCTTCCAGGAGGCACTCTGGCTGCACTTCTTCTGAGAAAGATGGTTTTGTCCTTCTGGTGGTCCATGGTACTTTCAATATTTTTTCCCTCAACACCATAATTCAAACCCATCAATTCTTCTTCAGTCTTCCTGATTCAATGTCCAACTTTCAGATGCATCTGAGGCAATGGATAATACCATGACGTGGGTCAGGATCACCTCCTTCCTAAAAGTAACATCCTTGCTTTTCAATCCTCTAAAGAAGTCTTGTGCAGTAGATTTGCCCATTGCAATACATCGTTTGATTTCTTGACTACTGCTTTCATGAACATTGATTGTTGATCTAAGCAAGTGGTCCTAACAACTTCAATCTTTTCTCCATTTATTGTGATGTGACATACTGGTCCTTGTGTGCAGATTTTGGTTGTCTTTATGCTGAGTTGCAATCCACAATCTATGAGGGAAAGAAAAATATATGCATATATATTAATTTGTGTATAAACATTGAATCATTACATAGCAAGTTCAACTAAGATATAAAAATAGTCACAGTGATTATAAAAATAATCATCATATCCCTGATGATTACTTTTATATTATCTTGTGATAACTTTTCTAAGGAGAATAAGCTGCTGATTTTTCCAGAGCTTATTATCACACTTTTTTTTGCAGTTTTATTTAAAAACTGAAAGGGAAAAGAGGGGGGATAGAAGAGAGTGAGCATAGAAGGAGATGGCCAACATTCGAGGACTTATTGATGAATGCTTTAGTTTTTTCTTCCACTGAATGACTGTTACTGATGGAATGCTACCACAGTGAGTATTTAATATTTTGGAAGTGGCATTTATGCTCAAGAGACTGCTTCAGAAATAGCATGTTCCCTTTAATAATGAAGAAATGATTTGCTTTAGAAAATTACAATTGAAAGGCATAAGTGGCTCAGAGCAAGGGGAAGGAGAGATGGACAGTCACAAAAGCATTTTTTGAGTGGACAAAGTTTAGGGAAAGCGAATAGGACATAGTAGAGCATGCAGCAGGCCTCCTTGGGCAACAGCAAGTTACAATGTAGACTGGGGGAACTGAGGAAAAAAACTCCATTTGAGGAAATGAAAATAGAAGACTATCTCCTGTCTTTTGAAAAATGAAACAAAATACGTCCTCCAATTTATTGAATATTAATAATGAAAGAAATATGTCCAGACGGCTCCTCTGACGCAAGGATAGTGAGACTTTGTCTTACGTACTTTGGACATGCTGTCAGGAGAGAGTGATCCCGAGAAGGACACCATGCTTGGTCAACACAGGGGCAGGCCTTCAAGGAGACGGAGGGACACAGGGGCCGCAACAATGGGTTCAAGCACCGCAACATTGGTGAGGGTGGCGCAGGACCGGGCAGTGTTTCATTGTGTTGTGCTGTGGGTTGGAACTGACTTGATAGCCTCTAACAACAATTGTGTTTGCATACAGTTGAAGCAGAATAATTTAAAAAAATCAGTACAGTAGAATTTAACCCCACAGATGGCACTGATTTAGAATAGAAAACAAAAACCTTAACATCTCTTTCTGTTGTTATTTAGTAGCATTCGTATCAATAGAAAGGGAATTAAATAAGTAGATTACACGTTGTATCCCCTTCTCTGCTGTGCTATCAAATGCCAAGGCGCCTGTGGATCCCATACGGATATCAAAACCTTCAGCACAGAGGGTTGTTTCAGGAAGGTAGATTCTCTAGTGTTGTGGGGGTGGGTAACCCACACTCTAACGGGTCCTCAGAAATGACTTTGCAATTGTGGGAAATATTAAAGACAGACAACCAGGGGTCCTTCGTCCCATGTCAGGACTGAGAGCGAGAATCTATTTTCCTATGGGTATATGTCATGGGGTTAGGGATCTGTCAAAAGGCATGCACATCACACAGCTAACATAGGACATCGAATCCCCCTGAACAACCAGGGAGGTGCTACACTTACGGTGGGTTGGCTGTAGAGCCTGATCGTGTTTATCTACAGATAACCTTCAGGCATTGTGAAGCAGCCAGACACAGAAGTGATTCATCTTATATGGTAGCTCCTTTATGACAGTTCTTTTATGGGGGGTTATTGGAGGGAATTTGCCAGACTTGTAATTATGAGCTTGGATGATTTAGCTGTATTACATGTTCATCCAGTCCCTCAGTCTACCACACTCTAACAGTATAAAAGTGAGTGATGGGGGAACGGTTCCCAGTGATCGATGTATAAACACACACCCCCACCAGGGTGACGAGCAACAGGAACATGGATGAAGGGAGACGGTGGACGGTGTAAGATATGAAAATAATAATAATCTATAATTTATCGAGGGTTCATGAGGGTGAGGAAGGAAGGGGGGAAATGAAGGGCTGATACCAAGGACTCAAGTAGTAAGAAAATGTTTTAAAAGCGATGATGGCAACGTATATACAAACGTGCTTGATACAATGGATGTATGGATTGTTACAAGAGCTAGAAGAGCCTCCAACATAATAATTTTTTTAAAGTGAGTAATTAAGAAAATAGTTATTAAGTGCCTAAGTTTGTCATATCCCTTAATTGTTTTAATCCTCATGATTGCTTTGTACGTACTGTGATTTCCTCCCCATTTTAGAAATGAAAAAAATTAAGGTTTAGAGAAGTTGGTAACTCATCCAAGATTACATAACTACTAAATTATAAAATATAGTTTCAAATGCAGATCTAATTCTAAAATCTGTATTAAACAGTTTTTTTGGTCAAAATAAGAGTTTTATAATTAGAAATTGCATTCCTGATTCAATACTTGGAATTAAATTAGACTCTCAGAAGGATGAGCACGTCAGGCTTGGAAATACACCCAGAATGCTCCTAGGAAGCAAAGCTGGTGAGACTTCATCCCATTTTCTTTGGTCATGTCATTAGGAGGGATAAAAAACTGGAGAAGGACACCATGCTTCATAAAATAAAGGGTAAGCAAAAAAAAAGCGGGGAGAATCCAGGGGACCAGATGACTGAGAGGCTGAGAACCAGAGAGAGACACTTTGCTGCTGGCTGAGGAGAGAGAGAGATGTGGCTTTGGGCCATGACTGTATTTTTTTTGCTTCTGGTCTGTAGTAACCTGTTAACTTTCCTAACACCCACTCTCCCTCCCAATAACTGTAAGTGGGTCTATGAGGTCTGTGTGGCCATAGCACTGAATCGTTGTACCCCAAATAAAAGCAGATTGTCACGGGAGGACCGGTTGGTGGTAGACGAGGGCCAATAAGGAGAGTGGGTAGAGGCAAGCCTGACCGCCGTCTCAGGGCACTCGGCCTTGTGCTGGTGTGGAAGATGGATTCTTCTTCCTTCTATAGTCAGGGGAGGTCATGTCTGGCCTGTTAGCCACTTTTTCAGGCACTGGGAGTCAGTGTTTACTTAAGAGCACCTAATAGCAACAGCATAAACTTCCATGTCCAAAAGAAAAATAAACTACAACGAGCTATCTAAATTAATTGAAAGTATTGTAAGCATTGTTTGCATAGTAATCTCCATTAACAATGACACTATCTCCCATAAGAATTCAACTCTTAGTTTATTGACCTATTTTCTTTTAAAATCATTTGGGGGCGGGGGGCTCTTACAGCTCTTATAACATTCTATACATCAATTGTATCAAGCATATTTATACATATGTTGCCATCATCATTTCCAAAACATTCTCTACTTGAGCCCCTGGTATAAGCTCCTCTTCCCCCCCACTCCTGTCCCTTCCTCCCTAGTGTAAGATATGAGATAACAATAACAATAACAACATATAATTGATCAAGGATTTGCCCTATTTTCCTCTAGTTATAATGAAGACTATTTGAACAGTTCTGGAACGTGGGTGGTACAAGAGGTTTGCAAGTGGTTGCTCACCTAGAGGTGGGCAGTTCCAACCACCCAGAAGTTCCATGGTAGAATGGCAGCAATCTGCTCACAGGAGGATTACCATCCAGAAAACCCTGCATGCCACAGCTCTGTTTTGAAATGCACGGGGTCACCAAGAGTTGGATGATCTAGGCAAAGGAGCCAAGGTTTCTTTGTGTTGTTGTTTTGGATTCTCTTTTCAAAACAAGAAAACAGATTCTGAACTTTCCGTTTTACTTTGTCACTTTCTCCATAGCAAGTGAATGCCCTCTACATTATTTAATTGCTCTCAGATTGTGCTCCAAATTGAGACCGTTCTTTATGGAAATAGCCATGGCAGCATCTGGAGATCTGAAAGTCTGGCTAAGAATTTTAATGATGCGTGTCTTCTGGTGGAAGAGATGTCCCTCCAAACTGAATATTTCTCTCTCTCCTTTGCTTTCTATTCTTGGCGTTCTAGCATCCCTCTTGTGACCCACTCTCCCTATCTACCTTCAATAAATAGGTCACAAAAACTATGCTCAGAGATGGTGTGCGAATGTTACGTGAAGGCCTAGTTTATGGGTGTGAGCATTCTTTTAGGCCAACTGGCTGCCCTTGGGTGTAATCTGCCTATGCTTTCCAACCAAGTGTCCAGCAGAATGCATAGTGTTTACCATGTAGCTGTGGGGTGAGCAGGTAACAGTAGTAGATGGGTGGATTAATTCCATAGCTGAGAGTGGCAAAATATTCATACCTAGAATATGTCAAATGTGGAGTGCATTAGCTACCACAGTTGTAAACCTTGCGAAGTTCCTGAGAGCAAGTGGAGAGCAAATATTTTCCGTTGGGATCCCAGGACACCACACTCCTGCCTTCCCCCCTTGTCTCAGACCACTCCTGCTCAGAATCTATCTATCTTTTCTCTGGACTGTGGTTTCAAATTGTGGGAGTTCTAAGGATTTAGTCATGGTCTTTCATTTCGGTTCTCACAGGTTTTACATATCATTTTTATTTCAGCATTTAAACTTGAAAATAAAGAAGGGCTCTCTGTCTTGCTCGTCTCTTCAGGCTTCAGATCAGTGGGTACAACCGCTGACTTGTTATCTGCACCTGGATTTCTCTCAGGCCTCTCCATCTTAACACCTTTGGAAGGTGTGCATCCCTTTTAATCTGCTCTCCCTTTGTTCTTCGCTACTTAATAAATGCTAATTTCATGTACCAGCAGTTCATGCCAGAAACTCAGCAGTCGGGCTCTTCTAGGTTAATTCAGCAACCTAGAGTTTATTCCAGCTGTAATGCAGGCTGCTCTGACCTGCTGCAGAGCCCATACCAAGATATTCTGTTGCAGTTGTCTGTCTGATTTATGGATCTGTGCAATTTCTGGCACAAGGACATCATCTTAGTTTGGACCATCCAGCATTGATAAAATGCACAGAATAACTTCAGAAATAGCTAAAGTAAAAGGCTACTGTGATCCCAGAAAAACATTCATTATTATTTAATTAGAACAGTTAGCATTTAAATAGTTAAATATTACATGAATTTTAGCATTATATCACGGAAACATTTTGATGATGACTTCTTGTTGTAAGTGCAATTGTTAAAAAGAATATACTGCCTTATATAAGGGCTGCCATTTGGGCCACTTTGTGAGGTGCCAATCTGTCACAGGCCAAATGGTTAAATTTCTCAGTTGTCTTTTTAGTGCCATGATTTGTGTTTTCCCCCATTGTTTTTCACTCTCTCAGTATGCATAACTAGCCAAACAGTAAGACAGAGAGATGTCTTTCTTGATTGATACCATCTTACTGACTCCACAAGCTAAATGGATGCGAGGTTGGGAGGAAAGGATGGCTTGATGGTTTAAGAGCTGGGTCACTGGCTGAGGGCTCGGCAGGGGAAGTGGATGCATTTGTGTTTTGGAAACTCATCCTCAAATTCTCCTTCTACCCACCTGTGACAGCTAAGGGTTTGTGTCTGATCCAGGCTGAGCTAGGATTCTTAATGGTTTGGCAATTAAGACCTATTAATTCCCTATAATGTGATCTAATACAATACAATCACCTCCATCCTGGGATATACTATGAGCAGCCAACCAGTTTAAAGACCATTGGGGTGGGAAGCAACATCTTCAGTCAGATAACAGCTCTGATGTAATCAATTAATAGAAGTTTCCCTGGAGGTATGGACTGCTTCCAATATAAGTGGACACCCTAGAAAAGCTTGCTTGATTTTTGCTGGTTCTGGGCTCTCCATCTGGCTCATCAGCCTCCAGTTCTTTGGGCTTGAGCCAATGGACTGCCATATTGCATGCCAATCCTGAGAGTCATCATTGACTTGCCATCTGACCCGCTGACCTTGGATTCATTCACCTTTGCAGCCATAGCCTGACCTGCTAAATTGGACTCATTTGCCTGGGCAGCCACAAGCCATTGTCTTCCTGTTGATTTGGGGTTCATCAGACCCTGCAGCTATGAGAGTTAAGAGAAGCCCCTAGCCAAACTGCTGGCCCACAGACTTGGAACTTGTTCATTTCTACAACTAGATGAGCCATTTTCTTGATATAAATTGTACACTTTGATTAATACTATAAGGAAAAGTACTATGTAAAATAAAAGAGAGGATAATAATTTATATCAATACATCTAGGGAATGACTATCTGTGGAAATGACAGCTATGTTGAGATTGGGAAGTTCTGAAGAAATTAATTAGCTATACACTGGGTAGGAGAGGACCATTCCAGCCAAGAACAGCATTCCCAAGGCTATGAGTTAGGAAAGGCTCAGCTACGTTCATGAAAATGTGCCTGGAGTGTAAAGAATGACAGGGGAACACATTTTAGAAGAGTATGGAGAAATCATCAAAATGGGATTTTGTATTTTTCATTAAGAAGTTTGAATATTATCCTAAATTCAGTGAGACGCTATGAAAATTTTTTTTATTGGGAAAAAAATCACTGTTTGATTTGTGCATTTGAGAAGGTCATTTTTGTTAGTGTGCAGAGGAGGATATGCTTCAAGGTCGTGTGAGGGAGGGAGTGGGAGCCCTGACAGCATAGTGGTACAAGTGGGGCTGCTAACCCCAAGCTCGGCACTTCGAAGCCACCAGCCTGTCCTTGGGAGAAAGATGAGGCTTTCCACCTCTGTCAAGAGTGACAGTCTCAGGGACCCGCAGGAACACTTCTCCCCTGTCCTGTAGGGCCACTGTCACTTAGAGTGGATGGGATGGCAGGGAGTTTTGAGTTAAGCATGAGGAAGGAAAAACATTATAAGAGCTAAATAACTATTTCTATAGCCCAAGGCTAGTTTGGGGAGGTGGGTCAGGTGAACTTTGAATTTTATATTGCCAGACCGTACGGTAGATTGAATGTAGAAAGGTGATATTTCAGTCTGGGTTTCCTGGAGAAGCAAAATTTGTGAAATTTAAATATGTGTGTGCATATAAATGTTCTCATCTGGAATGGCCCGCTCCTAACCCCTGTCTAGTTAATGAATCCCTTCAAAACCTCCCAGTCTCAGCCTGTCATTTCATCAGATAGCCATTCCGTGAATGGATTGGTGTAATGTATTATCCTGTGTTATATTTTTTGATATTACTTTTCCTTAAAGTATTTACCAGTGTACAATTCTATTTTATTGTAATGGCATGGGCACAGACCTGGAGTTGGAAAACCAAAAAAGAAGACCACATGCAACATATCTTAAGCTGAAAGAACTCAAAAAAAAAAAAAAAAGAAAGAAGGAAAGAAAAGGAAACCTCAAGCCTCAGTTTCCTAGATTGAAAGATTCTATGGGCAAAATCTTGAATGATGCAGGAACCATCAAGAGAAGATTAAAGAATATAAAAAATCACTGGGTCAAAAATGACTCATGACATTCCATCACTTAAAGAGGTAGCATATGAACAAGAACCAGTGGTACTGGATGAAGAAGTTCAAGCAGCACTGAAAGTAGCAGCCCAAAACAGGCTTCAAGAATTGATGGAATACCAAGAAAAATGTTTCAACAAGCGATGAAGCAAGGAAGCACTTATGGGTCTATGTCAGGGAATTTAGAAGATACCTTCTTAGTCACCTGACTGGAAGAGATCCAAATTTGTACCCATTCCAGAGAAAGGTGACCCAACAGAATGCTCACATTATAGAACAATATCACTGATATCATATGTCAGTCAAATTTTGCTGAATATCATCCAACAATGGTTGTAGCTGTTCATTGACAGGGAACTGCCAGAGGTTCAGGCCAGATTCAGAAGAGGTCGTGGAACAAGGGTTATAGTTGCTGATGTCAAATAGATCTTGGCTCAAAGTAGAGAATACCAGGAAGAAGTTTACTTGTGTTTTATAGATTATGCCAAGTCATTTTACTATATGAAGTATAGCAAACTCTGGATAGCCTTGACAAGAATGGGGATTCCAAAATACTGTGTTATACTCATGCAGAACCTGTACACAGACCAAGAGGCAGTTGTATGAATGGAACAAGGGGACACTTCATGGTTTAAAATCAGAAAAGGTGTGCATCAGCAGTGTATCCTCTCACCATACTTATTCAATCTGTATGCTGAGCAAATCATTAGAAAAGCTGGACTATATGAATAAAATGCAACATCAGGATTGGAGGAAGACTTATTCACACATGATCTGCTGATGACGTAACCTTATTTGCTGATAGTGAAGAGGACTTAAAGAACTTGCTGATGAAGATAAAGCATTGCAACCTTCAGTGTAGATTACCACTCAACGTAAAGAAGACCCAAATCCCCACAACTGAACCAACGTAATATGAAAAATGGAGGGAAGGTTGAAGTTGCCAAAGATTTTGTTTTGCTTGGATACACAATTAATACTCATGGAAGAAGCAGTCGTGAAATCACAAGAGGCTTTGCACTAAATAAAGCCACTGCACAAGATCTCTTTAGAGTATTGAAAAGAAAGTATGTTACTTTGAGGACTAAGGTGCACCTGACTCAAGCCATGATATTTTTCATTGCCACATATGCATGTAAAATCTAGACATTGAGTACAGAACACTGAAGAAAAGTCGATGGATTTGAATTACGGTGCTGGGAGAGAATATTGACAGCACCATGGACTTCCAAGAGAACATTCAAATCTGTTGGAATAAGTACAACCTTCTGAATGCTCCTTAGAAGAAAGAATGGGGAGATTTTATCTCAGGTGCTTTGGACGTTTTGTCAGGAGAGATTAGTCTCTGGAAAAGAAGATCTTGCTTGGTAAAGTGGAGGGTCGTACAAAAAGAAGACCCTGGACAAGGTAAATTGATACCCTGGCTGCAACAAGGGGCTTATACATAGGAACAATTGTGAGGATGGTCCAGAATTGGGCAGTGTTTTGTCCTGCTGTATGCAGGCTTGCTATAAGTCGGAATTGATTGGAGAGTGTGGCAATTACATAACCTCCTGTCAACTCCTGGCAACTTGTGGAATCTAGCCTGTCAATCAGCCCATAGCCAATGAGGCCTCTGTGTGGGCATGGCTTTCTCCTGAGGATCCAGGGAACTCCTGTATCCCTTCCTGGAGGTGGCAGACACATTCTGCTTCTCTTTCTGCTGACAAGCCACATGGAGACCCCTGATGGAACCAGACCATTGGAGCTGGAGGAGCCACATGGAAACCCACACCAGTGCTCAGATGCTTCCACCGCAGCTGCATCCACAAGACTTTCCACCCACTGGCTTGTGATCTTCCTGCCTTTGGCATCATTGCATGTGTTGCATGAGTCTAAGGAGGAAATTATAGACTGGCATTCAACATATGGGTTAATATAAGACTTATGGACTTGATCTGGACTGGGCTAGAATGCTTTCTTAAGATACAATTGCTCTTTGATATAAAGCTCTCTCTTATACACATACGAGTGCCTATGAATTAGTTTCTCTAGTCCACCCAGACGAACACAGAGAGCACCTAACAACAACTCAACATACGGTTGTTCAGCTGATTTTGACTCAGAGCCACCCTATAGCACAGGGTAGAACTTCCCCCATGGGTTTCTGAATCTGTAGTTCTTTATGAGAGTAGAAATCCTGCTCTTTCTCCCAAGGACTGGATGGTGGTTGCAAACTGTTGACCTTCAGGTTAGCAGTCCAAGTTAACAACAATAGCAACACCTTTATTTGTATCATCACTGTCTCTGCTACTAAGCAGGGAGCTCCAAGAGGGCACTAGCAGCATTTGCTTTTCTCTCGTCACCACGTGTTTGGCAGGGTTTAGCTGGCAATAAATATTTGTTGGTATAAGAGTAATGTGGTTTTTATTTTATATGATAAATCTCAAACCACTGCCATTGAGTTGATTATCACTGGTAGTCACCCTATAAAGGGTTTTCAAAAACGTAAATCTTTACAGAAACAGACAATGTCACCTTTCTCCCGAGGAACAGCTGATCAGTTTGAAGTGTCCACTCTGTGATTGTCACTCCAACCTTTACTAGATAGAGCATGTCACCAGGTCTCCTAGTGGCTTTAAAAAGTTTGTGGAAAAACTCCATTTTCTTCAACTCCATTTCCTTAAATGTTTTGAAGCTCCCTTATATACATACAGTTGTCTGGCATATCTAACTTTGATTCTTGGAATAATTTAGTACACAAAAACTGATATTAAAGATATTATTAGGTTGTATAATAGATAAATTAAATTAGAATTTATCAGAGACATGAAAATATTCATTACATGTACAGTAAGAACTTAATATTGGCTTTTCTTGACAATAATTCAGGTAAATGTTTGTATTACTTGTAGATTGAACAGGTAGGACTTTACAGGATGTATTCCTAAAGTATGTTTTCTAAATTTCGCTATTTCTGTGTGATATGTTCAATTGTGGAAATTTGCTCATTTACTTTTATTAAATAAACCTGTTGGCATTGAGTAGATTCCAAATTATAAAGCTCCTCTATGACACAGCGTGTCAATCTGTCAACTTGCGAAGGGGTGGAGTCTAGCCTGTCAATCAGGTTGCACCTTGACCTCATTTGGAAGCAAGATTGAGATAGATAGCTCATTGGAGGCCAGACCCACTCTCTCTCTGTTTTGTCTTCCTGCTGCAAAGACACATGGAACTACACTAGAGCTCAGGAGTTGGAAGAGCCATTGGAGACCCCTGCCAGCACTGGGATGCTTCCACTGCTACTGGATCCACAAGACTTTCCACCCACTGGCCTGTGATCTTCCTGCATTCAGCATCATTGCATGTTTTGTGTGAGTCTGACGAGGAATTTATAGACTGGTATTGGACATTTGGGCTAATATCAGACTTACAGACTTGATCTGGACTGGATTGGGATTTTTTTTAATATATAATTACTCTCTATATGAAGTTCTCTCTTTTTTTGTTTTAAATCATTTTATTGGGGGCTCATACAATTCTTATCACAATCCAT
>NW_022111369.1:45328758-45363151 GCF_000313985.2 Echinops telfairi
CCATAGCAAGATAGGCAATGAATGAAAACACAGTGATGACAACAAAAAAGAAAACCAATGACCCATAAAAGAATATATTAATTAAAATTTTAAAAAATTTAAAAAGAAAGAAAAACCTGTAAATAGATTTGATCTCTAGGCGTGTCCTTCTGTCAGGTCCAATGGGGTGTCACTCTCTGGCCCCAGAGTCTGTCCTTTGCACTCCTTCAGGGGCTCCCTTCTGTGCTCCTATGGTTGCTCTGCTGCACCCCTTTAGCGGTTTGCCTCAGTGTCACAGGGTCAGTCTGGGCCAGTCCTGACACTGGGTCTCCAGAAAGTTCTTTCTTATACACGTATGAATATGAATTTGTTTCTCTAGTCTACCCAGATTAACACACACAGTAAGTAATTTAATTTCAATTAAGAAATAAAGACATGCAATTTCAAGCAAAAATGGAAAGCTCAGAACTTGATTTAAAGTGTTTTTGCTCCCTTGGCTGGGATTTTCTTTAGGCGGTAAGGTAGGGAAGGGCAGTCATGGCTCCTCTCTCTTTTCCCAAAATAGGCTCCTGTTTTCTTCGTTTTCGTCTTGCTGACTGTGGTATTCTATCTCTACCAGGTCTCATGTGATAGGGGAAGGTGGATAAAGTGAGAAGAGGCAGGAAATTCTCACATGTTGACTAATCTTGTTCAACAAGATTTTAAACAGCCTTGGTGCTATTTGGGCTTGCTGTTAGAGATTGACCTTATGTATAAGGGTAACTAAAAAAGTATTACTAATAAGGTTCAAGTTTATACAAAATAAATGTATTTATTATCACAGCAGGGGTAGTGGCAGATAAGTCCTTTTAGTAATACACTTTCTTTAGTCCTGCTAGTGTACCTTATAACAAAAAATCCAAACCACACCTTAGATGGCCTGTTGTTGTTTTTTTTAGAAAAAACATCTTATGAATAGTAATATGTACTGCATACAATGTTGCAGTATATAATTCACTCATCTCATCATATTTGTAAATTTATATGTAATGTTTCCAAATCTTAAAGATAAAGATCAGATTTATAAAGATACTACTAATAAATGCAATAATACTGAAACTGAAAAACATTAAAGAGGTGTTGAACTTACATGAGAAGCTATTTAAGACGGAATCATCAGAATGAAACATTGCCCTAAATTGGTGCACTGCCTCTCTTAATTATTTCATTTTCACAATTCTGTGAATAAAACCCCTTATTTCCTGTAGTTTGAAGATAGGAAAATAAAGCCCAGAGAAGTTAAATGATCTGGTTCTAGATCCCACAGGTAGAAATCAGCGGGACTGATATTTGAATTAAAAAGATCTGGATTCACACATCTGGACTGAATCTCTGGTGAATTTCTTCTGGTCAGAGTTAAGGGATGTGAATATCCTTGTTACCAGACAGAAAAGCATTGTAAAGTTGATTATGGAAGCCATCGTTCGGTTAAAATGCAATATTTTATCATTTGATCTCCCTTTTGACTAATTTTAAAGCTGTTTCAGATCTTTAAGAAAATATGAAGGGGAAATACCCATTTCCCCTGGTGAATCTCCTCTGACCACGGACCAGGGATGCAAATTGCCTTGCTATCTTGCAGAGTGCATTTGGAAGTGGAGTGTTGCAACTGCAGTTAAGTCAAGTTTAGTGCCCAGATAGATAGGATATCATTTATCTAGAATAAATAAATTTATTGAGACAGTAGTTGGGATTAATGGTGCCTTGAGGATATGGCAGGGGAGGTTCAGGGGAATGGGGGCTAATAACGATGAGTACAAGAAAGAAGAAATGTTCTAAAACTGATTTTGGTGACGATTACACAAGTCTTCTTGATGTGATTGTACTATTTATTTGTATGATATGTGAATTATATGCCAAAAAACTCAGTAAAAATATATTGATTCAGAGTCTACATTCCCAACCCTAAAGGAGCTTGGAGGTGCTGTGTTCTAGGTGGTGAGTGGCAAACCAGGAAACCAGTGGTTCCAACTCCCTGGCCACTCCTAGAGAGAAAGCAAAACACTCTCCTCACCAGCCTGTGCAACCACGAGCTGTCGAAGGGATCAGGTACCAGGCATCCAAGAACAAAAATTCATATCATTGTGCATGAGGGGGAGTGCAGAGTGGAGACTCAAAGCCCATCACTAGGCAACTGGACACCCCCTTACTGAAGAGTTGTGGGGAGGAGATAAACCAATCAGGGTGCAGGGTAGCAACGATGAAACATATAACTTTCCTCTAGTTCTTATATGCTTCCGCCACCCCACTATCATGATCCCAATTCTACCTTACAAATCTGGCTAGACCAGAGGATGTGCACTGGTACAGACAGGAACTGGAGACACAGGGAATCCAGGGCGGATGAGGCCTTCAGGACCAGTGGTGAGAGTGGTGATGCCTGGAGGGTGGAGGGAATGTGGGGTGGAAGTGGGGATCTGATTACAAGAATCTAGGTATAGCCTCCTCCCTGGGGGATGGACAGCAGAGAAGAGGGTGGGGGAAGACATCGGACAGTGTAACATATGACAAAATAATAATAATTTATGAATTATGAAGGGTTCATGAGGGAGGGAGAGGGGGAGGGGGAAAATGAGGAGCTGATATCAAGGGCTCAAGTAGAAGGCAAATGTTTTGAGAATGATGATGGCAACAAATGTATAAATGTGCTTGACATGATGGATGTATGTATGGATTGTGATAAGAATTGTATGAGCCCCCAATAAAATGATTTATATTAAAAAAAAAGATTTTCAGTCTCTGAAATCTTTAGATCTAGACTCTACTCTCCCCAGTAAAGATTTGGTAGATCTTTAGATCTTTGGTAGATTTAGAGCTAGACTCTCCACTCTCTCCAGTGAGAAACACGCTCCAGTAAAGATCTTCAGTCTCTGAAATTTTCAGATCCAGACTCTGTATGGGGTCATTATTTGTCAGAGTCAACTCTTTGGCCATGAGTTCAGTTTGGTTTTATAATTGGTTGCTATCTCCAACCAGGAGAAAGACTAATGGTATTTCGCCTGGAGAGACCAAAAAATGTACTTCAGGTTCACTGCTCCTAAGGATCTAAATTAATCAGATAGAGCTTAAATAATCGAGAAAAATTGGTAGTTCCTGTATCCTCTAAAGTGTCTTTTTAATTATTTGTCTCTCAAGTAACCTCCTAGTTACTGTCAGACTTGATCTATATCAACCTAGCCAATCAAGTTCAAAACATTTTATACCTGCCCATCTTCCTTGGTGTTCATATTACTGAATTAGCTCAATAAACTCAATTTATTTCCTAATGCTGGTTTTTCACAAATTGCGACTGGCATCTGTATATCTTGGAAGGCTCTTTTCCTGGCTAGATTTTTGTTGTATTAGAACAGATCACAAGTTGCATTGATGAATGCCATGATAAGACATGATAAACAGTACATTATAGCTGGGTAAAACTGAGAACATGCAAATAGAACAACCAACTCAGTATTGGGGGCAGTATTAGATTCCATAAGATAATGTATACAAGAACAACGAATATTTTTTGGCATGGGGTAGACATTCAATTAATGTTGTCAGAATGTGAATCATTGTGAACAGAGGTTAGAATATGACTAAAGCTAAAGGCAGAGAGGCAATAGGAGTGGGTTTGTATTGATGGGGTGTTTTTTATAGCCAGATACCATTTGTGGTGGTTTGTATGCCTATAGTTTTGCATTGTGAAATCAGAAGTACTTTTATAAAATGACATTTTTTGTGTGTGAAAAGAGACAAATAAATAGGTCCACTAAATGCCCCTTATCGTGTTTGAAACTTGAATGCAGAAATCAGGTACTTCGGGATCATTATTTAAAATACCCACTCTGGTTCTGTCATCAGGTGGGGCCTGATATTCTGCGTTTCTATCAAGCTCCCAGCTGATATCAATGCAGTTGCTCCATAAACACTTAGAATAACAGCAAGCTACACTGGGCTGCTGTGTTAGGCTGGTTGACTAGAGAAACAGATTCATTGACATTCATGTATGTGTAAGAGAGGATGTTATATATCAAGAAGTAATTAACATTTATGCTTGAGTATAAACTAACCCGAATATTAGTTGAGGCACCAAATTTTACCGCCAAAACTGCATTAAAAATGTGCTGAAAAACCCAGCTTAGACACGAGTATGTATGGTCTGCATCAAGCTAACACCCCAGCCAAATCCAGATAAGGTCCATAAGTTCAATAATAGCCCCCCCAAGTCCAATATTAGCCCCAAAATTAGCCTCAGACTCAGCAGCACATGCAATGATGCTGAGTGCAGGAAGATCACAGGCTGGTGGGTGGAAAGTCCTGTAGGGCCTGTGGTGGTGGAAGCATCTCTAGGGTTTTGGCTGCCATCAGCGTGGCTCCATGTGGCTTGTCTATAGAAATATGTAGTAGAGAGGGTGTTTGTCCCATCTTCAGGGAGGAAGACAGGAGTTCCCAGAATCCTCAGGAGAAGGCCATGCCCACACAGGGGCATCATTGGCTATGACATGATTGGCAGGCTTGACTCCAATCCTTCTCTCAAGTTGACAGGAGATTATGTAACTGACACAGCTGCTAACTGCTAGGTTAGTGGTCCAAACCCACTAGCCAGTTCTAGGGAGAAAGATGAGGCAGTCTGCTTCCATTAAGATTATAGCCTCTGAAACTGTATGGGGTTCTACTCTGTTTTATAAGAGCACTGAGTGGGAATCATCTTGATGGCAGTGGATTTTGTTGTGTGTGTGTGTGGTGTGTTTAGTTTGGAAAGGACACAAAACCAGTAATTCAGGGCAGGGAAATCAGAAACATTCATGATATGGTCAATGACCTTCCAATCACCTAAGAATCGGGCGCATCCAGGGGTGACTGATGATGCCTTTCAGGTATGGGGCATTCATGCTGAGGTAACTAAAAGTAGAAGTCACATGGTCTAGAGAGAGTAAATGTGACTACTGATTTCTCTTTTGCCTCAGTTCTAGCCACTTTGTCAAGGAGCTTAGGTGGTCCTATAGGACACTCACAGGACCGCTTACTGCAAGGTGGGTTGTTCAAACCCACCAGCCCTTTTGGGAGAGAATGATGAGGCTGTCTGCTTCTGTAAAGATTTATAAACTCAGAAACCTCAGAAATCAGGTTGCTATGATTTGGAAATTATGGCAGTGGATTTAGCCACTTGGTGATGAAAGAGAATTGCTATTAAACAACAACAAAGAAGAAACAACTTCCATAAAGTTCACCACTGGACTTCTGAGGACAGTTAGAGAACTTCGCTTATTTCGCATGTTGTATTGAACAGTTCATTGGGAAAATGTATGCCACGGGGAAGGAAGGGAAGGACAGAGAGCGCTGCAAAGTGCTTTAATAATAAGCCAGGTATTTCTCATTGAAAAGGACAGGAGAAAAATGAAAGAAACAGAAGGAAAAGGGCTGGCAGAAATCAAATCCTATTTCC
Organism: Echinops telfairi; assembly: GCF_000313985.2. NCBI lineage: Eukaryota > Metazoa > Chordata > Mammalia > Afrosoricida > Tenrecidae > Echinops > Echinops telfairi. The sequence goes on from NW_022111369.1 coordinate 45,334,202, forward strand.
TCCAGGAAGCCTGACCTCCAACAGTAACAGTCCCCAAAGGATTCCTCTTGCTCCCAGGAGACACTGTAGATTAGATTGGCATTGTGTTTAGTAGACAGGCCTTGAAGCTAATTTCTCTTGACCTTCTCATGTGATTCTTGTCAGTCTGGTTTTCATTTGTTAAGCTTGCTCTAATTATGTGCATAATGGTTCATTATTTTTAATAAAGGAAACAATTATGCAAATGTGAGGTTTGTGGTTCACTGAGGAGTTGTTGGCTAATTAGGTACCAGGACAAAAAACACCATTGCCAAACAGATGGCCAAAAGAACTCCATTAAGCTGAACCCGAGACCTCTTTAGGAGCATAGAACCTACAAGAGAAAGTGAATGCCCAATGAAAAGATAAGATGCTACAATAACTGGGCGAGAGCTCAGGACTTTGATCAGAACAACTATTCTTCATCATGGATGATGGATGGCTGATCCAAATTACCCAAGGCCCACCCACATTTCCTAAGCAGCGGCTCCTGTTTAGGTTGGGCTTAAGGCCTTCTAACCTTAGAGGATATGCTGGCTCTGATCTAGTCTTTCTTTTTTTTTTTCCCTAGTCTAGCTCCTGGGAGATTTCCTTCATTTTCCTGGTGCTAATTCCATTTAGTTAAAATCGTTATCTACAAGTTCCTATGTGATCAAATGTTTCCTTGCCTTGTTATTGTTTGATGTTGTATATTTGTCCCCAGAGCCCATGTGCGATGGAATGAAATCCTGTCTACCGCTGCACCAGCCTCATGATCTGCTGCCCATGAGACAATTGTGCTGCATCGTTCAGGAGATTGCTAGGCCTTTCCTCCTAATCCATCTTCGTCTGGAAGTGTGCTGGAAATGTGCTGAGCATTGTACAAACCTTCAAGCTTCCACTGAAAGATAGGTGCTGGTTGTACATGAAGGGTGTTGATCAAGATTTGAATCCAGGTCTCCTGCATGGGAGGGAAGACCTTTACCACCGAACCACTCATTGTCAGCTCATCCCGACTCCATTCACGGAGACACAGTTACACCTTGAATATTCCAAGCTCCTTTGTCTTTTTCCTACATGGCTCACTACTTTCCTGGCCTGGTGGTTAGCAACCCCCAAGGTAGCTCACTATAACACCAGAGCTCCTTTTAGCACTCTCTCTATGCCAGGAGAGAGTGACCTGCAAGGTATTGCTAGTCAATCCAGACAAGATATTTCACAAAAGAAAAAGCACCTCCTATATGAGTTAACAAAGGAGCATGGTGAATGGGTAGCACCTTGGGCTTCCAACCAGAAAGCAGCAGTCCTGATTCGCCCACCACTCTGCACCATTCACAGCCTTGGAAATTCACAGAACAGTCCTACTCTGTCCTGGACGGTCACTGTGAGTGGGAATCTATGGCAGCTAGAAATTAACAAAGCGTCTGCTGCTGATTCGATATGAAGGTAGCTGTAGCATTATGAGGTGGCTGCTTCCAGAGTGTGGAATTTGATTAGTCTTGGAAATATTAGCTTGAGTATTTCTAATTAAGGTAGTTTACCTGTTAAGGAGTCGCTCCAAAAATGCAAATTAAAATTCCCACCTATGTAGCATACTATCTGTAAAAGTGATTTAAAGTAACTTGTAAACAATTTGGTTAATTGTTAAGTTTATGGTTAAATGTCTGGCATCCCCTTGAGTTGCATGTAACCTCGATCAAATGGGAGTTGAAGGTGGCTTTTTATACCCAACATCTAGAACCTGCCTATGTTGGTGACCAAGAAATGTTTTTGGAAAAATTAAGATCAGCTGCCATGCTCTCTCCCTTCCTTCTCAGTCAATTCATTTTGCTTTTCATTCTCATCAATCATTCTTCCTACCTTTTTCTTAATCCCTCCTCATCCTTCTTTGGTTCCTTTCCTTTCTTATTGATGTTGGAAAGCCATGCAGCACTTCTAGAAGTCTGGTGGCATCGCTGTTATTGAAGAACTAATGTGTTTCTGTATTTGAGGTCCATCTGTGCCCTCATGGTACACTGGTGTGTGCTCTTGTGCTGACCAAATAATGAACATGCAGATCCCAACAGCCCTCTGCATCCTTTCTCCTTTTCATTTCTCCTGGTTTGAGATAAATGGATTGTTTAAAAACTGGATGCCCAAAATAGGGAGAGATAAGGCACAAAAGGGCTGCCTTATATATGTTCAAAAATACTTAAAATATATAAATATATTTTCATGAGAGGGGAAGATGTTGATAAGAATATAGGAATAATATAATAATTATTGTTAGAATATTTTTCTTTGCTCACTTATAGAAACTGAGGTTTAAATGTGGCAAATACAGTTTGATTATATATGTTTTAGCTGTATCCTGTTATTGAAAACATGATTTTATGACTATCTTTTGAGATTATGTATGGTTACAGAGCTGTGTACAGATGTTAAGTTGACAAGGGGTGGTCTGTGGCAGTTAGATGTTATGTCAACTTGCAATTGTGTAGGAGTGGAATGCAACCTGTCAATCAGTTCACAGTCTGATGATGCCTCCTGGGAAGTGTGGCATTTTTTAATAGACACTGGGGCCCCGCCCATCTCTGTCTGTTCCTTCAACTTACTGCTTGCTGGGACTCTGTGCCTGCCTCCAGCAGTGGACCCCTGTGGGATACCTGACCTTGAGAGCAGCCGGTGCCCTGTCATGTTCCCACAGGCCTTGCATCCATGTGACTCTGCACCTGCTGGCCTGTGATCTTCCTGCATCCCACTTCACCTTTCTGCACCATCAGCCTGCACAATATGGAGTCTAAAGAAAGCACCGGTAGTGTTCTACCTATCAACTTAAGTTGGACTGGGCTAGGATGCCTTCTTGATATAAGATTTAACTTCTTAATATAAAGCTCCTTTTCATACATATATGAGTATCACTGGTTTTGTTTCTTAGACTACTCACAAGGGAATAATATGAAAAAATGCCTTGCTTCACTTACCTTTCTCTTCTCACTGTTTTTGCTTAAAAGCTGAAAAGGATTATCTGGCTTATCTAAGAGAATTAGCTACTTAAGAGGAATGGTGTTGCATTCCTCATCAAAAAGACCATTTCCAGATCTATCTTGAAGTACAATGTTCTCTGTGATAGGATAACTTTCAAGGAAGATCAGTTAATAAGCCAATGATGAAGAAACTGAAGAATTCTACCAACTTTTTTCAGTCTGAAAACCATCTATTATATAATCAAGGTGCATTAAGAACGACTGATGATTGGGATGTGAAAATTAGAAACACAGAGGAAGAATCAATTGTTGGAAAATATTCTCTTGGTGATAGAATTAGTCATAGTATGTGTAGTAGTTACATGCTTTTGTGTCAACTTGAGGTGTAGGGTTGGAGTCTAGCCTGTCAATCAAGTCACAGCCCGATGGTGCCTACTTGTGGGCACAACCTCATCATAAGGAGAGTCTTGTTAACTTCCCCATCTCTCTCTACCTTCACAGTCTGGCTATCAAGTCACATGGAGAACTGCCAGAGACACCACCATTGGATTCACACAACTCTGCACCCACTGGCCGGTGATGCCCCTGCCTTCTGTGCCATTGCATGTGGCTGTGTGAGTCTGAAGAGGGGTGCAGGGACTATCAGACTTACAGACTTGTTCTGGGCTGGGATGTTTGCCTGATATCTAATTACCTCTTAATATAAAGCATTCTCTTACCCATATATGAGTGTCACTGAACTTGTTTCTCTAGTCAGCCCGACCTAACACAGTATGATAGAATTTTCTAAGATCAATGATTTATTCATTGTAATTACTTTTCTTCAACAACATAAATGGTTAATATATATGTGAACCTGACCACATAAAATATACACATCTGTGCAAAGAGATGATAGAGAAGCTCAATACCATGTATTGAGTGAGCAATATTGCCCCTGGGGGTCACGGGAATTATTTCAAAGTGGTCAAGGGTAGGCACTGGAATGATCCAAGGGGGACTACAAAAGCAGATACCTATACTTTATTCTGGATTATAGGCTACATATAGTATAAAAGGTTTTAATTGCCACTGGGGTTTTCAGTAGTATTTTTTCCCCCGGAAAGGATGCAGTAGCTAAAATAAGTTTGGGAACCTATGCTTAACACCATCAGCCCAAACAAGGCCAGGGAATAACTGTAGAACAGACCATTAATATCTTATATGAAAGTTCAGATTAAAGCTGAAGAAAATTAAAAGATGCTCAACAAAGCCAAAATATGACAATTAGTATAACGCACTTGAATTTAGAGACCACCTCAAGAACATATTAGATACATTGAACACTAATGCCCAAAGACAAGATGAATTGTGGGATGACGTAATGAACATTATACATGAGGAGAGCAAAAGATCATTTAAAGGCCAAAAAATAAATAAAGTAAAGATCAAATTTGATATCAGAATAGGCTCTGAAGCTTGCCCTTTAATTTAGAGTAGCTAAAGCAAATAGAAAAAAAAGATGATATGAAAGAATTGAAAAGAAGGTTCCAAAGGGCATCTTCCAGGAGTGTTATAACAACAAGTGCAAAGACCTGGAGTTTGAAAGCCAGAGGGAAAGCGCATGCTCAGCAGTTTCAATCTAAAAGAAGGAAGGAAAAATGTACTTTCCAGTTGCAATATTGAAGGATTCTGTGGGCAAAATACTGAAAGACACACAAAATATCATGAGAAGATGGAAGGAATTCACCAAGTCACTACCAAAATGACTTGATTGACATTCCATCATGCCAATAGGTAGCTCTGAACACAAACCAATGGCAATGAAAGAAGATGTCCAACCTGTACTGAAGGCGTTGGTGAAAATCAAGGCTCCAGGAGTTGATAGAATATCAACGGAAATGTTTTAAAATACCGATGCATTACTAACTGCACTCAGTAGTCAAAGAGATTATTATGCTGGAGAAAAATCTTTGAATTACTATGTACTCCCAAAAGAACAAATGAATCCCTCTTGGAATTCAGCTATCATCCACCTTAGAAAGGAGAATGGCAAGACTTTGTCTCAAGTTCTTTGGGCATGTGACCAACAGGACGGGTCCCTGGAAAAGGACATCATACAGGTGGAAGGCCAGCATGAGGAACACCCTAGAGAAGATGGATTGACACAGTGGTTGCAACATAACATAACAATACTTTAACTGCTGCTGTTGTTGTTGTTAGATGCCAGGGAGTCCGTTTCAAACCATAACAACCTTATACACAACAATAAAACACTGCCCAGTCCTGCGCCATCCTCACAATTGTTCCGATGCTTGAGCCCATTGTTGTAGCTGCTGTGGCAATCGATTGCATTTAGGGCCTTTCTCTTTTCTGCTGCCCCTCTTCTTTACCAAGCATGATGTCCTTCTCCAGGGACTGGTCCCTCCTGACAACATGGTCAAAGTATGTAAGAGAAAGTCTCTCCATTCCTCTAAAGAATACTATGGATGTACTTCTTCCAAGGCAGACATCTTGGTCCTTTAGCCTTTGTCCCTTGTACGTTCACTCTTCTTCACCAGCACCACAGTTCAAACGCATTGATTCTTCTTCTTCAAACACCCCCAAACACACTCAAACTGACTACCATCAAGTTGTTCCAATTCTGAGTGACCTTCTACAGGGCTCTCAAGGAGAAAGAATATCATCTCACATTTCTCCCATGGAGCAGCTGGTAAGTTTGAACCATCAACCTTCCAGTTATCAGTCCAAAGTGTATCCAACAATACCATTAGTTTTCTTAAAAAGGGCAATTATGTATTATATTGTTTATAATTTAATTTTAAATTGTAAATAGATACTAGCATTTACCATATTCATCTGTTCTCTACATTGGCATGTTTGTTATTTGTCTCCTTTCACTAAATTATAAGCTTTATGGGAATATAAACACTGATTGTCATCCCATTTCTGAGCAACCAAGGACTCAGTCAAATAAAGACAAACAAACAAACAAACCCCAAACTCACTGCCACTGAGTCCGTGCAGATCCCTAGTCCCCTGCTAGGTTAGGATAGGACTGCCCTCGTGCCTTTTGGAGGTTGCAACTATTTACAACATTTGTGGCTTCAAACTGTTGACTTTGTATAACTCTCTACAGCAACAGGGCTCCTAGGGACTCAGTCAGCAGGACTGCAAAAGATGGTTTCCCAGGGCACCTTTCCGATGCGTGTTTCTGTATCCTCAGTGCACAGAGCAGCTGTGAATAGAAAATGAATGATACCTACTCCATGGAGTTGAGAAGTAAGTGGCTGGGTCTTTACATTTTTTTTTTTTAATGAAAGGCACTTTTCTTACTTAAGATGAGTAGTTGAGCAGCATCTAGCACTTTAGTGCTACCCAGTAGATAATGGGAAAATGAATAAGACACTGCTGTTGTTGTTACTAGGGACCAATGAGTCCGTTCAGGAAGCCTATGCACAGCAGGACAAGACACTGTGCGGTCTTGTGCCACCGTCTCCATTGTCCCTATGCCTGTGCCGCTGTGTTAGCCCCTCTAGTCGAGGCCTTCCTCTCTTGGGCTGCCCCTCCACTGTAGCAAGCATGATGTCTTTCTCCAGAGCCTGCTTTCTCATGACAGCCTGTCTAGAGTATGTATGATGAAGCCTGGGTGTGCTTGCCTCTGAGGAGCACTCCGGCCTTACTTCTTCCAAGACAAATCAGTTTGTCCTTGGAGCTACTTTCACTATTTTTGGAAATACTTTCAATATTTTTGCCAGCACCACAATTCAGATGCATTGATTCTTCTTTGGTCTTCCTTATTCAACGTCCAAATTGGACGTCCATGTGAGGTCAGTTAAAATGACTCGGATCAAGTGCACTTTAGTCGTCAACGGAATAACCTTGCTTGTCAACAGTCAAAAGGGATTGTGTGCAGCAGCGTTACCGAAGGCAAGGCGTCTTTTAGTCTCTTGACTGCTGCTTCCATGAGCATTGATTGTGGATCCAAGTAGGACAAAATCCTTGGCAGCTTCAAGCTTTCCTCCATTTACCATGATGTGACCTATTGGTCCCGTTGTGAAGATTTTGGCTCTTCCTTACACTGAGTTGTAATCCATACTAAAGGCTGTAATCTTTGATCTTCATCAGCAAGTACTTCAGGTGCTCCTCGCTTTCAGCAAGAAAGGTTCTGTCAACTGCATATTGTGGGTTGTGAATAAGCCTTCCTCCAATCCAGATGCCACATTCTTCTTTATGTCCTCCACCTTCTCTGGCTATTTGCTTAGCACACAGGTTGAATAAGCATGGTGAGATGATACAACCCTGCTGCATACCTGTCCAGATTTTACAACATGCCCTCTTCCCGTGTTCTGTTCTCACAACTGCCGTATGATCCATGTGTGAGTTCTGCATGAGTATCATGAAGGGATGCCACCACCCCTTGTCTGTCAGTTTGTCACTCTGTGGTGGCTTATGTGGTGCTCTGATGCTGGAAGGAGACACTGCTCTCTAGGAATTCAAAAGCTGGTGTGCCTGGGGGAAAGAACAACAACACAATGACCATGATGTGGGGACATTGGTGGACAGAAACGTGATCTTTTCCTGCTAGGAAAAAGAGTTCAGGAATCAGGAAAGGCAGACTACGGGAGGTGCCTTCCACTGTTGTCCTCGATTTCATCAACCAGAGAATAGGAGCTAGGTCTTTATTTCTAGTGGAGGGAATGCAAGGAGATCAGATCATTAAAAAAATAATTTTATTGGGGCCTCGTACAACTCTTATCACAATCCATACATATATCCATTGTGTCAAGCACATGTGTACATTTGTTGCCATCATCATTCTCAAAACATTTGCTTTCTCCTTGAGCCCTTGGTATCAGCTCCTCATTTTTCCCTTCTCTCCCCTCCCCTCCCTCCCTCACAAACCCTTGATAATTTATAAATTATTATTATTTTGTCATGTCTTACACTGTCCAACGTCTCCCTTCACCCAGTTTTCTGTTGTCCACCCCCAGGGAGAGGGTTATATGTAGATCACTGTGGTTGGTTCCCCCTTTCTTCCCCACCTTCCCTCCACCCTCCTGGTATCTCTACTCTCATTTTTGGTCCTGAAGGGTTTATCTGTCCTGGATTCCCTGCATTTCCAGCTCTGATCTGTACCAGTATACATCCTCTAGTCTACCTGGATTGGTAATGTAGAATTGGGATCATAATAAAACCCCAAACTATTAGGATCATCAATGAGGGAATTGGGACCACCTGAGAACTTTGGCACAGGGAATACATAGGCTATTAGAAATAGGGAAGGACACAAACACAGAGGAGGCACAAATAGACAAGTGAGATATACTGAAGATAAAACACCTGCATACATCAAAAGAATTCATCAAGAGAGTAATAAGACAGTCCACGGACAGGGAAAACATCTTTAGCAATGACACAACAGACAAAGGCCTTATCACTAAAATCTACAATACTCTGCTATCTTCTAAAAAGAAAAAAAAAAAAACTGAATTGCCCCCTGAGGAGGTGGGCAAAGGACCTGAACAGTAGTTTCATAGGGGTGAAAATCTGAATGGCCAATAAACATATGAGAAAATGTTCCCGATCTTTAGCCATAAGAGAAATACAAATTAAAACAACAGTGAGATACCACCTAACACCCTCAAATATAGCCCAATTCAAAAAATCAGAAAGCAACAAGTGTTGGAGGAGCTGTGGTGAGATAGGAACTCTCATCCACTGCTGGTGGACGTGTAGGTATGTACAACCACTATGGAAATTGATTGGTGATATCTAAAACAGATGGAAATTGAGCTACCATACGATCCAGCAATCTCCCAATGGGGCATATACCCAGAAGAGGCAAGAAACAAACCACAGTCAGATCATTTAATTAATCTCTTAACTGCCCTGGTTAAGTGGTGTGGGAAACTTGGTTCGTATTCTAACAAACCGAAAACCTGCAAAGAATGGCTAGGGTAGGAGTTAGAGAGTAAATGAAACAGAATGGGGTTGTGATGGCAATATTTCAAATGGTGAAGGGGAAGTAGTTGGTTTTTAGTATCTCTCTCCTCTAAGGAGACTTCCAATTCCAACTGCTCTCAGAGGCCTTATGCTATCTCAAGTTAACCCGCACTTGAATATATACATTTATTTTTCTCATTCTATGTCTTCATCTGAAGGAGTCCTGGTACCTCAGTGGGTTAAGAAAAGGATTACTAACCATGGGTGGTGATTCAAACCTCCCAGCTGCCCTGTGGGAAAGAGATGAGGCAGTCTGTGTCCATAAAGTTTTACAGTCTCAGAATCCCTAGGCAGCAGTGCTACCTCCCCCTATAGAGCTGCTGGGAGTTGGAATGGATTCACTGACAGATTTTTACTCCACCCCCATTGCCACAAAGTCAATTCTGACTCATAGTGACCTAAGGAATTTGGGTTTATGGAAGTCTTCCTGTTACTCTCTTGGGACTTAGTTGTTTATTTGACTAACTTTTTACCCAGTGTGATGAATTAAATTATGTTCTCAAAAACTATATTTGGGATCAAAAAGATCAGGTGACTGGTGGGACAGAGACTAGTGGAACCCCTGAGATTATGCAAAGAAACTCCCATGACTCAATTTTCAACCAAACCATAATCAGGTATATAAGGGGAAAAATAACACTGGGGAAATAGACACTGAGATAGTTAAGGTTTATTGTGCCAACCTGGCCGATAAACACATGTGGGATTAATTAAAGGGTGGAGAGATAAATGGCTCGGTGAACCTCGCTTTTCTAGTTCCTGGGTCTCTTGCTTTCTGACGGTCGGACCAGGGTGCAGTTGCCTTAGCCAGTTCCCTACTTCAGCTGGCAAGGCTCAATTCCTGCAAGATATCCCCAAGGAGAAGCTGCATGAACCTACCCCGATGCAACCCTGGGTGCTGGAGCAGTCGCTTGGAGACCCCTGCCAGCACTGAGATGCTTACACGCTCACTGATTCGGCTTTCCTCCTGCAGTCGGCGTCCTAGTGTGTGTTTTTTGAGATGAAGGAGGACGTTGTGGATTGATGTCGGACATATGGACTAATGTTGGACCTATGGGCTTGGACGGCACTGCTTTCTTAGTGTACACTTACCCTTTAAATAAAATTCTGTCTTTTACATACGCATTTCTGTGGATTTGTTTCCCCAGTTTACCCACACTAACACAGACACATTAGAGAGTGACTCACTATTTGAGATAAAAAGGGGGGCATTTACTTGAGGACAGAGTTCAGACAGGTTTAGGAAAGAAGAAGGAATGGAAACAGGAAACCCAGGGAGGAAGTGGGATCAGTGATGTTACACTGTGGGGATTGCAATCAATGATATGAAACAAACCGTGTACAAATTGTTCAATGGAAAATGGTTCTGCTCTGTGAAGCTACACCCAATTCACAGTAAAAAGTAAAACTAAACCAAAAAACATATTAGAATCTTAGCCACCCAGAACTACTGAATATAGCTTTGTTTGAAAATGGGTTCTTTGAAGATATTACCAGCTAAGTTAGAATCCTAATGGTGTAATGGGTTATGCATTGGGCTGCAAAAGATCAGCAGTTCAAAACCAGCAGCCCCTCAGCAGGACAGAGAGGGGGCTTTCTACTCTAAAGATTTACAGCCTTGGAACCCCTCGGGAGCAGTTCTAGTCTGCCCTTTAGGGTGGCTATGATTCAGGATTGACTTAATGGTAGTGCATGTAGCAGCTAATCAAACATATGGTCACACCATAATTTGGTGAGTCCCAATCTGATTAATACAAATTAAAACTAATAGTCAATTTTGACTCCTGACAACCCTGTGTGTCAGGGAACAACCCTATTTCATACAATTTTCAATGGATGAGTTGGCAGCGAACCAATGGCAGTGAGTTTGAATTTTTGGTGGGGGATTTTCCGAAGTAGATTGGCACACTTCTCCTCTGAGGTACTTCTATGTGGACCCACACTTCCAACCTTTTGGTTAGCAACTAAGCATTTCAACTGTTTGCACTGCCCAAAGACTTCCCAACCTGAGTGGTTTCCTATGAAAGAGAAGAGACACACAGACACCGAGGAAAATGACTGTCACAGTGAAGGCAGGGATTGGAACTGCAAGCCAAGGAATGCCAAGGATTGCTGGCTGTCACAAGAGTCTAGGAAAGAGCCAACTCCCCATCAAAGCCTCGAGCGACATTGATGCGGCAGACATCCTGATTTCCCACTCCCAGCTTCTTGGACTGTGAAAAAATAAGTGCCTACTTTTACAAGTGACCTAATCTGGTACTTTGTTACAGCAGCACTAAGAAACTCATACACCTGGAGACTCACTATCGTGCAAATGTTTTGTAATTGTAGATTTCCTTAAAGCTTGCATGACACATTTAAGTTCAGCATCTCATGTAATTAACCTATTAGAATGAATGGATTAATAGGCTGATAAATTAGTCCCTCTCGATAACACATGGATAGGTAAACAAAGGCTCCTGAAATATCCTCTCTTGAATATCTGTTTGTTGTGACTTTTGAGTTGGTCCCTATTCACAGCAACCGTACCTGGAACAGAATGAAACACCGTGAAGATGCCCGCCATCTTCACAATTGTTCTATCTGAGCTCATTGCTGCAGCCGCTGTGCCAGTCCATCTTCCTGAAGGTCTTCCTCTCTTTGGCTGACCCTCCACTTAACTGAGGGCGATGTCCTTCCCTGAATGTTTTAGAATTGCCTAAGTCTTTTCCCCAAGTGTTTTCACAACTGCTATTGAGCAGGTGCTTAATTAGAGGTAAACACACTGGGTAGATGAGAGGAGGAGATATCTTAAAGTAGTGGGGCATGTAGGGCCAGAGCCCCCACATGGCAGAGTGGCACTGTCAGCCCAGGAAATGAAACCCTGCAGCTATGCAAAACCCAATACATATTTTTTCTTTTAAATATACAATCCTTTCCTATGCAGATGTCAAGGACTAAGTGCTTGGCTGTGGACTGAAAGGTCGGAAGTTTGAGCCCCCCAGCCACTCGGTGGGGGACAGCTGTGGCAGTCTGCTTCCACACATTCCAGCCTTGGAAACACCACGGGGCAGGTCTAGTCTGTCCCATAAGGTCACGGTGCATCAGACTCCCCTCGATGGCAACAGGATATACAAGAAGGCTTCAAGATGTTCATGGAAACAGTCCCCTATCTTTTTATTTCCTTTTCCCAAGAAATCTTTGAGCCCCTCATCTATGCCGCTGTCGTCTCCAGTGCCATTCCTCTTCTCGTGCTGCCAGGGACTTGGCGAAAAGTGGCTGTGCTTTTCAGGTATCCTGACAAATTCAGAGGCTACTGTAGGGTTAGCACTTAGAACGCTCATTTTGATGCTGTGCACTGGCAGTCGGGCCCCTTCTGGTCATTCTCTGGCAACCAAAGTGGTATATTGTGGGCTCCCTGGGTTTTCTGGTTTAGAAACACTTATTCCATGTGACAGTCAAGTCCAGAGGACCAGGAGGTCTGAGTGAACTGCCACGACCATTGGTTATCCTATCAGGAAGACCTGAGAAAGTGTGGCAATTATATAGGAAAAAATAATGCATGTCCTGTCCATGTCCTGTCTGTATTTCATGAACTTGTAATGCAAGGTTAAATATAGGCCTTTGAAAACTCCTGTTAACATGCTTAATAAACCAAAATAGACTGAAAGTCTGGCTTGTGCCAGAAGACCACGGGGGTTGGCATTCCTGCTAGCATTTGCTTTATTTCTATTACAGTGCTTCCGTTGAGTTTAAATTTCAAAAGAATCTCGATTACTTCTCCAGACATAGATAGATTTTTATCCTGGATTACTTAGAGGCCAAGAATAAATGGCAGAAGATAGATTTCTTTAAACATTTGGGTCATCTTTACTTTCCACGCTTCTGTTTGTCCAGATGCAGGACATGCAACGACTCTTTCTTCATACGGCTTTTTGGCTGGGCGGGTAGAGACCTGCGGTGATGAAGTGTTTGAGCAGACACAGGGGACTTAGAACAAGCGCACGTACAAGTAGCAGCTGGTCTTTGCAAATTCTTAAGTGGAAGCGCTCCATAAAGCTGCTCTACTGGAGGGTAGTTTGGGAACTCGGAAGGGAGCAGTCTATGGCTTGTAGGTGGGGTAACTCTCAGGACCCGGCTGCCACATTCTTGGCCAGAATGGTGATTTTGTTTTTTGTGTCTACAACTCTTGCTTCAACTGCACTCTCAAATTCAATTCCTGACGAAGTGTGACAAATGTTTTGTTCTTAATAGTGTAGATTTTTAGAAACAAAAATGTTACCTTAGCCCTGAATTTGTGCTCGACATTTTCATCGATGCTATTATTGTCATCATCTTAGGAGAAAGATGGGCAATCTGCCTTGGAAACTCTATTGAGGATCCCTGGAATTTGATGGGAATGGGTTTAGGTAATTTAGAGAGGCGTGTTTGTATTACGTCTGTGTTCATACCTTTGTGAAATCACATCAATATCTTTTTACATTACAGTTGTCACACACACTGATCCATACATACTTGAGCTTTCTACCCAGCTGGCTTCTAAGTCAGAGGTGACGTCTGTCGAAAGGGTAGTATGCATTATATGACAGTTGGCCAACCACACCTCTTTATATGTTCTCAGCAGGGAGGGAATAGGGTCTTGCTTCTATAGCACAAGAGGGTTATGGCCAATCCATCATTCTTTCATCTGTTGCCATAGAGAGGGATGAAAATGGCATGAAACTAACCATGGGAGTCAATGCCCAGCAGTAACACTTGTCATCTGCTTCTTTTTCATTTGAACAAAGCATTGTTCTATTCAACACCTGTGTGTAAGTGGTCTTTCTCACTTTTAGCTCAGATCTTGGCTCAAAAGAATCATTATAAACTGATGTGGTTAGTTGAGGTTATCTCCCCAAGTCCTGTTTATAACTGCATTTTCTTTGGTATTATTGTTTATATTTGTTGATTTTGGGTTTGGCTCGTTCATTTTATTGGGATTTTACCAAAATAATTCAACACTAGAGTGTTGAAATGATCCAGGGGCCTGCAAAATCAGATACCTGCATTTCATCCAGAATAATGGGCCATCATACTAAAGTCTTTAATTGCTAGGGGAGCACTGACAAGACTGATTTTTTTTTTTCCAGAAAATGGTGTGGGAGACCCCATAAGTTTGGGAGCCTATGGCTTACAAGGGTTTATTGAAGATAATTATAACGATAACAACAGTTATACAAATATAACTTAGGATAACGGAATAGAGCTCCACCATATATAATGTCTACCACGCACCTATAGTTTGTTATGCTGTGGCAGCTTGTGCATTGCTCTGATACTGGAAGCTATGTCCCTAGTATTTCAAATGTCCCCAGGCTCACCCATGCTGGGCAGATATCTGTAGGGCTTCTAGACTATGACAGACTGGGAAAATGAACCTGATAATTACCTTCTGGAAAAAAATGGGCAGTTTAAATGTTATGGATAGTAGTGGAACGTTTTTTAATATAGTACCAGAAGAGAAGTTCCTCTTGTCAGAAGACACAAAATCCAACCAAGCAAGAACTGAGCAGAGTTGACGTTGATGATGATGAGATGGAAGGAGTAAGGCTTTCATTACTCCATTTGCTAGTATAGCACAATTCAAAATGAGAAGAAACAGCTGCAAAGTTTGTTAGTAACCGGAACATGAAATATCTGAACTATGAATCTTGGAAAATTGGAAGTTGTCAAAAGTAAATGAAATACTAGAAGATCAATATCCTAGGCATTTGTAGACTGAAGTAGACTAGTATTGAATCTGACACTTGGAATCTGACAGTCATAAGATTTACTAGACCAGGAATGACAAATGGAAGAGAACTGGTGTCACATGCATCATCACAAAGCACATTTCAAGATCTGTCCTGAAAATTTAGGCTGCCAGTGATAGGATAATATGTTTATGCTTGCAAGGAAGACATGTTAATAAGGCTATAATTCAAACTTAGATACCAACCACTAATATCAATGAAAAAGAAATTGATGATTGTTGCCAACTTCTGAAAGAGCCTTGGATGCACAGTGCATAAACACTGACTGATAAAGACAGGGCTAGTGGGTCAAACCTACCAGTTCCACCAGAGAAGAAAGATGAAGCTGTTTGCTTTTATAACTATCTACAGTCTTAGAACACCAAAGGAGCAATTCTACTCTGTCCTATAGGGCTGTTATGAGTTATAATTGACTGAAAACTAAACTATGAGTTTGGCTTTGCAGTTTGAAATCGATTGACTATGCGATTAAGATCTGTGTTGGGCTGCAAGCCGTATGGCTGGCAGTTGGCAAGCACCCGTAGCTCTATGAGAGACAGATGGGGCTTTCTCCTCCCATAAACAGTTACAGTCTGGGAAACCCCAGGGGGTCGCTATGAACCAGCCTTGATGCACTCAATGACAGTGGGTTTGTTTGGGTTTTGGTTTAGTATTCAAAATACAAAAGCTGGAAGCAAAGAAGTAACAGCAGTTGAGACGCGTTGCCTTTGTCATAGAGAGGAAGAAGGAGGTGACATTATAGAATTTTGTGAGACCAATGACACCATAACTGTAGATACCATTTCTCAACAACGTAAATGAAGCTGTACACGTGGACCTCGTTGAATGGAATTCACAGGAATCAAATCAATTACATTTGTGGAAAAAGACAATAGAGAAGCTCAATGTTATCTAGTAAGAACAAGGCCAGAGGCCAACTGCAGGACCGATGGCCAATTGCTCACAAGCAACTTAAATTTGAATTAAAAAAAATTAAAACAAGTTTACAAAACCAAAGTACAACTTTGAGCACATCTCACCCGAATTTCTCAAAAATAGATTTGACACATTGGATGCTCATGACTGAAGAAAAGACAAGTTATAGGATGGCATCAAAGACATCATACTGGAATAAAGGAAATGGTCATTAAAATATAGAAAAGAAGGAAATGAGCAAGTTGGATGTCAGAAGAGACTTGGAAACTTGCTTTTGAATGAAGAGTAGCTATAGCAAATGAAGTAAATGATGAAGCAAAAGAGCTAATCTGAAAATTTCAAAGGGCAACTCCAGAAAGTAAGACATTATAATGAAATGTGCAAAAGCCTTGAGTTAGAAACTCAAAGGGGGAGAATATATTCAGCAGATCTCAAGGTGAAAGAATTGAAGAAAAAAATCCCAGCCTCAAGTTAAAATATTGAAGGACCCTATGAACAGAATCTACCCTTTATATGTCAGTTTGCCATGCTGTGGTGGCTGATGTGTTGCTGTGATGCTGGAAGCTGTGACACTGGAATAAAAATCGCTAGCTGGGTGAACAGATTTCACTGGGCATCAGGAACACACTGTAAAAAAAGGAATCGCCGCCCACATCAGAAGTGGGCAATGAAAACCCATGGATAGCTTCATTGCAGAGAAAAGTGCCCAACCGAATGCTTACATTTCAGAAGAATATCATTAATACCAAAAGCAAGTAAAATTTTGCTGGAGCTCATACAACAATGGTTGCAGTAGGACACTGACAGGGTTCAGGCCAGATTCAGAAGAGGACATAAAGCAAGGTATATCATTGCTGACCTCAGTTAGATCTTGGCTCAAAGTGGAGAATACATGAGAGATGTTTGCTTGTGTTTTATTGACTATGCAAACGCATTTGACTGTGTGGATTATAACACACCATGGAGAGCCTTGAGAAAAATAGGAATTCCATCACATTTCATTGTGCTTATGTGGCACTTGTATATGGCTCAAGATAAGAGAACAAGGGCATACTGCCTGGTTTCAAATCAGGAAAGGTGAGCATCAGGGTTGTATCTTCTCATCGTACGTATTCAATCTGTGTGTTGAGAAAATCATTAGAGAGCTGGATTTTATGAAGGAGAATGCAGCATTAGGATTGGAAGAAGTTTTGTTAACAATCTGAGATATGTAGTTGACATAACTGTGCATGCTGAAACAAGGAGGACTTGAAGCACTTACTATTGAAGATCAAGGATTGTAACCTTCAGTATGGATTGCAACTCAATATAAGGAAGACCAAAATCCTCATAATTGGATCAGTAGTCACATCATGATACATGGAGAAAAGATTGAAGTTGTCAAGCATTTTGTCTTGTTTGGATCCACAATCTATGCTCATGGAAGTAGCAATCATGAGATCAAATGAGAGGTTGTATTGAGTATTTTCAGTCAGCTAATAAGCACTCAAAAGTTGAACAATGACTAAGGATAACCAGAAAAAAATTGGTACCTTTGAGGAATATTGAATATTCCATAGACTATATGGCATAGTGGTTATGCTTTGGACTGCCAACCGCAAGGTCAGCAGGTTGAAACCACCAGCTGCTCTGAGGGAGAAAAATGAGGCCTTCTACTCCTATAAAGAGTTCGTCTCTGAAACCCGCAGGGGCAGTTCTACCCTGTCCTACAGGGTTGCTACACTTCGAGTCGACTTGATGACAGTTACTGAGTCCAGAAGAATTAATAAATCTGCTTCATGTAAAGTAGAGGCAGAATGCTCTCAGTAGAGAGGAGGTCAAGATTTCATCCCGTGAAATTCCATGCCCAAATTCGTTGGGCATGTTATCGGGAGCAAGGTATCATGCTTGGCAGGTTAGGGTTGGAGTGGAAAAGAGAAAACCCTCAAAGAGCTGGTTTAGCACAGAGGTTAAAGCAGTGGGTTTAAGCATGACCGAGATGATGAGGATGGCACCTTAACAGGAGGATGACACATTAATGACACGTTATGAGGGTGACATGAACAGAACACGTTCATGACACGTTTTGTTCTGTTGTATACAGATAGGGTTCCGACAGTTGGAATCAACTCAGCAGCACCTAATAACAAGAAATATAATGGAAATATATTGGGGATAATTTGTGAATTTCCATGGACTGAGACAATTAAATCCATGGGGATTATAATCTTGCACAAGAAAAAAAATTGGAAGTATAAAATACATATCTCAAATGTGAATCTGACTAGAATGACAGATTATTCCTCCCTGATACATTGTTGACCTGTCAAATAGTTGAACTGTCAAATACAGGTTTGAAGCCTGTATCTCTTTTTAAGGCTTTATTTCAATTAAAGTGAATGATACACTCATTAAAAATTATATCAATTGCTTGGTAGAAATTAGCCCCCCCAGAGCAGTGTCTGAGACAAGTGAAGACTAATTTCTTCCTCATGGAGAAGTCAGAGGGTCTGTTATTGGTAGAGAGGCAGCACGGGTCCACGGAGCTCCAGGCTCTTTGGTTTTTCATTTAGCCATCTTAGTGGGTCACGTCTGTCCGCAAAGTTGCTTCTTGGTCAATGATGGCTATTGGAGTTCCAGATATTTATAATTCCCTTCAGCCAGCAGAGAGAAGGATGGGCACACTCATTTCCTTTTAAGGTCATTTCTTAGCAGCTCCACACAAACACTTCTATTTATATCATAGATGGGAATGCCAATGCAAGAGAGATGGGAAGATAGTCAGTTTCTATGTGAGCAGCTGTTTCAAGATAAAACTTTACCTCCTGATATAATAGAGGAAAATGAATGTTGTATAGGAAGCTAGCAATATGTTCCACAAATGGCACCCATAGCAAATTAATCAATTTTCCAAGAATAAGCACAATGCTTTACAGTATAATACCAACACACTTTTTTTTTTGCTAAAGTCAAAGAAGGCACAAAAACCAGAATTAGTACACTTACAGCAGTACTATTCATAGGAAAAAATGAGTATTTATCACATGAATAAGAAGAATCTTAAAAAATTCATCACAAGTTAATGATAAATATTATACTTAGAGAGTTATTGGTGGAATTCCCTTATGAAATGATTCTGCTATGCATTACTCATTAACAGTAAAGTTTAATATGAAAAGGCAATTACTATCACCAGTGTGGTAGTTATATAATCTGGTGTCAATTTGAGGATTAAGAGTGAATAGAGTGGAGTCCAGCCTGTCAATCATTATATAGCCAGTCAGACCTCTGTGTGGCCATGGTCTTCTTCTGAGGATTCTGGAAACTTCTGTATTTCCTCATTGGAGGTGGGAGGCACACTCTCTGCTCACTCCCTTGGAGAAGTTCTACTGACAAGACACATGGCACACCGCTGATAGACCCTGTGCCCTGGGAACGGGAGGAGTCATGTGGAGACCCCTGCCAGCGCTGAGATTTCTTCTACCGCCACTGGATCCACAAGATTTTGTACCCACTGGCCTGTGATCTTCCTGCATTCAGCATCACTGCATGTGTTTCGTGAGTCTGAAGATGACTTTATAGACTGGTATCAGACATATGGGCTAATATCAGATTTATGGACTTGATCTGGACAGGTCTGGGGTGTTTTCTCAATATTCAACTGCTTTTGTATATAAAGCTCTTACTTATACACGTGTGAGTAGCTATAAATTTGTTTCTCTAATCTTCCCAGACTGACACAACCAGTTCATAATAACAGTAAATATTTGGCCCTGCAGTGCTATAAAATGACAGCATTTTAAATTAGTTTTCAACATTTGTGAAGTTATAGACGAGATCAAAATGTTCAACAACTTTTTTGCTCTGTTTATTCTGAGAAACCCATGATACGTAAGATTTTTGTGGTTCACTTATGGTAAATTTAAAGTCATGAATTGGTTAGGAAAGTGTGCATTAAGATCAGCCATGTTCAGCAACGGTAAAAATGTGCTTGACACAATGGATGTACATATGGATTGTGATAAGAGTTGTATGAGCCCCCAATAAAATGATTAAAAAAAAAAGATCAGCCATGTTTATAGCATGTGAAAAGAATTCAACCAAAATGCAAACTCACCCATTGTTTTATTCAGACAAAGTAGTTGACAGTCAATAATAGGTCACTGGCGTCTTTAGAGGGAGCCGTGAAAGTTGTAGCACAAACAGTGGCCACATCCTTTTTTAGAGTGTTATGCTAAAAAAAAAGAAAAAGAGAGAGTGCAGCATGTAGAGAGTCTACTGATGGGACGCCGTTAGCCTTCCCCTTTAGCCAGCAGAGAGAAGGATGGATGATCTTTGACAGGTGGCAGTAGTGCAAAGCATAGATATTTTTTATGAGGAGAATTGGTATGGGATGCAGGAAGAAAGCTGTGCAGTGGTGGATGCTGTCAAATGGTTAGGAAATATGAGGGAAATCTTAAGGACTACAGAAATGGAAGGGTGGTGGCAACTGATGCTTAAAGAGCATGGTCCTTCTTTATCGCATATAAAAGAGCCTCCATCTCCTGCAGGCAAGGTTTTGAATCAGTTCATTCTGGTTCCACCTCCCCATACCCCATACCCCACCTCCCACCCTTGCCCCACCCCTGATAATTTACATTTTCACCCAGATCTGCTAACATGAAGGTGCATAAGAATCATCCAAGGATTGATAAGAATCATCTGAAGGTGTGGTGGGTGAAGGGAGACGCCAGGCAGTGTAAGATAAGATATAATAATAATTTATAAATTATTAAGGGTTCATGATTCATGAGGGAGGAGGGAGCGGGGAGGGAGGAGAAGGGGGAAAAGGAAAATGAGGAGCTAATTCCAGGAACCCAAGTGGAAAGCAAATTTTGAGAATGATGAGGGCAACAAATATATGAGTGTGCTTTACACAATTGATGTATGTATGGATTGTGATGAGTTGTATGAGCCCCAAGAAAATGATTGAAAAAATGTAGATTCAGATTTAGCAGATCTGGGATGAAAATAAGGGAGCTCTGGTGACACAGTGGTTACGTGTTCAGCTGAGATACGCAAGGTCACCCGTTCAAAACCACCGGGGTCACCATGAGTCAGTATTGACTTGATGGTAGAGCTTTCTTTAATATTTGGTTTGGGTTGAAAATGCAAATTCTCAGTTAGGGGTGCGTGTCAAACCTGAAAGAACTGGTTCAAAGCATTGCTTGCAGGACCTGGCGCCACACTTCATTAGGAGAGTAGCAGAGAACCAGAAGAGACTGAATTCAAAAATTTGAACAGTCAGCTCTACCAAGTCAGGTCCTCAATTAGCCAGAAATGGAGACAACTGGGTCAATACACTAAAAATATCCCACAACTTGGCCACTCAGATTTCTCTTAATTTCCTGGGTCCTATGAATATGATGAGCTATAACTCCTGTGGTTATATTATATGGAAAACTGTATTGTAGAAGAGATTGGCAAAATGGGATAAATCTAATCATCTATGTCTTTGAAAGCAGAGAACTCTCTTTTGTTGGTAGTATAAGTAGGAAGGGTGAGTGCTTAACGCACATACCTCTTCCCATTGCCTTCTAATATGTGTCTGATCTTTCAGGAAGGACCCTCTATGCGTTGATTCATTGCCGATTGGCGGGCCTTTGGAAGACAACTCCTTTTCCCCTAAACTTCCTGTTTATAATCATGATGATGTTAGTTCAGTGGTGAGGATTTGGGTCTTCTTTACATTGAGCTGTAATCCATATTGAAGGCTGCAATTCTTGATCTTCATTCGCTAGTATTTTAAGTCCTCCTCACTTTTGACACACAAGGCTGTGCATTTTCATATCGCAGGTTATCACATTGCCTTCTTCTCGTCCTGAAGACATGTTCTTCTTAGAGCCTGGTTCTCTGACTACTTGCTCAGCAAACAGAATAATTATTTGACAGAATCAACCCTGACACACCCCTGTTCTGATTTTAAATCAGATAGAAATCTCTTGTTGTGTTTGGACAACTACCTCTTGATCAATGTCCCGGTTCGTATGAGTGAACTCCCCTTTTTCTCAATGGGATCTACACTTTGTTAGGACCCACACAGTTGAATAGTTTGGTTTTTTTTTTAGAGAAAAGAAAGGCTTTATTTAGACAAACAGATGCTAGTCATTTCTGTGTTTCTGGACATCAACCCAGTTGAATAGTTTTGCATAGTCAAATAAATCACAAGTACATATCTTTCTTCTATTCTCTGCTTTCAGCCAAGATCCATCTGACACCCACCATAATGTCCCTTGTCCCATATCCTCTTCTGAATTGAGCCTGAACCTCTGGCAGGTCCCTGTCAATGTCCTGCTGTAACTATTGTTGTTGATCTTCAGCAACATTTTATCTGCATGTGATAATTTTTCTATAATTTGAGTATTCTTTTGGTCACTTTTCTTCGTAATGGGTACAAACATCAATCTCTTCCAGTCAATTGACCAAGGAATTGTCCTTGAAATTTATTGACACACGTGAATGAGTGCTACCAGCGCTTTCTCAGCTTGTTGACACATTTCAAACGCAATGCCATCAATTCCTGTAGTCTTGATTTTGGTAATGTCTTCAGTGCAGCACGGACTTCTTCCTTCGGTCCCACTGGTCCTTGCTCATCTGTTAACTCCTGAAATGGTTGGACGCAGACTAGGTCTTTTTGGTCCAGCGACTGTGTATTCGCTCCACCTTCTCTTGATGCTTCCTGCATCACTCAACATTTTGCCCATAGAATCTTTCACTATTGCAATTCAAAGCTTGCATCTTTTCCTTGGGTTCTTTCCGTTGAAGATATGCTGAGCATGTTCTTCCTTTTTGGTTTTCTAACTGCAGGTTTTTGCACATTTCGATCTTACTTTGTCTTCTGGAGCTGCCCTTCGAAATGTTCTGTTCACTGCTTTGACTCCCTCAGTTCTACTTGCCTTAGCAGTTCTGTGATTGAGAGCAAGTTTCAGTTTCTTCTGGCATCCACTTGGATCTTTCCTTTCTTTCTTGTCTTTTTAATGATCTTTGGTTTTCTTCATGAATGATGTTCTTAATGCCCTTGTAGAGCTCATCGGCTCTTCTGTCATTAGTGTTCAACACGTGAAATCGTTTCTTTTTTTAATCATTTTATTAGGGGCTCATACAACTCTTATCACAATCCATGCATACATCAATTGTGGAAAGCACATTTGTACATTCATTGCCCTCATCATTCTCAAAACATTTGCTCTCCACCCAAGCCCCTGGAATCAGCTCCTCATTTTCCCCCTCCCTCCCCAACCCCCCCTCCCTTATGAACCCCTTGATAATTTATAAATTATTTTTTTGTCATATCTTGCACTGTCCAACGTCTCCCTTCACACATTTTTTGGTTGTCCATCCCCCAGGGTGGAGGTTATATGTAGATCCTTGTAATTGGTTCCCCCTTTTCACCCCACCCTCCCGGTATTGCCACTCTCAGCACTGGTCCTGAAGGGATCATTGGCCTGGATTCCCTGTGTTTCCAGTTCCTATCTGTACCAGTGTACATCCTCTGGTCTAGCCAGATTTGTAAGGTAGAATTGGGATCATGATAGTGGGTGGGGAGGAAGCATTTAGGAAGTAGAGGAAAGTTGTATGTTTCATCATTGCTACATCACACCCTGACTGGCTCATCTCCTCACCACGACCCTTCCATAAGTGGATGTCCAATTGCCTACAGATGGGCTTTGGGTCCCCACTCTGCACTCCCTCTCATTCACAATGATATGATTTTTTTGTTCTGATGATGCCTGATACCTGATTCCTCTTTTCTTAAGATGTTCTGGAAATTCAGGTGGGACAAACTCAAGGTCATGTTTGAGCTCTTGGTGACTTGTGTTCATTTTCTCTGGTCTCAGTTAGAAATTATCTACGTGAAATTGATGGTCTGTTCCATTGTCAGTGCCTGGCCTGGATTAAGGTGCTGATATTGAGCTTCTTTATCATCTCTTCCCACAGAATGACAATAGGGACAACATAAAAACATGGATGGCACTTAGGTGACCTACTTTGGGTTTTCTTGATAATTGCTCAGTGTCGATGGTAAATGGATAGGGGCAGGAACCTTGGCCTGAGGTTGTCACGTTGACCAGTGATTCATGGAGATTCTTATTCAGGAATAAGTTTCTATGACATCTCAGCAGCCCAGCCACTTGCACCAACAGAGTTGCTGGTTGGGGATGAAAAGACTCTAGATTAGGTGGTGGAGGGTCAGTTGTAATAACAATCACTGTACCTCTTCAGATGACCCTTCCTCTTGTAAGATTGTCCCAGGAGAGGAATCAGACAGGTTATTGGAGATGATGTCCCCAAGAGTTTACATGAGGTGAATGGAGCCAGAGGGTGCAAGGTATAGTATATAGAGGCTATCAGGATATGCCAGCCAGGTTTCCCTCTGGGTTTCAAGCACACAATTCCCCCAGCTGGTATGAGGGTGGCTAGTAGAGACCGTAGCTCAGTTCATTTTTGGAGAGTTGTCGTTGGATGGTGCGAGTTGCCTTGTCCAGAGTCCTGGCCCCTGGGTGTGGGAGAGAATCCTGCAATCCCTCCTCAATTTGAGGCAATTCACAATGATCATTTCAGTCCCACAGCCAATCCTACAGGCTGAGACATTTGCTGAACCTGTATTGCAATTCCCATTCCTTCTCTGTGCAATCTTGCTTTTTTTTTCTCTTCTTCTTCTGTCCCTAAAACACTCCCTAGTAAACCTCCTGAACTCAAAACTATAATTCTTTTGTTTTGGATTTGTGACAAAAGGATCAGGCCAGTTTAATTCCCACTAGAGGTAGCTTGAGGCCCTGGGGTTGTGCAGATGGTCAATGACGTCAGCTGCGAATATCCCGATTGGCAGTTGAGTCCATCTGGAGGTGCCTCCTAAGAAAGGCCAGGGAAGATCAGCCATCGAAAACCCTGTGGAAGCCAGCTCTGCTCTGACACACACCAGGTGACCAGGAGGTGCAGCTGATTTGGTGGAAACCGGTCTTTAGGAATAAATATGATAGTTTAATCACAGCACGTGTGACATTGTACCCAATGTGTTAGGCTGGATTCTCTAGAGAAGCAAACCCCACTGATGCTTACGTACTTAAAGAGAGAGTGATATCAAGACAATGGCTCACACAGCTGTAGGCCGCTTCTGACAGAGCCCCCACCAGTTGGAGGCTGCATAGATGGCTGAATCAAGGCGAGCAGGTCGGGTGTGCAATGGGAGAGCTGGTGTACCCAAGGTTAGCAGGTCAGATGGCAGGCCATTGGTTCAAGTCCAAGTAAGTGGAGGTCAGTAAGGCAGACACAGGATCCAGACACAGCAAAAAGCAAGCAAGCTTCCTCCCTGCCCACGCCCCTCACAGTGTCTTTATGTGGGAAGTAGGTCACCTGCCTGAGGAAACTTCCTTCCGTTGCATTATCGCTATGACCTGAGTAAGGGGGTTGCAGTCTACCCCAATCTTCTTACAACTGATTGGTTGCTCGCAGTGCATCTCATTATGGAGGTGGTCGCACTATGTAAGGCAACATCCTTCACTGTCAAACCGCGGAGCATGCTGACCCAGCCACATGGACACAAACCCTAACTCTCACAGGTATAAAAACGTGAGACACTTATTTTTCTCTTGACAAAACCCTATAGTGCAGTAGTTTTATTTGGAATTTTAAAAATGACTCTCAAGGTTGAAAATATTCTGTCACATTCATTGACTAATTACACATTTTCTTTTGTAAAACATCTGAAGGCTTGAGTATCTTGGGATTTGATCTTTCGATGTCCCCCACACCCATGCCATTTCTTTTCCCTTTCCTACTACTTTCACGGTGCACAGCACATGCTTTTGAATGATCCTTGTTCTTTGAATTATTCTAGCTCTGTTAACTGTGATAGAAGACACTATTCTGTACCCCCAGGATCCCAAACCCTTAGACAGGCCAATTCATGAAATTGGTGAAGTATTACCTTGGAACTATGTGAAATATAAATGGGCATTTTATCAAAAGGTTATAAATATACTTCACAACTCTTCTTTGTTTAAGTTACTCAAGCTGTGACGTCACCTCTTCCAAGGCTGGAATATTTCCTCTGGATGCAGGGCTGCTTACTTCAGGACTAAATGTGCTGACCCAGCACTGCGTACCCACTGCCTTCAGGCTGGCAAGCACCCCAGCTCTTATCTGACTTTATTAGAGAAGACTCAACAGACTTGAGTATTTGAATCTTTTTTCAAAAGGCAGAAACACGTTAATATCCTTCCAAACATTTACTGACATTGATAATTTTGAATATGTCAAGAATCTTGTCTTAGGGACATGGAATTGTCTATTGTCCAAAATAAGTCAGTTGGGACCTGGAATCTTTTCCAAGTTCTTTCAGAAGTGATGATGCTAGTAGGGTTAGCTAACAGACCAGAGCCCCGTTTTGAGAGAAGGCATCCCAGGCAATTAGTGGAGTAGTTAGGCCTGGGAAACCCCTGACTTGGAATGATAGCACTTGAGCAGTTTAGTCTTTACACAGTTATCTACCATCGGTAGAATCTTGAGAATAATGAATCAATTTGGCATTTATGATTGCCTAAAAGCCAAAGTTGATGTGAATATAAAATAGAGTCAAATCGGTGTAAATAATTACTGATAAGACAATGTGGTAAGCTGATTCAAGAGGTAGAAAAAATTTTTTTTTCTGATTTGGGCTCAGGTTTGGTTGAAGTGTGTGCTCTGAGTCAAGCTGTAAATTTAGGGAAATACATTGATTGTTTCATTTTAAAATTCTCATGAAAAAAGCTCAGGGAAACATAAAGAAAAGATAATATTTTTGACTAAAGGATAGTTTAGTATAGGATACTTACTAAAGCATGCTGTTACAATTGGTTCCACCTCTTAGCAACAACAGCAGGAAACACTGCCTGGTCTGTGCCGTCAGTACAGCTTTGAGGACGTTGTTGTAGCTGCCGTGTTGGTTCATCTTGTTGAAGTTCTTCCTCGTTTTCACTAATCTTCCACTGACGCACAGGTGTGAGGAAAGGGCAATATACAGGGAAAGTAGCTTGTCTTTGAAGATGATGGGCATTCAGTGTGTTCAAAAGGGGAACAGAACATCGCTGCGAGAGAATTTCAATTACCTTTGAAATCCCTCCCTTAGCGTGTACTGTTCGCATGCGTTAGCTCATCAGTGGGAAAATTGACCCAGCCAATCACAGTGTGGAACACATTTCCAGGGTCCCTAAAGTAATGAAACTGCTGATTTTGACTCTTGAGAAACTTACCCAGAAGTGAAGTCCTCTTCTCTACACAGTTTCCTAGACTCGAAAACCAAACAATCAGTCTATGCTTCCAGATGTACATTTAATGTATACTTATGGTATGGGTGTGGGTTTACCTACAGAGTGAGTGTCTGGCAAAGGATGTGTTTTGGGGGCATAACTGTTTTATGATCTTTTAGCTTGGTAATGAGATGAAATGGTGTCATAGTTTCCTAGGGCTTCCATAACAAAATATCATAAGATGTGTGTCTTTAAAGGACAGACATTCATTGTCTCACATTTTTGGAAACTAGGAATCCACAATTAGGACAGTGACTAGACCCTATTCTCTCTGCACTACGAGAAGAATCCTTTTTTGCCATTTCCAGCTTAGGTATAGACCCAGACGACTGTTATACCTTGAGATTTAGATACAGCTTCACACAGCATTTGACTCGCTCCCCATTTGACTCGGTTTCTGAATGAAGCATGACCCAGCAGCAGGCAGAACCCATTCTACCCTGGCTTGACCTCCTTCCCTCAATGGATAGCATCTTAAAAGAGTAACCCTATTTCCAAACAAGGTCATATTCACAGGCACAGGTGGTAGGACCTCCACATACCTTTTTAGAGTATGCAATTCAATCCACAGCAAATGGGTTTTCAGAGAAACTAATGTCCAATTCATAAAAATTCAACTGTGAAATACTTTTCGTTTTCAATAAGGAAGTTAACCTATTGTAAATCGTGTGTCCAAAGTATCTGCATTTTAAATTACATGTTGTTATTCTTTCTGAGGCATAGGATAAGGGGGAGATGGGGAATAAAGTTTATTGAACACTATGCATAAAGGATCTTAACTTAATCCTTATAAGCAATACAATACATATCATCATCTAGGTTTTCTTTTCTTGTTTTCCCCAGGAGAGGAATCTGAGATTCATGAAGATTAATAAGCCAACGCTTATTAATGTTAGTGTTTGTTGAACCTGAGAACTAAATGCACGTTTGTTTTCACAGACTGGTTTTCCAAGGATCGATCTGACAGGAAGATAAAGATATAACGTGGAATTAGTATTCTGAAAGCAACATTGTCCCTAGCACAGTGCTCGCACAAAGCAGAGACCAACAAGGCTAGTTAAGGAAAGGGGATTAAACATGAATTTACGACGGGTAGTCCCAGGCTCCAAAATCAACTCCCGAATTCCAATACTGGACCTTTAATGAGTCACACTTACCTTGCCATGCCTCAGTTTCCTCAAATAGAAAAATATATCTTTTAGGTTTATTATGTGGATTATATTGGTGCTTGTAAAACACATAGGATAGTAGCCAGGACATAATAAACACTCAGTGACTATTATCTGTTAATTATGATTAGTCACGTGATAGCTGTATGAACCTGGCAAAGCCTCCGTCTCCTCATCTGTAAAATAGGGCAAATAATTGCTTTTTCAGGGCTATTTAACAAGCACATACTTGTATAGTCTTCTCTTTGTACAGATGCTGTCCGAATTGCACTGGGTAGATCAGAGCTTTCGTAGTACTCATTTTGACCACTAGGCGGGCATCCTGTAACTCTCCGAGTTAGTGACCCAAGGGTTGTTGCCTGAGAAGGTTCTCTCTGGTCACAGTGAATTTTATGGTAAAAGCAGTTTAGTTTAAACCTCATTTTTTTGTGATGGCCAATTTAGGAGAATAGCATACAGCTGTGAACTTTTGTTTCCTGCTCAAGAAAAATGCCACAGAAACTGTTGTGATCTAGAACACAGTGTACAAGGACAGCAATATGGGGGAACACTCAAGTGTATGAGTGGTTTTCTCATTTCAAAACAGGTGAAATGCCGCTTGGTGGCAAACGTTGTTCTGGATATTTGTCAACTTCCCAAACGGATGAAAATGGTGACTTGTAGTGCATTTGGAGTTTGTTCCACCAGGTCAGACTGTTAATTAAGCTTTCTATTTAGAGGTTCTGAAGAGATTGCGCAACAAAAAGATGCCTGATTTGTGGCAGATGGGGGATTAGTTTCCCCACACGACAACACACCTGCTCATGCAGCCATTTCAGTGTACCAGTTTTGGCAAAAAACA